>NW_026882293.1:0-394672 GCF_032173495.1 Musca vetustissima
ACTTCAAACAGTGAGCAGCAATAAAAGATTTGAAATTATTGCTATAGATCTATTCGGACCTCTACCAAGAACTAAACAAGGCAATCAATGGATTTTAATAGTAGAAGATCTTTGCAGTAGATGGACAGAACTATTTGCTTTAAAAGTAGCCTCAGCAGAAAATTGTGCTCTCATACTTCTAAATGAAGTCCTCTTGAGATATGGAATACCAAGGCGTATACACTCCGATAATGGTCCTCAATTTATATCGGGTGTAATGCAGAAACTCGCATATTGTTTAGGAATCACCCAGTCTTTCACTCCAGTATATCATCCGGAAGCTAATCCCGTTGAGCGGAAAAATAGAGACCTCAAAGTACAACTTTCCATTTGTGTCGGCCAAGATCATACATCCTGGGACTTGAACTTGTCATCAATACGTTTTGCAATGAATACTTCCAAATGTTCGACAACTGGTTATTCGGCAGCTTACCTTACTTTTGGCCGTGAATTACGAAGTCCTTGCGAAGTGCAAAATGATTTAAGAGCGATAGTCACTGCGGAGAATTTTGTGCCACAGATTACACCTCATCTTCTACGATTGGCAGATGCACTTAAGATAGCCAAGGAATCTGAAGAAAGGATGCAGGATCGGAACAAATTATATGCCGATCTAAAAAGACTACCTCAAAAAGAAATAAAGGTCGGAGACAAGGTATTAATATCGACCCATATTCTTAGTAATAAAGGAAGCAACCTTACTTCGAAATTTGTGCCTAGACGAGATGGACCATACATAGTTGTGGACAAACAAGGAGCAGCATGTTATACCATTGCAACGATGGACAATATACATAAACCTTTGGGCAAATATCACGCCTCAGACCTAACTATTTATGAAGGAAAAGAAATGATTCCACTATATTCGAAAACCCGACAACAGAGATCCGAATTCCCAACAACACAATATTTGAAACCATCACATAATATCAATGTACCAATAAACTCTACGTGCGACGAAGCAACAACAAGCAAACAGCACAACAAGAACATAGATGCAACATCAGCAGAAAATGCAACAACCGATATTGACTCTATGAAGCAACAATCTTCCCACAACAAAGCTGACTTAAGAAACGTGTTACCTGAAGTCCAGAACGACAATCTAAGGAGGTCTTTACGAACGAGAAAGCCGCCATTAAGATACTAAGAAGTTCTGTCACATCATCGGGACGATTTCTGTGCCAGAGGGGGAGAATGTAGCAGCCACATGATTATTTTATTATTTTTATTAATTATTATGCATTAAATGCAAAAGTTTGATTTATATTATAATTTTTATTATGTTAATGTGTAACTATTATTGACACTTGCTGTAATAATTATTTACTCTTCGCTTGTGACAATTTATCACTCAGAACATTTTATTATCACTCAAAAGAGTTTTCGTTTAACTGTTTGATCAATACTCACTCATTTAAATAATCCTACTCTCTTTTTCTAATTATTGTTCATCACTCATTTTTAACTATATAAATCAGAACAATGTTTAATTTAAGATCATTCCTGTTTAACTGTTGACGAATAAACATCATTCCCAAAACTAAGCGGAGTGTTTCTTTTTATTCTACCCCTCAGTTAATAGATTTTGGAAAATAATCCAGCTTAGACGTTCATCGTCCGGTTGGGATTTTTTTCAATAAATATAATTTATTATATTATAAGAAAGATTATGATCCAGCTTTTACGTTAATCGTTTGGCCTGGGATCTAATCCAAAATATAATATAATTAATTATTTTTATTACTGAGAAGGGACTAAGGATACCCCCCTTCTACAATTTTATATCGAAATACAAAAACAGAAGAAGACCTATAGGAGTTGATGTATAGAGAGAATGTATCCGGATCGCGAGGACTATACGCAGATATTATAATAATAATAGTTTCGGGTATCCTTAATGGATAAAGATCCTCACCCTTAATGGAAAAATTGCAAGCCTAGAACGTATTTATAGAAGATGTGAAGGGACAGAGGATCTTCATAAAATTACATAAAATACTCCAAGTCTTCGCAGATGAGCTTAAAGGGCCAGGATATTATATATACGGGATATTATATATTCATACATGAGCTCTATAGATAATATGAAGGCCAGTTTGTCTTTACAGGTGAACTGAAGGTCGTGATCCATTTATAGACAGATTGATGAGCTATGAAGTCTATATAACCGAATCTAAAAGCCAGTTATCTACACAGACTACATTATTGTATACATACTGCAGGGCATACAGCATTAGTTTGTAATATTTTATGATATCGAGTTGAGGACACATGGATTCTTTGTATAGAAGCACGGTGGCCAACACGATTTAATAGAGATTCTGAAGGGCAAATTGGTCCATATGAAGGCTGGTCAATCACCCTGATTATACCCTTCACCACACTGTGGTACAGGGTATTATGTCGTTGTGCATATGTTTGTAACAGGCAAAAGGAAACGAGATAGACACATGGTTCCTTTTGAGAATATGCATAGAATCACTTTCTGAGTCGATTTATGTATGTCCGTCCGTCCGTCCGTCCGTCTGTAGATGTTAAATTGTAAACAAAGTACAGATCGCATTTATGATCCGATTTGGATTAAATTTGGCACAAGTCACTTATTTGGCCCAAGGACGAACCCTATTGAAATTGGGAAAAATTGGTTCAGATTTAGATATAGCTCCCATATATTGTTTCGTCCGATTTAAGGTAAATGGTGCACCAAAGTCCCTATATATCATTCGATTTGCATGAAATTTTGCACAGAGAACTGAATTAGGTGCAGAATGATGTGTGTCAAGTTTCGTGAAAATCGGCTCAGATTTAGATATAGCTACCATATATAGTTATCTCCGATTTTATGTAAATGTTGTACCAAAGTCCCTATATATGTTTCGATTTGCACGAAATTTGGCACAGCGTACTGAATAAAGTCTAGAATGATGCGTGCTAAGTTTCGTGAAAATCGGTTCAGATTTAGATATAGCTCTCATATATAGTTTCATCCGATTTAAGGTAAATGGTGCACCAAAGTCCCATTCGATTGCATGATTTGCATGAAATTTGGCACCGAGTATTGAATTAGGTGCAGAATGATGTGTGCCAAGTTTCGTGAAAATCGGTTCAGATTTAGATATAGCTCCCATATATAGTTATCTCCGATTTTAGGTAAATGGTCTACCGAAGTCCCTATATATCTTTCGATTTGCACGAAATTTGGCACAGCGTACTGAATAAAGTCTAGAATTATGCGTGCTAAGTTTCCTGAAAATCGGTCCAGATTTAGATATAGCCCCCATATATACTTTCGTCCGATTTTATGTAAATGGTGTACCAAAGTCCCTATATATCTTTCGATTTGCACGAAATTTGGCATAGGGTAATGAATTAGCTCTAGAATGATGTGTGTTAAGTTTCCTGAAAATCGGTTCAGATTTAGATATAGCGCCCATATATATTTTCGTCCGATTTTATGTAAATGGTGTACCAAAGTCCCAATATGTCATTCGATTTGTACGAAATTTGGCATAGCGTAATGAATTAAGTCTAGAATGATGTATGTTAAGTTTCCTGAAAATCGGTCCAGGTTTATATATTGCTCCCATATATATTTTCGTCCGATTTAATGTAAATGGTGTCGTCCGATTTTACACAAAATTGACACAAACTTTTCACAACGTACTGGAGTTGGAATAACCTAGAAGTTGGTTTTAAATGCTTTACCATGGTGGGTCCAATCGGCACAGAATTTTGCTCTACGTACTGAAGTTACTATAACATAACGTGTGGCAAGTTTAGTTCAAATCGGATTAGATTTTGATATGATTAGATTTTGATATATATATAATATATATGCTTTTATTTGATTTTCATAATTTTGTCCCTGGTCCTTTAAAAATTCGACGTCTTTTAGGATTCATCGGCCCCGTCCGACTTTACTTCTTTCCTTACAGGTTTAAGATAGTACTCGAAGGTGAGGGTCGCACTACCTATATGTAGAGTGCGAAATTTGAATTTCATTTCTACATATAGGTAGTGTGACCTCCATATAGGTAGTGTGTATTTGAATTTCAATTATGCCACACAAATATTCCCCATGGACAAAAGACCACTTAGAGGTCACCTTTAGGCAAAAGAACCATTGCATATATTATTGTGGATATCTTTTACAAAGAAATGACCCTTTAGCAGACTTCTATAAGCTATATTTCCCCCTCCTCTATAGTATGTGAGAACATGCTGTCTCGTGGACATATACGTTCCAAAGAGGTTTTATATCGTCTTTTATGATCTCCTGGAACTCTTTCATAATTGGTCATCTCTCCCAACAAATAGACAGGTCCTTTTTAAAGATCTTCCTTGTGTAGAATAAGACCTCCTCCATTAGAAGGCATGAATCTAATGGCCATGTCGTTCCTTGGCGACCTTATGCATATATAGGACCTTCTGCCTTATACAAATAGGTTTCTCATAGCTATTCTATAGTTTGAATACCTCTTTAGTAGATATATCTTCAATATACAAAAAATCTGTTATACGTATCCCTACGTGATCTCTGTTGGTAAAAGGTTTTCATGAATTCTATTATAAAGCGAAGACTCTTCAGAGAAACTTCAAAAAACTTTTAAAGACAGATTGTACAGGAGTTAGAATGAAGTCCGGAATATTTACCAACGAGTGCAACGAGGCTTTGGTGCAGGCACATCCTCCTATAGAGATGAGGAAGGAAACTGGTACAGGTACAGCTTACTGAGGATCTGGAGGGAGCATTTTGAAAAGCTTCTGGTATCAATAGTGGTGAAGAACCAATAAGAGATGATGGTACAGAGTATATACCACCTAGCCAATGTGAGGTCAGGAAAGCAATCAATCGGCTAAAGAATAATAAAGCAGCAGATGCCGATGTATTACCAGCCGAACTATTCAAGACTTGTGGTCAGATGCTGGTAAGGAACATGCACCAGCTGATTAGTACAATTGGGCTAGAGGAAAGCATCACAATGATTTGAATCTCAGCATCCTGTGTCCCGTGCACAAAAAAGGAGACAAGACGATATGTGCCAACTATAGAGGAATATGTCTCCCTTCCATCGCATATAAAGTGCTATCCAGCGTGCTGCATAAAAAACTGAGAGCAATGGTCAATGATTTTTGCTCTGCGCGAGAACCTGAAAAAGACTCACGAAAAACACATTGGCGCATTTCACCTATTGATCGACTATAAGGTTGCATTCGACAGCCCTATCCGTTCGGAGGTATTTCAAGCCATTTAGCATCCAGCTGGAAAAGATCATACGAGATGCAAATGTGCACAGAAACGGCACTCTGTACACCAAACAGCATATGTTACTCTCCTACGCCGACATCATCGACATAATGGGTCGAACATTTCGAGCGGCCACCTTTGAACTATATGAGAAGGAGTCAACGCGCAAGGTGTCCAGTAGACTCGGACCAACTGTGGAACTTGAAAATTACGGCTTCGAGGTATTGAACGATTTTATATACCTCGGTGCCGCAATAAACACAGCTAATAACATTAGCTTTGAAATCTGATGGAGAATAGTTGTTTACAGATGCTACTGTGGTCTGAGTAACTCAACAATAAGGCCACCTCTCGCCAGACCAAACTCACGATCTACAAGACGCTGATACTACCCGTGCTGTTCTATGGATCTGAAGCATTGGTACTTGCGCAAGTAGATGAGACAGCTCTTGGAGTGTTTGAGAGAAAAATTCTGCGGAAGTTCTATGGACCGATCAAATTGGATGAGATGCGCCGAAGACCGGCGAGCTTGAAAATCCTATTTAAGCTCGGCTTTTAAACAACAGTTCTGTCATAAGCCAGCTAAGTAAATATTCATATCGAAATAATTTGGAAAATGCATATGTGAATTCTATTACATCAATGCACAGGTCGGTAATAATGTATCAAGTAAAGAAACAATAGAATGGAAATGGAAAATGGTTACTAATTAATAATTTATACTGAACTCCTGGAGTCCTTCTATAGTCAGAACAGTTATTTCTAGAAGATCTCATGTAAATAGATTATAGCGACAGGCTTTTCTTGAATTCTTCTATCGGCAAACGATCACATATATATCGTATGCTTTATATATTCTATGCTTAGAGGTTGAAGTTAGTAGATCTCCTATCTTCATAAATAGAAAATATAATTTTAATGAGAACTGCTTGCTCGAATCCAAGTTCCAAATATGGAATAAAGTAAAAGGTATACTCTGTAGGCAGTAGCTCGAACCCATGTTCAAATATGGAATAAAGTAAAAGGTGTGCTCTGTAGGTAGTAGAGACATTATTCACTTCGATGACACTTAGTGGTTTTAACAAGTATACATGTCTAATATTTTCTAAATGAAAACCAGTAAGGAAAGTAGTAAAGTCGGACTGGGCCGACTATATGATACATTTCACCACTATATGTATATTGTGTATATGTATCCTAACAATTTCATGTCATGTCAACCTTTGCTAAATTTACTTTCAATCAGATTTACGAAAATCGATTTATAGCAAACATGATACACGCGAATCAGTATGCCACACTGTTAAAAATATAATCTCAATCAGACACCCTTTCGATATATATGTATATGGTACGTTGTGCATAATTCCGTGTCAATCGGACAAACATTAGGAGTTTGGTGTACCATTTACCTAAAATCGGACCTATATCTAAATCTGAAACCATAATCTCGAAACTTAACACACCTCATTCTAGACTCAATTCAGTATGTTATGCCAAATACGGTGGAATTCAGAAGATATATATGGATTTTGGTGCAACATTTACATTAAATCGGATGAAAATATATATGTGAGCTATATTAAAATCTGAACCGAGTTTCAGATTCATCATCATTCACCATTCTAGACTTAATTTAGTACTTCATGTCAAATTTCGTGAAATCGAAAGATATATAGGGGTCAAATTTTGTGCAAATCAAGAGATATATAGGGACTTTGGTGCACCATTTACATAAAATCGGACAAAACTATATATGGGAGCTATATCTAAATCTGAACCGATTTTCACGAATCATTATTGACCTAATTCAGTACTCTGTGCCAAATTTCGTGCAAATCGAGAGATATATAGGTACTTTGGTGCCTATATCGGACAAATATATATATGGGAGCTATATCATCCAAATCGGATCATAAATGCGACCTGTATTTTGTTTACAATTTAACATCTACAGACGGACGGACATGCACAAATCAAATCAGAAAGTGATTCTATGCATATTCTCAAAAGGAACCATGGTGAAGGTTATAATTATAATATGGTGAAGGGTATAATTATAATATATGTGTAGGATTCGGACACTCATTTAAGCCTCAAATTTTAAAAAGAAGAAAGGAAGTAAAAAGACGTAAAAATTTACAAGAGATTTTTTTATCGTTCATGCTTATAAAATTTCATAAAATATAGCGGAACCTTGAAATATATGTTATGTCAAAATATGCCACTTCGTTTGAAAAGCGTGTCTGATTTCATTATTTTTTTTATTTTTATCATATTTTGGAATTTTTTTTGTTCGGAAACCACATCAGAGAATCCGAATTTTCAAATTAAGGTCACTTCGACTGGACTTCTCTAATTCATGATCAAATATATATTAAATTAAAAGAATATTCTATTTACAAAAAATCTATATTTCGACAATATCTCATTGCAGGTTTTAACCCCTTGTAATTATATCTAACCATTACGCAGAAAGTTTTCATGGACCGAATAAGTTTTTCTACAATTTTTAACCTAAGCTATTTTAATAAAATACTAGATTTATTTCACGAATTATATGACGCTTTTTCATTATATGTATCCTCTGGATAACTTCGCAAAAATGGTGACGATCCAAAATAATATTGAGCGATTTGTTCGTAGAATGCGGTTGGCAGCGACGAATCACCAGCAATGGCACTGAGTGGGGGTGCAGCTTGTATACTACCAATGGGACAGGACATGGTAGAACTTAAAGATTTCATTTGACCTCCAGCAGGATATTCCGTTTGTAAATAATTTCCCAAAGGGCCAGATTTAGAATACCAACTTCGCTGATAATGTTTATTCGATAAAATAACATATGGCTTCGTTTTAGATGAACGAATATAACGGCGACTGTCAAATGTTTCCAAATAGTCATCATCACTATCGGATAGAGGATCAACAATAAGACCTGGGGAAATAAATGAAAATTAACAATAAGAAATTGGGTTTGATTAGGTTATTTATAGTCATTTTACCTCTACCACGATGGGGATTGAAACCTAAGACACTTGTCAACTGCAATAAAAAGCTCAATAAAATTAAATATTTCATTTTCAATGAATTTTTATTAACACCAAGTGATCTCTTGCTTTGCCATTGAGTATGTCTATTGGGTTTAATGGCTTTTCTATAATAATAACTCAAGTGCCTGCCTGTCCCCGACTGTATTTCGTTTTATTATCATCTTCAGTTTTCCGTTGCACTGAACATGTTTATCACATTCTACGTTTAAGTCATTTCCACTTCTCACAAACTCTAACGATGATAATACCACAAATAGCTTTAAACTCAATTAGCTGACCACGTTAGGTCTTTGAAGACGCTTTGCACAAAACTATTTCAAATTGTTTGTGACTTAAGTTGTAAAAGATAAACGGAACGACATATTAAATAATTTAAGCGCTGCCAACCAAGTAGAGCAACGTTGACGAAATAAAACTAGAAGACAAGCTGTTTTTGGTTAATGTAAAATGAAAGTTTTGACACTGTTGACTAACCAATAAAATAAATAAATGCGGGTTAGATATAATGTTTAGTATACAACTTAATGGTCTGAATGATGAAATAGTAGCTGTAATAGTAAGCTTTGGGCATTTATCTGAAAATATTTGTTTAGTTTATAAAAAAAGATAACATGGCCATTAATCGCGAGGCTTTTTTTCCTTGAGGAAACCAAAGGCATTTCCTATCACAGCGGAAAACATGAGATCTATTCTCATAAAATGACGAGACCCTTCCAAAGATGATCTTATAGACGACATGAATCTTTCGAATGTGGGATAAATCGGAACCATATAAGTTCACCCCTAATTTTCGGTATTTTGGTGTTTTTGAGCGTTTTTTGCAACCGACTTCTCTTAAATTTGATACATTGGGTTTTATTGGGTACAAAATTCTCCACTTAAAATTATTAATATAGGCCCCGTTTTCTGGTAGCCCCCACATAACAGTACCCCCAAATTTTCAGTATTTTGGGGGTTTTGATCGCATTTTACGACCAAATCAGTTGTAATTTAGTACTTTGAGTTTTTATTGGGTAGCAAATCGCTATACTTAAAATTATAAACATAGGTCCATTTTTTCGGGTAGCCCCCATATAAGAATACTCCCCATTTTCGGTAATTTGGGGTTCTTGAGCGCTTTTTGCAACCGACTTCTCTGAAATTTGGTACATTGGGTTTTTATTGGGTACCAAATTTCTCCACCAAAAATTATAACCAGTAAGGAAAGTAGTAAAGTCGGGCTGGGCCGACTATATGATACCCTTCACCACTTTGCCAGAGACTAATTTATATTACTTCAGTACGTTGTTTCATTCGGCCTTGCTATAGATCTTTTCACGCAGCTTAGCAACATCATTTTAGACTTAATTCAGTACTTCAGTAGTGTTGGCGTTTTATTTGGAATACCATTTGTATTTTATTTTTATAAAAAGCAACTATTTATTAGTGGGGAATGTATGGCATTGATTGCCGAGGGGAAAGGCAGGGAAGACTATAGTTTCGGATCACGCCACTGATCCTCATCAGTTCCCTTAGTTTTTTGTTGGGAAATTCTCCCCAGAAGCTATTGCTTCTATACAAAAAACCTTTCAAACCCAAATGTCTATTGTAACAAAGCGAAGTACTTAGCTGACCAACGTACCCTATACCAAAATTCGTGCAAATCGAAAGATATATAGGGTCTTTGGTACACCAATTACCTTAAATCAGATGAAAATATATATGGGAGCTATATCTAAATCTGAACCGATTGTCACGAAACTTTGCACACATCATTCTAGACTTTATTCAGTACGCTATACCAAAAGATTTCCAGGGACTTTAGTGGACTATTTACCTAAAATCGGGCGAAGCTATATATGGGAGCTACATCTAAATTTGTACCGATTGCCACGAAACTTTGCACACATCATTCTAAACTTAATTTAGTACGCAATTCCAAATTTCGTGCAAATCGAAAGATATATAGGGACTTTTGTACACAGTTTACCTTAAATCGGACGAAGATATATATGGGAGCTATATCTAAATCTAAACCGATTCTCACGAAACTTAACACACATCATTCTAAACCTAATTCATTACGCTGTGCTAAATTTCGTGCAAATCGAAAGATATATAGGGACTTTTGTACCCAACTTACCTTAAATCGGACGAAGATATATATGGGAGCTATATCTAAATCTGAACCGTTTTTCACGAAACTTGGCATACATCATTCTAGACCTTATTAATTACGCTGTGTCAAATTTCGTGTAAATCGAAAGATATATAGGGGCTTTGGTACACAATTTACCTTAAATCGGACGAAGATATATATGGGAGCTATATCTAAATCTGAACCGATTTTTATGAAATTTTACACGCATCATTCTAGACCTAATTCATTACGCTGTGCCAATTTTCGTGCAAATCGAAAAATATATAGGGACCGTTTACATTAAATCGGACGAAAATATATATGGGAGCTATATTTAAATCTGAACAGATTTTTCCCAATTTCAATAGGGTTCGTCCTTGGGCCAAACAAATGAGCTGTGCCAAATTTCATCCAATTCGGATCATAAATGCGACCTGTACTTTGTTTACAATTTAACATCTACAGACGGATGACGGACATGCATAAATCGACTCAGAAAGTGATTCTATGCATATTCTCAAAAGGAACCATGGGTCTATCTCGATTATTTTGCCTGTTACAAACATATGCACAAAGACATAATACCCTGTACCACAGTGTGGTGAAGGGTATAAATATTGGTCCACTTTTCTGCTAACCCCAAATTTTCAGTAATTTGACCTAATTGACTGTAATTTAGTAATTTGAGTAGCAAATCTCTGCACTAAAAAATATAAATATAGGTCGATTTTTTTCTGGTAGCCCCATATAAGGGTACCCCCAGTTTTAGGTACTTTGGGGTTCTTGAGTGTTTTTTTTAACCGAATTCGTAGAAATTTGGTACATTGGGTTCTTATTAGGTAGCTAATATCTCCACTAAAAATTATAAATATAGGTTATTTTTTGGGGTAGTCCCATATAAGTTTACCAAAAATTTTCGGTATTTTGGAGTTCTTAAGCCCGTTTTCAACCGAATTCGGTTAAAAAACTAGTAAAATTCACCCCTTTAAATGATAGTCCCCATATAACCCCTTTTTTATTCTCAGCCTTATGGATAATAATGGTATATACACTTTAATACGGTGAAAATGTGCCTCTTCGAAATATTGGTTTTAGACCCCATCTTTCTTTGGACCAAATCCGTTTCAGAAAATTT
Organism: Musca vetustissima; assembly: GCF_032173495.1. NCBI lineage: Eukaryota > Metazoa > Arthropoda > Insecta > Diptera > Muscidae > Musca > Musca vetustissima. The sequence goes on from NW_026882293.1 coordinate 11,598, forward strand.
GAAGTCGATTTACACATGTCATTCCGTCCGTTGTACGTCTGTCTCTCGACTCTCGAAGGTAATAACCGATTTCATCCAAATTTTGCACATCTCAATATTTCTTCCAAACTTAGTTTAGGTTCGGGGATGGGTAATATCGAACCACTCCTTCTGGTACCTCCCCCACAAAATGGCAATTATTGAGTAAAAAAAAAATATTTTATAATAACATACAAACGGACTATCCGATTTAGATCAGAGGGTCAACATTTTCAATATTTATAAATTCAATATCAGGCGAATGGAATGTCTGATATGAACCAAACTTGGCATAGCCTCTTATTCGCTTATTCCTACACTATGTAATCAATATCGGTCCCCTTTTAGGCATAGCCTCATATAACTTTGTAATCTAAATTAAAGTAGTTGGAAGATTTTATACTCTAGCATGCGTTATCAGTTTCAGTCCACATATTTGGGGTTTCGGTTCCCTTTTAGGCATAGCCTCATATAACTTTGTAATCTAAATTAAAGTAGTTGGAGGATTTTATACTCTACCATGCTTATCAGTATCAGTCCACATATTTGGGTTTTCAGATTTTAGGGAAAATCCCCATTAACAATAGCTGAAATGTTTATTTGGTGTACATAATGGTTTGCATAAATCGGTTTGTAGAATTATCGGTATAAGCCCACTTTTTGGTATGTTCTCTATATTTTAATTACAAGTATCTGTCTGTGTGTAGGGTATCAAAGTTCGGCCCGGTCGAACTTAACTCTGTTCACTTATTCAATTTCCATTTTTCCAACTAAGTTTTTGTATGTTTATGTAAGGGATAAATGCTGAGGCAGGTTGAATTTATTGACTATTTTACTTACTGGAGAAAATGTTCTAACGCATATAAGTTATAAGTTTTTCATTTTTTCCATTGTTCACTGGGTTATATTCTTCCTTGTAAGACTCGTTTTTTAAACCGGACGGTAGGTATTATATATTCTAAGCAATTATAGGATTATGTTTTTCTGTAATTAAGTATTTCGAATATAGAAATTTTAAGTTCAGGTTTTCAAACTCGGCGAATTCCCTCATTAAATTTTTGTAATTAATTATTCGTATCGAATTTGTTTGTATATTTTCAGGTAAGGTGAAAGAAAAACATATTTTTATACAATGCTGAAAATTTCCACTTAAAGGGGTATGTATTAATATATGGGACTATTTTTTTTTAATGACGGCCGCAAGAAAAAATAAGATTGTTCGTATCAACACTTGTTTCATATATTGTATTTGGCATTTACATATATCGAAATAATTTGGAAAATTTGTAACACAATTTTGTAACACGAATGCACAGGACGATAAGAGTGTCTGAAATAAAGAAACAACAGAATGCGGTTGTTAGTAAAGTCGGACGGGGCCGACTATATGATACCCTTCACCACTATGAGTATATTAAACAGGACAATTATCATGAAATTGTATGAAATAAAATATGTGCTATTTATTTACATGTGAAACGACCTAGATCTATCCATAAACATGTCATTCGTTTGTTACAATGGAACAAAAGTATGTAAATCGACTTCAAACAAATATCAATAAGTCATCCGTTGGGCTAGGTCTGTATTCTAGAAAACCCAACTACGTTATTCTATACTCAATTTTGTACGTTGTGAAAAATTTGATGTCAATCTAACAAATATGAGGAGTTTGATGCACAATTTACTTATATATGGATGCTATATCCAAATATAAACCGATTTCAACGAAACTTGTCACAGGTTAGGCTATACTGATTTCAGTACGTTTTGTTCTTATCAGCCATATATTGGTTCCTTGGTGCGTCAATTACTTAAAATCAATCTATAATATAAGGGAGCTACATCTAAATCTCAACCGATTTTCACTAAACGTGGCACACATTATTCTGGATTAAATTTAAAACGCTATGCAACGTAAGAACTTGGTACATTATTTAGATTAAATCGGACGAAAATATATATATATATATATATATATATATTTCATAATCTGAATCGATTTTCTCGAAACTCAGCACACATTATTCCAGCATCAATTCAGTATGTTATGCCAAATTTTGTGCAAATCGAAATCGAAATTTGGTGCACCATTTACATAAAATCGGACGAAACTATATATGGGAGCTATATCTAAATCTGGACCGATTTTCACGAAACAGGGCAGACATCACTCTAGGCTCAATTCAGTACGTTATGCCAAATTTGGCGCAAATCGAAAGATGTATAGCGACTTTGGTGCACCATTTACATGAAATCGGACGAAACTATATATGGGAGCTATATCTAAATCTGGACCGATTTTCTCGAAACTTGGCAGACATCACTCTAGGCTTAATTCAGTACGTTATGCCAAATTTCGTGCAAATCGAAAGATATATTGGGACTTTGGTGCACCATTTACATGAAATCGGACGAAACTATATATGGGAGCTATATCTAAATCTGGACCGATTTTTACGAAACTTGGTAGACATAATTCTAGACCTAAATGATTAGGCTGTACCAAATTTCGTGCAAATCGAAAGAAATATAGGGACCGTTTACATTAAATCGGTTAAATATATATATGGGAGCTATATCTAAATCTGAACCGATTTTTCCCAATTTCAATAGGGTTCGTCCTTGGGCCTTTGTTTACAATTTAACATGCACAGACAGACAGACGGACGGACGGACATGCATAAATCGACTTAGAAAGTGATTCTATGCATATTATCAAAAGGAACCATGTGTCTATCTCGTTTCCTTTTGCCTGTTACAAACATATGCACAAAGACATAATACCCTGTACCACAGTGTGGTGAAGGGTATAAAAATGGTCAAATACACTGTTGCAAAACTAACCAGTAAGGAAAGTAGTAAAGTCGGATTGGGCCGACTATATGAAACCCTTCACCACTTTATGTATATTGTACATATGCATCCTAACAATTTTATGTCAATGTTCCATCAATCATTATTCTAGACTTAATTAAGTACGCCATGCCAAATTTCGTGAAAATCCAAAGATATATTTGGGGCTTTGGTGCACCAATTACATAAAATCGGACAAAAATATATATGTGAGCTATATCTAAATCTGAACCGATTTTCACGAAACTTAGCAAACATCATTCCGGACCTAATTCAGTACCCTATGCTAAATTTCGTGCAAATCGAAAGATATATGGATATTTAGTGCACCATTTACATAAAATCGGACAAAAATATATATGGGAGCTATATCTAAATCTTAACCGATTTTCACGAAACTTAGCACTCATTATTCTGGACCCATTGCAGCACCCTATGCCAAATTTCGTGCAAATCGAAAGATATATAGGGACTTTGGTGCCTATATCGGATGAAAATATATATTGGAGCTATATCTAAATCTGGATCGATTTTCACCAATTTCAATAGAGTTCGTCCTTAGACCAAATAAGTGAGTTGGGCCAAATTTCATCCAAATCGGATCATAAATGCGACCTGTGGCACAGAGTACTGGATTAGGTCCAGAATGATGTGTACCAAGTTTCGAGAAAATCGGTTCAGATTTAGATATAACTCCCAGATATAGTTTTGTCCGATTCTATGTAAATGGTACACCAAAGTTCGTATATACCTTTCGATTTGCATGAAATTTGGCACAGCGTACTGAATTAAGTCTAGAATGATGTGTACTAAGTTTCTTGAAAATCCGTTCATATTTAGATATAGCTCCAATATATATTTTCGTCCGATTTAATGTAAATTGTGCACTAAAGAACTAAAGATTGGCCGACCCGCACACAATTTTGTACAATGTACTGAAGTTACTATAAACTTGTGTGTGTCAACTTTTCTTGAAATTGGTTCAGATTTAAATATAGCTCCTATATATACTTTCGTCCAATTTGAAGTAAATGGTGTACTAAAGACCCATAGCTAGGCCGATTGGCAAAACGTACTGAAATTAGTATAAATTCATGTTGACTGTAAACCAAATAATCAATGGATGCTTGATTGATATTAAATTTTAAACAGTGAAGCATACCAAATAGCGTGCTTAACGATTGCTTAAAGTCTATTTAAAAAGTATGAAATAAATTGCAGAATGGTATGTGTAAGGATTGATGTTAGTCGGTTTACTTCTAGATAAAGATCGCATTTTTAAGTACGTTCAATTTCATGTCAATGTTCCTTTGAAAAGACGACATCTGTAAAGATACATATGATAGATATGCAAAGTGGTGAAGGGTATCATATAGTCGGCCCAGTCCGACTTTACTACTTTCCTTACTGGTTTCTTATGGAAGATGATACAAAAAAATTCGGGCGGACCGAAATGTACTCCTTTTTATACCCTTCTCCAAAATATGGAATGTAACACCTCGATATATTTTTCCGAAAACTTTATAAAGTATATATTCTTAATCAGAATCAAATTCAATGCCGATTAAAGTCCCGTCGTATGTCTGTTGTCTGTCTTAACATAACGATTTGTGTTGGATGTGCTATTCTCCCAAATTTATACTTTCTGTAAAAGATTCTTTAAGAAAACACTTGAACGTCCCAGTCAAAATTTGTTCCAAGGTTCATCAGAAGAGGGAAGACTTCCTGAGCAAATGAGACCTTCTCTGTCCCAAGAATTATCTGAATATATAGAAGATTTTAAGGGATCTTTCATCAATGGTTTCAATTTCTTCAAAGTAATTGCCATTATATGAATGCCTCAAAGGGATTTCTCTCTTCGAAAGAGTTCCCAAGTGTGCCCAATGTACACATTAAATCTTAAGAGGCTTATCTTCGCCGCCGCCTCTCTATATATTTCACAACGAATTTCTATCTATAAACAATTATCTATATACGGTCTGATTTAGATAGAAGACACCTCATAGACGAAGCGTCACTGCCATATTCTTATAGTCTTTCAGGTCGTCAATTTATACACTTCTTGGCTCTTGGTAGCATATATGTGTATATAAATGAACGTATTTATATATACAAAAATATGCTACCAAAATCTAGCTCACAATATTTCAGATAATGTTCTCAAAGACCTTGTGTTAGCTGTGCTGTCTTCCCGTATGTTTATCATTATACAACAAACCGTATCCCCCAATACTCGATATTTCGGGTAGCCCTCATTGTCCAGCATTTTGGGGGTTTTGGGCACGTCTTTAAACAGAATTGACACTAATTGGATTTTCAGGTTCTCATGGGGCGTCAAATATTTCTGTTAAACATAATTGGCCCACCTTTTAGGGAAGCCTACATATAACGCTAAACCCTAAAATATCGGTATTTTGGGTAGCTTGAGCACTTGTTCAAACAATATGGGAGCAATTTAATATTTTCGATTCTCATGGAGTAGAAAATATCCCTACCAAAAATTATCAACATTGACCCATGTTTACTGGCATTGGGTATTTATCCGAATTTATGAAATTCTTTGTGCCCCCATTAATTTTACATATTTTGAATGTCATACTCATGGTGGAGGGTATAAAATGTTCGACCTGGCCGAACTTAACATATTTTAACTTATTAAATTTAGATTGGTTTATTTGTGTCGGTATAAAAATATAAAAAAATATGTGATTGTTAAAAGTAAAATATGTACATACATATTCATCATCTTATAAACTAATATGTTTAATTGTGACATTTATCGAATATCAATTAAATTATCCGATGAACTTGATACATCATTAGAACTAATAAACTTAGGTGAATCTGGAAATATAACAGCTGGAGTTTTGACAGACTTTACTACTGATTGAGTTTCCTCATTACTGTCTGCTTGGGAAGGTTCTTTAGTCGTCTTATCGATAGTTTCATCAATTAAATTGTTCGATGTATTGTCATCAATTAAGTTTGATGCATTCTCAACATGGTTATGAGAGGATAAAATAGGGTCCACTGTGTTCAATATACCACATAGCCAGTTGGGTAAAACGGACCAAGCTAGAGGAAAGAATAAAATAAAATTTATTAAAAATTGTAAATTTATTTATATGAAATTAAAGACTGCATACCTTCTCCTCTATTCTTGGCCTCTTCCTGCAAATGATCTAGACTGGTATAGGTTTTTACTTCAGCATTAATTTTGCCACATACATGCTGATGGGATTTTAATTGGGTTGATGATTTTGGCGAAGGGCTAGGCATGTGATGTACACTGATATTTAGATTAAAATTAATAATAGTTGGCCTAAAATTTGATGATCTTCTTTTGAGTAGTTGATATAATATATATTCTGCAATTTATAATCAAATAAATAATGAATTGATCAGTTCTTCCTTGAATTTGTATCGTATACATACACTATTCAAAAAAAGTAAACTTAAAGTTCAAAATCTGAAAACACACAAATTTAATAAAAATTCCCATACATTTCTAGTGGTTACCTACTTCTTCTAGTAATTTGTTCTGATGATGCACCATAATCGCTCCTTGTAGGTTGGTAATTGTGCAAACTACTGTGTGGATTATTTTCCACTTCAATATATTTCGTTATGGGTGGCAAAGCCTGTGGCCTTCTGTGATAAGTTTGGTGAGGAAATCTACCATAAGCAGCAGGGTAATATATTTGATTATATGGGGATGCAAATTTACTACAGCTGTTTGTTTTACAGTGACCCTGATACAATAGCGTCCAATCTAAGGAAAATAATTAAATTTTAGATATACTTTTAATTTATTTGGCATGGACTTACCAATTTTACTTTCACATCTGGATCGTTGTAGCTCACAAGTATTCTGAAATTCTCGAACTTCATTGCCATAGGCGGCACAGACGGGTTCATAGAACTTCGGGCAGTACTTAGGGCACTCACGTTTAGGGGAACATTCTCCACGGTATTGAATACGGAAGTCTGGAAAGAGAGAGAGAGAGAAAGATATTTGAAAATGGAAAAAATATTTTTAAAAAATCTAAGGCCTTGAAAAAATTGTTTTAAAAAATCCAATGCCTTGAAAAAATTTTTATAAAAAATCCAAGGCCTTGAAAAAATTGTTTTAAAAAATCCAAAGCCTTGAAAAAATTGTTATAAAATATCCACGCCTCTGTGAAGGTCTTGAAAAAGTATTTTAAAAAATTGAAGTCAATGTTAATGCCTTAAAAAAGTATTTTTAAACCAGTGAGCGGAACAGTATAGTCGGACGGGCCGACTATACGATACCCTACACAACTACCACGGAACTCTATTATTCTGTGGATGTTTATTTCGAACCTGGGCAATATTTCGTGATATTTGCTCCCTCTAGCCAGATTAGAGGTCACCAGCATCTGACATATTTTCCTAATATTACTATTCATATTCAGTACAAATTCCGATCACCGTGGGTTGTGTTGTGATTTTCGGTCTATTATTGGCATCGACTCGGGACGGACGGGCCGAGTATATGATACCCTTCACCACTTTGGATATGAATCCTAACAGACGTCGCATTTTTAAAGGACCAAAAAACATGTCATTCTGCAACCGATACTAAATTTTTCATTTGGTCAGATATATCTAACTTAACACACATCATTCTAGACCTAATTCATTATACTGTTTCAAATTCCGTGCAAATCGAAAGATATATAGAGACTTTGGTGCACCAAATACATTAAATCGGACGAAATTATATATGGGAGCTAAATTTAAATCTGATCCGATGTTCCCGAAACTTATCACTCATCATTTCAGACTTATTTCAGTACGCTATGCCAAATTTCGTGCAAATCCAAGGATATATAGGGACTTTGGTGCACCATTTACATAAAATCGGACGATAATATATATGGAAGCTATATAGAAATCTGAACCGATTTTCCCGAAACTTACCACTCATCATTTCAGACTCAATTCAGTATGCTATGCCAAATTTCGTGCAAATCGAAGGATACAAAGGGACTTTGGTGCACTATTTACCGAAAATCGGACGAAAATATATATGGGAGCTATATCTAAATCTGAACCGATTTTCACGAAATTTAACACACATCGTTTTAGACTTAATTCAGTACGCTGTGCCAAATTTCGTGCAAATCGAAGGATATATAGGGACTTTGGTGCACCATTTATATAAAATCGGACGAAAATATATATGGGAGATATGTCGAAATCTAAACCGATTTTCTCGAAACTCACCACTCATCATTCTAGACTCAATGTAGTATGCTATGCCAAATTTCGTGCAAATCCAAGGATATATAGGGACTTTGGTGCACCATTTACATAAAATCGGACGATAATATATATGGGAGCTATATCTAAATCTGAACCGATTTTCCCGAAACTTAACACTAATCACTCTAGGCTTAATTCAGTACGTTATGCCAAATTTCGTGCAAATCAAGAGATATATAGGGACTTTGGAGCACCATTAACATGAAATCGGACGAAACTATATATGGGAGGTATATCTAAATCTGAACCGATTTTCTCAAAACTTGGCAGACATCACTCTAGGCTCAATTCAGTACGTTATATCCAAATCTGAACCGATTTTCAGGAAACTTTACACACATCTCTCTAGACTTAATTTATTTGCAAATTTGGTGCAAATCGAAAGATATATAAGTGCTTTGGTGCACAATTTACCTTAAATCGCAAGAAAATATATATGGAAGCTATATCTAAATCTGAACCTTGGGCCAAATAGATGAGATTGCCAAATTTCATCCAATTCCGATAATAACTGAGACCTGTACTTTGTTGACAATTTAACATGGACAGACGGACGGACGGACTTGCATAAATCGACTCAGAAAGTGATTCTATGCATATTCTCAAAATGAACCATGGGTCTATCTCGTTTCCTTTTGCCTGTTACATACATATGCACAAAGACATAATACCCTGTACCACAGTGTGGTGAAGGGTATAAAAACCCAAGGCCTTAAAAAAATATTTTTAGAAAACCCAAGGCCTTAAAAAAATATTTTTAAAAACTCCAAGGCTTTAAAAAATATTTTTAAAAAATCCACGCCTATGCTAAGGCCTTAAAAAATCCAAGGCCTCGAAAAAAATATTTTTCAAAAATCCAAAATCCATTACATTTTTTCAGAGAATAAGCGGCACGTTTCATTTCACATGCACTTCCAAAATCTCTCAATTGATTCGTTTGCAGATCAAGGGCACAAACTGGATCGACAATATTTGGACAATACTCACCACGTGGAAAACACAAATGCAAAGGACATTCTAGGTATTCTGGAATATAAAAAACAAGAAATTTAGTTTTTCATAAATAAAAAAATATCCTTAAACATTTTACAAAACTTACCCCTTTGACCCCGAATCAGCGCCTGATAATTGGAATTGTTTAGAAAACATTTATTCCGAAATTGCACGAAGACTTCACCATTTGAGGCACAAATCGGTTGCCACTGATTCGGACATCGTTGATGATAATCCACAATATGAACATAATCCGGCTTCTGGACATGATACAAATGATTGTAAGTGCGATGCGGAATACTATAAGTTTCTATGGGTACATCACTACTTAAAATTAATGGCTCATAGAAATGATGAGCCCGTGTTTGATGAAATAAACAAAATACTATTAGAAAATACACCATGTTGTTCTCTATCGAATTCTAATTCAATTGACTACTCAATTGTCTCTTCCGTGGGCTTTTATTTTTATATGCCGGTCTATTTTACCGAACATGTAAAGCTTTAATTTATCTTTCGTCATAAATTTTGTCAAAGTGTACGTGCCAATTAATTGTTGCTGATCGCATTAGTTTTTTTGTGGTGGTTCATTCTATGTGATTTGTTTAAACGTGTTTTCTGAGATCCACAATGCAACCAAATTAAGTTGCATCTTTATTTACGCAACATTGGCAACAAATTCTCTATCAAATATTTTTATGGACCACATAGCATCAGAAAATAATCCTCATAAAATTAATAATAACGAACACCCAATAGATTACCGGAACAAACGTTAAACATGTTTTTTATGATAACAGATCGACAGCAACTAACAAACACCCATACATACACAAATATACACCATCAAACAGTAAACACCTGATGTGTGCACTTAGAGAATGTGAATGGGAAGAAAGGTGTTCTCTCATTCATCTCATCTGTTGAGAGATGTGTGGGTTTTTTTTTTTTCTAAATAGAATTTCTTTTAGAAATATTCTATTTCGGAGATGGAAATGTGAACATTTTTTAAAATGAGATGACAAAAGAGCACGCTGATGTAACTTACAGAATATTATGGGTCCAACAGAGCATATATATTGAAAAAAAAACAAAATTTCCTGATTAGGGACATACAAATTTATTGAAGAAAAGGCGGAAGACTACACGTATTTAAAATTGTAAAATATACTACCGGTCGTTTATAGACCGATTACCTTCTAGAGATCCTTTTTAAACGCATGACCTTCTACAGGTCTTCCATAGGCATACAGATCCTACAATAGATCCTTCATAGAGAGAATACCTTCAAAAGCTCTTCTGCAGACAAAACCCTTACACAGGTCTTCTCCGTAGATGGAAGATCTTATATAGCTCCTCTATAAAAAAAAGACCTTCAGGAGGTCTGCTACAGCATACATGATTGCAATAAGTGTTCTATACACAGAAGACCGTCTAGAGAACTTTTGTATATAGAAGACCTTCACCTTATATAGCACTTCTATAGACAGATGACCCTCTACAAGTCGTGTATGAATAGAATACCTGCCAAATGTCCTTTATAGACAAAAGTTAGTAACTTGAATAATAAAATCCGCACATTTCGCTCAAGGACAACTAAGAATATTGCTGCCATGACCCAAAGTGTTAAATAATCCCCAGTTTTTTTTTATTCCTCGGACTTAATTTTTTGCATAAAAAACATGGGCAAAAATTTCGCACCTGGGTCTCTGAAAAACCGAAAGTTGTTAATGAGAAAATTTTTCTCTCTCAACTTCTAACTTTTTGCTGAGGTTATGATCCGTCATAGTAATTGGACCTTACTTTTCTCAAAACGAATTGAGACCATCAGTAACCATACATACATATCAAAGAGGTTTCGGATTAAATGTTGATCAAATCGGTTATTCAAATGAAATTTACAAGTCTATGAAATATTGACACTTTGTGGGGGAAGTACCAGAAGGAGAGAGCCGACGGTCTCACTTCGGACTATGCTTGGTAAAGATGATAGGTTAGGTTAGGGATGTACGGCTGTTATAAAAGCCGTCCACTCGGAAACTATGTCCATTGTAATCATCCTTTATGTATAGGTATACCTATAAAGAGAAGAAGAAAAAATAGTGGAAGAGTAGAAAGAGAAATAGTGAGAAAGAGGAAGCGGAAGAGACATTATTTTAGCCAAGTCAATTTTTTGACAAAGCCTAGAATTTGGTTAGGGTCTATTTTGGAGAAGAAGACTAGATTATCAATTTCATAGCATCCAAACTGTTTATGTCTTCTGCTGATCAGCGATGGACATTTGCAGAGGATGTGCTCAATTGTTTCCACTTCTTCTTCGTCCTCACATAGACGACAGCAATCCTCTCCACTGGAGTCCCACTTAGAAGTGAGAGATCTAACTTTGCAGTGACCAGTAATGATCCCCACAACGATTTTGATCTCCCTCTTGCTGTGATCCAGCAGCGAAGACGTTCTTTTACGAGAGAATTCTGGCCAGATAGATTTAGAGATTCTGCAAGCAGGTTCCCTCAGCCATCTGTTGCCGACTACCTCGCAATGGAAAGCGCGGTAAAGATGATAGGTTGTGCAAAGTTTGGTTCAAATCGGACAATCCATTCGCCTGATATTGGATTTATAAATATTGAAAAGTTAGATCATTTGTGGGGTAGGTGCCAGAAGTAGTGGACCATTGGGTCCCATATTGGGACTTCACCCAGGCATGGTACAGATAATGATATTACACAGTGTAGATTCGAATGATATTATAAAATTAATTTTTAGCACAATTTTGACAATAATCCCCATCTTTGAACTTAAACTAAGTTTGAAAGAAATATTAAGATGGGCAAAGTTTAGATGAAATCCAAATTTTCTGAAACATGCACCGCTCCACTTTGGATATTTTAAAGATTTTAGCCGAATTTATCAACCGAAGTGGCTATAATTTGACATTCCGAGTTCTTGGATGGTACAAAATATAATTACAGAAAATGTTCAACAATGTTCCATATTTTGACATTGTCCCCATATACAAGTCCTGCCAGATTTTACGAATTTCGAACAAAGTGACTTCTATTTTACAGTCTGGGTTACTGCTGGTTATAAAAATAAAACAAAAATTATGATCCGATTCGAATGAAATTTGGCACATGTCACTAATTTGACTCAAGGGCGAAAAATCGGTTCAGATTTAGATATAGCTCCCATATATAGTTTCGTCCGATTTAAGGTATATGGTGCACCAAAGTCACTACATATCTTTCGATTTGCACGAAATTAGGCACAGCGTAATGAATAAGGTCTAGAATGATGTGTGCAAAGTTTCGTGAAAATCGGTTCAGATTTAGATATAGCTCCTATATATAGCTTCGCCCGATTTTAGGTAAATAGTCCACTAGAGTCCCTGGAAATATTTTGACTTGCATTAATTTTGGCATAGCGTACTGAATTAAGTCTAGAATGATGTGTGCAATGTTTTGTGACAATCGGTTCAGATTTAGATATAGCTCCCATATATATTTTCATCCGATTTAAGGTAATTGGTGCACCAAAGACCCTATATATCTTTCGATTTGCACGAAATTTGGAATAGCGTACTGAATTAAGGCTAGAATGACGTATGCTAAGTTTCGTGAAAATCGGTTCAGATTTAGATATAGCTCCCATATATATTTTCGCCCAATTTAAGGTAAATGGTGTACAAAAGTCCCTATATATCTTTCGACTTGCACGAATTTTGGCACAGCGTACTGAATTAAATCTAGAAATATGTGTTTTTAATTTTGTAAAAATCGGTTCAGATATAGATATAGATCCCATATATATTTTTGTCCGATTTTAAGTAAATGGTGCATAGGTTGCAGAAAGACCTGTTTAATTTCATATTAATGGACCTTAAAAAATGCGAACGTCTGTTAGGCTTCCCTCTGTTGAATATACCCAAAGTGGTGAAGGGTATCATATAGTCGGCCCCGTCCGACTTTACTACTTTCCTTTTATTCTGCGTTCTTGGATGGCGGAAAACATCTATATAGAAAATGTTCGATATAGTCTAAGTCGAAAGTCCCCATATAAAGGTGAAGTTCCATGTCGCACAATTTAACATGCACAAAATGTTATTTCTCTCTTTCTGCAATATATCGTCATATGCAATAACATCTTTGTTCTCATCATGGTACAGTCATAGTAAATTTCCCCATCTCTGACTGTCGCTAATGAGCGTAAGAACAAAATAAAACAACAAAAATCTTTAAGAACAGAACGGAAAATGCATAATACAGTTAGAAACGAAGATCCTCTGCGAGAGAGAGAGAGAGAGAAATCAAACGAACATGTTCTCCCCAAAAGAACATTTCCTCCCCACAAAGAAAAGTGGTTGATCAACAACAAGTTAACAGGTGTTTGAAGCACCAGCAACCACGAACACAACAAATCCCCCAAGTAAGAGTACAACCAAAGAGTAGCACAACTCACAAAGAGCATCAAAGAGTCGGTGGAAAAACCACCACAAACAGAGACCAATAACAAAACAATCCAAAATAGCGGCTTTTTAAAACCCAGCCATACTTAGAACCATGGTTTGTTAACATACCACAACCACCACCAACACAACAACAGCAACATTGCGATCACCATTAGCATCTCTCTCTACTACGTGAGTTTTGGCCAAACACAACAATCAGTTTAAATGTTACGAGCGGAAAACTAAGACGTGTTTACGGATAAGACCGATGCCGATGACGAACGAAGTCAATTCGCAGTTTTTTGTGCTAGAAAATTATTATGAAAAATCCAAAACCCAAACGAAATCATTACAAAAAATTACTCTAAACGTGACAAACTAATTATGTTTAATTATTGCCGATGATTTAGAAAAAGTTGTGTATGTGCGTTTTGTGTGAGATAAAAAGCAACAGCGATGTTATGTCTAAAGAATGTGTAATATTTTGTAATAATTTTTGAAATGAAAAGAATGTTTGAGAGCTATGTAAATTATCTAACGGTAAAAATGTTGAAAATAAACAAAACATAAAGAGAAAAAAATTAATAAAAATAAAGTGAACCTGAAAAATTAAAAAAAAAACAACAACAATTTGTATTTTCGACAGAAAATTTAAACAAATATTAAAAAAACAATATATTTTATTATAAAAAATTTTCATGTGTTTTTAGTTTTTGCATACAAGTTTTGAATTAAAAAAGTGCTTATAATAATTTTTTTTATTATATAAAAAAAAAAACTCAACTTTCTACAATTACGAATCTTATACAAAGTTTGCTCGCAATTGCAAAACAACTTCCGTTGAACGATTTTTTGGATTATTTGGCGATTATATTTGTTAACAAGGTAACTTTTAAAATTTAAAGCTACCCTAAATTCATGAATTTGGGACTCCTTTATAAAAAGTTCTTCCAAATGTAAGGAAAATTTTAAACAAAACACGGTGCTTATTTCCACTTTTTATAAAATCTGTCAACTTTTTAACAATAATACTAGTGTTTGAGCAGAACTAAGCATTAAATACTAGGATAGAATAATAAAATATATCTTTCAGTATATCGATATACCTATAATTGTTTGCTTGAAAGTTTTTCTACAATGGCCGGAAATACAACAAATTTTGTTAGAAAATGTGATGATTATTAGATCAAAATTGGTATTTTATATGAACTATAGGACTTTATTTAACATGCTTCGGAATGTCCGATTTGGGCCAATAATGCACCGTTTTGTTGCCATTTTAAAGGTAACTTTATAATGTCTCTCTCATAGAAGTCCAGCTATCTGCAAAAAAACTCTAGTTGTCGATTTTCAAAATCTTCCTTGATACCAACTTTTTTATCATTAAATACATTTTGCAATGCAAGGTGGATGCATTAAAACTTCCCAACCAACATCCCGAATTTTGTGACGAATCACTGTAAATGTGTAAGGCCTGGCTTTGTCCTGAGGGAAAACGACACCTCTCCTGTTGGCAAATTCTAGCCGTTTCTGGTCAATTGTAAATGGTTTATAAAAGTTTTAGGGTCGATGCTAACATGCCGGACAACTTCGATCGTTTCTCCCGTTTTGTCGACATTTTCGACGACCCGCCTACCTGTGCGAGGTGCATTTTCGCCCTTGTCAAAGAAAATGCCACGAATTTCCTCTTTGTTCGCTTCCATTTTTAACACCCTGGTAACTCACAACTGAATGTACCTTCTAACGAGTATAAATCTTAAATTGTTTGATCAATACTTTACGAGAAATCTATCTGTACAGCCATCTGGGAAAAAAAGGATTTCTTTTTCCCCAAACTAATTATTGGGGAATCATTTTTGCCGTCGCTTGATGCTTACACAATAAAGTAGTTGAATTTTTAAGGCGAATTGTTTTCAGCACTTATAGGTTCAAATTAAATAAAAATAAAAAAAATCTCCTTTTGAAACGGAAAAGTTTAGGGGTAACTTAATAGAAAAATTCAGCCAATCCCGAAGACAATGCTATTTCTACTTGTTAGGTGTATTCCAGACATATAACACTGGCTATTAACATTTTTCCTAAAGTCCTTTGTGTAACATTACCAAAGGCAGTACTATCAGCTCATTATTATGTAGGTTAGTCTGGATGGCCTTAATCAGTTGCTCTTCGGTAAATGACCCTCTTGAGAGCCGTTCATACTATCTTCGGTCGCTATTCTTTTCTTTCTGAATTTTCCTTTTAGGTTCACCTCCTTGCAGAAGGTAATCCAGGATCTTGTGTGAAGATCTCTTGATCTCTTTACTCAGCGGGTAAGTCGAATGAACGGTTGTCGTCGATCACTATGTAACAAAGCTCTCTGTTTTGGACTTCGTTTGGTGGCGGGTTTTCTATGCCACAGGAGTATTTATCGTTTTGAGTTTACTATATTGATTTTATGTTTTTATTTTCTTTGTTTTGTCTTTTCTTGTCTCGATTTTTCTTACATACTTACATTTTCTTGCTTTGCGTCATTAGAACAAACCTATACAATGTTAAAACTTCGGTTAAACATGTTGCTCTTGCCAACAAACGTTTGATTTGGCATTTTTTATCGAAATAATTTGGAAAATACATATGCGAATTTTATAACACCAATGCAGATATCGCTAATAGTGTCTGACAAAAAAAAAACAGTGGAATACGAAACTAGCCATAATCGAGTGAGTGCAGAGACAGCGGTTGTAAACAAGAGGAACCGTAGACAACCAAACGGTTGCAAACTAAACACCACCGAGTGAGGGGAAAGAAAAAGAACAATACCAGCACAAAATCAGCCAAACAGTATATGGTGGTGGCTATTTGGGAGGAATACATTTGTTTTTGTCGAAAGAGAACGTGAGGAAAAACGAGAGTGGTAAAGTAAAGCATGAGATAGTAGTAAAGTAGAACAAAGTAGGAAAATAGTTGTGACATTCATGAAATGTTTACATATTTTGGAAAATAGTGGCTTTCTCATGATTATAAGAATGTTTACATGTATTCTAAGCGAGGTACGTGTACAATGCGGAAAAAAATAAAGTATGAATGAAATTATGTAAATATTTATTAAAATTAAATATTACATGACAATCCATTAAAAAATAGGACTATCAGCGGATATTTTGTGGAAACCAATCTATAGGGATCCGAGCTCGATGTAGGTACTTAAAATTATAGAATCATTAAAGAAATATATATAAACAATCAGAATTAAATGTATGTCTATCCAAAACAATCATAGTAATTTCGTTACAACGTTCGAATGGGTTAAATTTTTTAAATTATTTTGGGGGGGAACTATCTTTTAGGTGTTTCCCAACCCCTATGTAAATTGTCGTATCCATCAGAACTATACGTAAAATAAGCAACCGCCTCAACTTTCTCTCCATGATTAATCCTAGAACCATCCGTATTTATAATTTGTAATCACAGTTATGGACCAATTTTTACGACCTATAGTATTTCGGTTAACATTCAGGGGTACTAAAAACTTTATTTATGATAGATTTTCAAGTCGCTTTAGAGGCCACAATTATGAGCCGAACATCGAACCAAAATTGTTATCGGGATGGGGATCTGGCAAAAGAATAGGCATGTTGGTTTTGATGGTGATCGTTCAACATTTAGCAGTCGAATGGAAAATGAAAAAATTGTCTATTTTATCCGGAAAGACAAAGTTTGGAGACATTTTGGAGTATATTCACGAGGAGTGATTAAACTTTAAATTGATATAAATAATATTGATCTAAGTATTCGGATATGGAAGTATTTATCGGGGTATACATATTCACATATTTTTCATTACTCCAGAAGATGTATAACTCGCAATTTTTGGACCAGACCTTGCAATAAACTCCGCAGAACGTTAAGATCCAGTATTAATTGATTAGGATATCACATGGTCGGCCCGGTCCATCTATTCTGCTCTGTTTACTGGGTTAGTATAAAACCTTTAACAACGATACGAAAATATTTTCCATATAAAATAAATTGTATGATATTTTTGTTTGGAAGAACCATGAAATGGAAAAAATACATTTTTTTAACCAGCGCTTGGATTTGTTAAAAAAATCCTAAAGAACTATAAAATAAAATTCGTTAAATGTTTTCTGAAAAAGTATTGTTCTATTAACAATAAATATGGATCTATATCTAATATATCCAGGGTGGGTATTTTTCCAAGATTAATTTTTGTTTTGATTTCTTTAGAATCTAAACAAAACAATATTTCCATAATTTTTGGAAATTCTAATTCTAAATTCTAAATCATAATTCTATTATTCTCCCATGATTTAAGATTTGCATTTAAAATGTTTTTTTCTCATTCATACAAATCTTTGTTACAATTCTGTCAAAATGTGTTCACATGTTTAGTAGGTCTTTGTTTCTTCCAACAAAAAAGTGACCACAATAAATCGTAACTTCTTTTTTGCATAACCTACTGGAGATTTAGACTAATTTAGTTCACCTTAAAAGAAAACAAACAAACAAAAAACTCTGAATCTTTCACATGGAATAAAGTATAACATAACAGCTACATGTGTATATATGTACACATCCAATTCGATAATACACAACCATACACAATACACCAATGATGATATATGGGTCCACATAGAGTTCAGTGTCGTTGCTGGGTTTAGTTTTTTTTTATTACTCGTCCAATACTGATATTATAACGGTTCAATCAAATCGAACAATACAATTTTGTTTGATTGTAGTATGAAAATAGTTTTTTAGTGTGTTTAGTTGCCACAACAACAAAAACATAACAGCAAAATAGAATGGAAACAAAAAACAACATCGTCATCATCAACATTCGAACCAAACCCAATAATCATTGGATGGGTTTGAGGAAAAAGTCTATTCAACAAAAACAACAACAAAAGATAAACGTACCAATAGAACCAAAGAACAACTCCAAAACCAGAACTATTCAATGTTGCTTTGGGATAGAAATGGAACAGGCATCAGAATAACAATAACATAGAATCTCTGATGGATGTATGTATGGAATGGAATGGTGGAATGGATGTAAACAAAAAACGAGCGAAACAAAACAACAACGAAGTGATCCAACTTTGTTGCTGGAAGAATATTATCGTGGCTTGTGGAATAGATGGATAGATGATGACGATGGGGATATATGATGGGTTGGTTATATGAAAGATGATCATTGGGATAAACTATGATGATGATGTTGTTAAAAATGACTATTATGATTTAGTAGATAACTATGATCACGATGACGGTAATGCCAAAGATGATGTGTGGCGGATATGACAATGATATTACCTTAATGTTGATTATGCATAATTTTTTTGCCCACTTCTTATTCTTCATCTAATACCTCGTTTAATAGGAAACTGTAGGGTGTAAAATATAAATGTAAAAAATATGCTAATAAGAATTTTTGTGAAAATCTTTTTGCATATTAAAAATTCGAAAGGCGTAGTAAATTGTGTTTTATAACTCACACCTTTCTTTTGTGGCGGGGAGATTTTTTTTTATAGATAGATAAATATGTTGTTATTATTTTATGAGTAAATATAATAGGTTTGAGATTGATGGTATAAATAACAAATTTTAGTGCTAATAAAATATTAAAACCAGTAAGGAAAGTAGTAAAGTCGGACGGGGCCGACTATATGATATCCTTCACCACTATGGGTATATTAAACAGGACTACTAACATGAAATTGGATGAAATAAAATATGTGATATTTATCTAAATGTGAATCTACCTACATCTATCCATAAACATGTCAATCGTTTGTTACAATGGGACAAAAGTATGTAAATCGAACAAACAAATATAAATAGGACTTCCGTTGGGCTATGTCTGTACTTCTAGAATACGCAACTACGTAATTCTATGCTCAATTTTGTACGTTGTGCAAAATTTGATGTCAATCTGACGTTTTGTTTCTATCACCCTATTGCTTTCTTGGTGCGTCAATTACTTAAAATCAATCTATAAAAAAGGGAGTTATATCTAAATCTCAACCGCTTTTTACGAAACTTGGCACACATCATTTTGGACTAAATCTACATTAAATCGGACGAAAATATATATGGGAGCTATATCTAAACCTTGGCCGACATCATTCTAGGATAAATTCTAAATTCTTTGGTGTACCATTTACATGAAATCGGACGAAACTATATATGGGAGCTATATCTACAACTAGACTGATTTTCTCGAAACTTGGCAGACATCACTCTAGGCTCAATTCAGTACGTTATGCCAAATTTCGTGGAAATCGAAGGATATATAGAGACTTTGGTGCACCCTTTACATGAAATCGGTCGAAACTATATATGGGAGCTATATCTAAATCTGGACCGATTTTCACGAAACTTGGCACACATGACTCTAGGCCCAATTCAGTACTTTATGCCAAATTTCGTGCAAATCGAAGGATATATAGAGACTTTGGTGCACCCTTTCCATGAAATCAGACGAAACTATATATGGGAGCTATATCTAAATCTGGACCGATTTTCACGAAACTTGGCCCAATTCAGGACGTTGTGCCAAATTTCGTGCAAATCGAAGGATATGTAGGGTCTTTGGCGCACCATTTACCTTAAATCGGACGAAAATATATATGGGAGCTAAATCTGAACCGATTTTTCCCAATTTCGATAGGGTTCGTCCTTGGGCCAAACAAATGAGCTGTGCCAAATTTCATCCAATTCGGATCATAAATGCGACCTGTACTTTGTTTACAATTTAACACCAACAAACGGACGAACGGACGGACATGCATAAATCGACTCAGAAAGTGATTCTATGCATATTCTCAAAAGGAACTATGGGTCTATCTCGTTTCCTTTTGCCTGTTACAATTATATGCACAAACACATAATACCCTGTACCACAGTTTGGTGAAGGGTATAAAAATGTCGATTTCATTACCAATAAGTTTCATACGGTGAGATCTCATATGAGAAGATCTATTGACAATCTATAAGAAGATCTAGCGTGCTGTGTAAACGACTGAAGCCAAACCCAATAATCATTGGACATTATTGAACCATACCAATGTGGCTTCACACCTGGCAAATACACCATTGACCAGATTTTCACTCTGCGCCAAATACTGGAAAAGACCCACGAAAAACGCATCGACACGTTCCACCTATTCATCGACTATAAAACCGAATTCGACAGTTCTATTCGTTCAGTGGCATTTAAAGAAATGTCTGCGTTCGGCATTCCTGCAACATTTATAGGACTATGTAGGATAACTTTGAGTGGAACAAGATCTGCAGTTAAAGTCGTAAAGAACCTCTCGGAGCCCTTCAATATCGAACGAGGATTCTGACAAGGTGACAGTTTGTCGTGAGACCTGTTTAACATCCAGCTAGAAAAGGTCATGCCTACGCCAACGACATCGACATAATGGGCCGAACATTCCGAGCGCTAACCGCCACCTTTGAACTAATTGAGAAGGACTGGCAGAAGACCAAGCTCATGGTGGACTTGGGTCAACTGTGGAACTTGAAAACTAAAGCTTCGAGGTAGTGAACGATTTTATACGAGTATACCTCGGTATCGCCATAAACAAAACTAATAAAATGTCGGCTTTGAAATCCGGAGGAGAATAGTGTTGGCCAACAGATGCCATCAGATATGGTATGAGTAAGCAACTCAAAAGCAAGGCCAACTCTTGCCAGATCAAACTCAAACTGTACAAGACACGTGTTTTGTATGGATCTGAAGCTCTTGGAGTGTTGGAGAGAAAAATTCTCCGGAAGATCTATGGGCCCATCTGAGTCAGCGGTGAATATCGCCGTCGAACTATGAGATATACCACACATTCTCTGACATCAACATAGTCAGACGTATCGAGCTGTAGCGATTACGTTGGCTAGGCCATGTTGTGAGAATGGATGTAGATGCCCCAGCTCAAAAGGCATTTAAAAGTGAGCCTAGTGATGGTTCACGCAGAAGGAGATGGTCACGAATCCCATGGAAAGATCAAGTAGAAGACAAAATCTCGGAAAATGGCATTTCAAATTGGATGAGATGCTCACAGGAGACCGATGCGCTTAGAAATCTTTTTTAAGCTCGGCTTATGGAACAACCGTTCTGTCATAAGCCAGCTAACTAAACTGTATTTAACTAAACTGTATTAGAAATCGGATCTGAACTCCCATATATAGCTTTGCCGGTCCCACAATAGTTCTCCCACATCATATGGTTTGACCGATTGAGACAAATTTTTGCAGAGCATACTGACGTATTTCAAGTTTTGTATAAAACGATTCAAATATTGATATATCTCCCATACATAGTTTTTCCTCCGATTTCATGTAAATTCTACACCTAACTCCCAATATACGTTCGATTAAGACTGACGGAATGAATTAGATCTAGAACGATATGTGTTAAGTTTCGTTGAAGTCGGCTCAGATTTATACATAGTTCTCATATATATTTTCGTCCGATTTTATGTTAACGGTGCACCAGACACCCTACATTTGTCCGATTGAGACGAGATTTTTTTACAATGTATTGAATTGAGTCTAGAATAACGTGTGTAAAGTTTCATAGAATTTTAATCAAATATAGATATAGCTCCCATATATATTTTCGTCCTATTTTATGTAAATGGTGCACCAACCACCCGAGGTTTGTCGGATTGTGACGAAATTTGCATATCGTATTGAATAGAGTCTAAAATAACCTTGTGTTACATTTTGGAGAAATCAGTTCCGATTTAATGTAAATTGTGCACCAAACTCCCTAAATATGTTAGATTGAGACCAAATTTCGACTTACGGACTGAGCTAGATCTAGAATGATATGTGTTAAGTTTCGTTAAAATCGATTCAAATTTAGATATAGCTCCCATATATATTTTCGTTCGATTTTTTATATATGGTACACCAAACTGCTTAGATTTGTCCGATTGAGACAAAATTTTACACAGCGTATTAAATTGAGTCTAAAATCAACTCCCATAGGTTATCCGATTCCGACGAAATTTGAAATACCTTGCTTTATTGAATTTAATGTGACGTGTTTTATGTTTCCTGAAAAACGTTTCACTCCCAAATATTTTTTCGCCCGATTTTATGTTAATGGTATACCATGCACCTATGTTTCCTACGAAATTGTGCATAGCGTATTTAATTGAGTCTAGAAAGATGTGTGCTATGTTTCCTTCAAATTTGTTTACATTTAGATATAGCTCCCATATATATGTTCGTCCGACGTTTGAACTTTCCTTATTTGTATTTCGAAGGCAAAATACAAATTACAGCTGATTCTGTTGAAAAACGTGCCAATTGTGCACCAAATACCCAACGTCCGATTGAACTGCAGTTATGCACCGCTGCAGCATATCTAATAAAATCAATCCGAATTTTCAATAACTTTAATATAATGTTTTCCGATTTCATACAATGAATATATATAGATCAAATATTAAAATTCGTCCGGTTTCATATCCAGGGTCCACCAAAGATGCTAGGTCTGTCCGATCGAATTTTTGGTTGTGTGAGCTATAACATACAACCAAAATCTGTAGAGAGATTTAAATCGATATTACTGCAGGATACAAGGGGATAATTAGGAGAACCTCTTTCGTGTACATATACTCGAGGTGGTGTAGTCTTCCATATAGTCGGCCCATCCGATTTCGGCTTTTTCCTTACTGGGTTATATCAGTTTCAATTTCCATATACCTCCCATATAAAAACTCATTCGATTGACACGAACAGAGTACAAATAACGTCTAGCTTATAGGTGTCAACTTTGGTTAAAATTGGTTCAAATTATCTCTCTGGGTTATATTTTATATCCACAGAACTCCCACGACTGTGGCCCTTTTCTTACTGGAATATTTCCTAAGTACTTCCTCTTTCTTTTTTTACCGATCTCTCAATATTTCATTGTTACAAAATTGGATATTGAGTTTCCCCGTATGAAAAATAATCCAACAATTCAGTTATTTTTTCCGCCGTTGTTACAACAACCCGCTAACAAAATTCTTATGAAATTTAATGTTGCCATATTCTAACTGCCAGCCACCGCCGCCACATACATACATACATCATTACTATCAATTACGCTATTTTGTAACCCGTCAGCGGCAGTCAGCCGCTCCAATAGATGACCAACACAAGAAAATTGAAATTTTTGTGACCATTCAAGCGAGAAGAAGACAACTTTTCACCTTATATAACAGCCAAACGGGGTTGGTCAATATTTCGCCAAAGAAACAAATGCACGCACACTATCACACACACATACATATGGTAACAAATAATCGTAATAATAAATATTACGCAGATGATGAATTCGATGATGACCAACATGTTGGTCGGTTGTTTGGCTGGCTTGTTGTTTGGTTCTATGAGCCATTGGAGGAAATGGGAGCTCCATGCAACAGAAGTAGCAACGGCAGCAGCAGCAGGCAGTAGGAAACAAAGTCAAGCATAACATAATCAATGTTACAAAAGATCAGAGTCAGATAGTTATGAGTTTCTGGCCATGGTTGGTTGGCAACGATGCGAGGTGGCTGAATGCACGACTTTGCAAAAAAAAAAACATTTTTACTCTAATATTCCATAAAGAAAACCGGACTGCACACATTTTGTAGGCCTGTAGACAATAGCAGATCAACAATTTTTGTTTAATAATGATCTGAGTCATTATTATTGTTGTTGTTTTGCAAAATTATGATCATCATTATTGTGATATGGAGTCATCATCATGGACATCATCATTGTCGTCGTCATTTGGTTTCGATCACTAACTGAGTTTGGTAACGGTAAAACTAGTATATTACCTCGTGTCTTCGTTTTCCCCCCTACTTAGTAGTTTTTTCTTTCTTTCCTCTTCTACTGGCCATAAACATTCTCTTCCTCTTAGTCCAAACGAAGTTGTTCTTTTACATCTTCTTTTTTTTTGCTTTGTGTAACACCAGCATCGTTCATTCGTTAGTTAGTTCGAAGAAGTAGGAAAAGTCCAATAGCTATGGCTATTGATGATGTGATCTCAACTTGTCTTAGAAAAGAACAGCAACAACACACAACTATGGCACAAACCAGGCAACCAACCGAACGTCTTGCATACATTGGCAAAAGTAAGAGCCAGTTCAATGTGAAAAGAAAAACGGACCAAAGTCGTTGCCAATGTAACCAGGAAAATAAAAAAACACACACACTGCAAGAAAAAGACCAAAATAGGATGGGGTCGACTATGGGATACCCTGCACTACTTTGGGTATGATCAGGAGATGATACTATGATTCGTATTAGAATCGGAATATATATATGAGAGCTATATGTAAATATGAACCAATTTCCAAAAATAAATACGCATCATAGAAGTCTCAATTTGATACGCTGTGCAAAATGTCATGGACATCGGGTCTTAGGTGAATCATTTCCAAAAATCGGAGGAAAATATTGCTTGGGGAAAAAACTTTATTGAACATGCTTCGGAATGTCCGATTTGGGCCAAAATATGCACGTTATTGTTGTATGATTTGTTGTCATTTTAAAGGTAACTTCATAGAGGCATTATAGAAGTCCAGCTCTCTATTTGCAAAGAGACTCCAGAAGTCTGCATGACTGCATGAGTTCTGTAATCATAGAGGCATTATAGAAGTCCAGCTCTCTATTTGCAAAAAAAAAAAACTCCAGTAGTCGATTTAGAGAATCCTCCCTTAATACCAATTTTTTATCATTAAAAAATTTTTGCAATGCAAGAAACAGATGGTAATCGCTGATGCCAAGTCAGGACTGCATGACGGATGCATTAAAACTTCCCATCCAAGCTCCCGGTGTTTCTGGCGAGTCACTGTAGATGTGTGTGGCATACCGTTGTCCTGGTGGAACACGACACCACCTGTTGGCGAACGGCCCAGTTGTTGACAGTAGAGATCAGAATTTATTTATGGAAGCAACTCATAATAAATAATCCCCTTACAGTCCCACCAAATATATAGCAGAACCTTCCTGACAATTAGTCCTGATTTAGCCACCGTTTGTGGTGCTTCACAGGTCTTTGGCCACGATCGTTTTCGCACAGAGTTATTGTATGCAATCCATTTCTCATCTCCAGTCACCATCCCTTTAAGAAATGGGTCTATCTCAATACGTTTGGTCAAGGCTTCGCAGATGGAAATTCCATCCATCCTATTTTTGGTGTGGCACCCAAACATCGAGCTTCTTTTTTGAATCCAGCTTTGTGCAAATGGTTTCAAATAGTTTTATGATCGATTTTTAGCTCCTGTGCGATTTTACGACTGCTAACATGCTTTTCGATCATTTTTCCGATTTTATCGACATTTTCGACGATCTATGGATTCCTAATGGATTTCTGTTTCCCCAAACTAATATATATGAGAGCTATATGTAAATCAGAACTGATTTGAACAATACTTAGCATACGTCATTCTAGATTCAATTCGGTACGCTGTCCAAAATTTAGTCACAATCGAACAAACGTAGGATCAATACTTCAAGATTTTCATCAAATCGGATCAAAAATTATATGGGAGCTATATCTTTATCTGAAACGATTTCAATATAATTTAACATATGCCATTCTAGCCTCATTTCGATACGCTGTACAAAATTTCGTCGCAATCGGACAAACGTAGAGACTTCGGTGCACAATTTACATAAAATCGGGCGAAAATATATATGGAAGCTATAACAAAATCTGAACCTATTTCAATAAAATTTAACACACATCATTCTAGTCTTAATTTGTTACGCTGTACAAAATTTTGTCGCAATCGGACAAACGTAGGCACTTCGGTGCACCATTTACATAAAATCGGACGAAAATATGGGAGATACTTTAAATCTGAACCGATTTCAAAGAAACATAAAACACGCTATGCTAGACTCAGTTTGGTACGCTGTGTCAAATTTCGTCTCTATCGGACCAAACTTGGGAGTTTGGTGCAGCATTTTCCAAAAATCGGTCGAAGATATATATGGGAGCTATATCTAAATCTGAACCGATTTCAACAAAACTTAATACACGTCATGTTGGTCTGTGCAAAA
Organism: Musca vetustissima; assembly: GCF_032173495.1. NCBI lineage: Eukaryota > Metazoa > Arthropoda > Insecta > Diptera > Muscidae > Musca > Musca vetustissima. The sequence goes on from NW_026882293.1 coordinate 38,254, forward strand.
TGTGATCCAAATAGAACAAATATAAGGACTTTGTTGCACAATTTTTATGAAATCGGACGAAAATATATATGGGAGCTATATCACAATCCGAACTGATTTCGACAAAACTTAACGCACGCCGTTCTTGGCTCAAGTCGGTAAGCTGTGCAAAATTTCGTCTTACTTACTTAGCTGGCTTGTTACAGAACGGTTGTTCCATAAGCCGAGCTTAAAATTTCCAAGCGCGTCGGTCTTGTGCGCAAATCCAAATCCACCACGTTCCAAGATGTTGCTTTATACTTGGTCTTTCCATCTAATTCGTGGTCTTCCCCTTCTACGGGAACCATTAGGTCCGTTTTTAAATGCCTTTTGAGCAGGGGCATTCTCATTCATCCGAACAACATGGCCTTGCCACCGTAGACGCTGCAACTCAATACGACTGACTATGTCGATGTCATAGTATAAATTTTAAAGCTCGTGGTTCATTTGACGCCGATATTCACCTTCGACGCAGATCGGCCCGTAGAAAATATTTATGGGCGCTATATCGAATTCTGGACCGATCGCAATAAAACTTAGCGGACGCAATTTTGGACTCAATTAGGAACGTTGTGCAAAATTTCGTCGCAATCGGAAAAACATATGGACTTCGGTGCACCATTTACCTAAAATCGGACGAAACTATATATGGGAGCTATATCCAAAATGGAATAGTCTATATATGGGAGCTATGTGTAAATCTGAACCGATTTTAAAAAAAATGTTACGCATCAATTCGTTACGATATACAAAATTTTATCTCAATCGGACAAGCCTTGGTTGTTTGGTACACCATTTACATAAAATTGGACAAAAATAAATAGGGGAGCTATATGTAAATCCGAATCTATTTCCACCAATTTTAACAAGTTTAATCCTTCGGCCAAATAAATGAGCTTCGCCAAATTTCAGCTCATTCGGATGATAATACCGATCTATACTGCAGTTACTATAATACATGAAGAGACAGATGGAACTACGGACGCACCAATATATATTGGCTCAGAAAGTGATTCTACGCATAATCTCAAAAAAAAAAAACTTTTGATCAATCTGGTTTAATTTTATATGTTCCGAACATATAAAAGTAAACCAAACATATAAAGTATATGTTCCGAACATATGCATATATACATAATACTCTGTGATACCCCTTACGTGGTGTAGGGTATAAAAAACAAATCCAAACAGGCTAGCTGGCTGGCTTTGCTACCCCTTCCACCTCTTTCCCACACTCCGTTTACACATTTTCTACACTTCACTTCAGTGAACGTTCATTTTCTTCTACAATTTTCCTGTGTTCGCATAACAACACCGGCTTTTAGAGTAACCCATTTTAAATTTGTGCCAAGATCTTAGCTAAATCCTAAGAGCCGTATAACAACAACAACGACACCACCAAACAGCAACATCTAGAATAAAATAAAAATCTACACAGCAGGCAAGAAACAAAAACAACAACAACAACAACAACAAAAGCACGCAATAAGTCTTAAAAGAATGTCCTAAATTTTAGTGTCAAATCTGTTCTATATAAATAAACAAATGGCCAGTGACGGGCAAAAACAACAACAACAACTGCAACCCAGAAAGACACAATAAATCCAGAGGCAAGCAACTTCTGAATTCCAATAAATGTTTGATTTTAATCCAAAATAACATCTTCATGAAAATCTCCAAAACTGTTTTAATCCAATTATTAACCGCACCACCGGAGGCTACTAACTGAAATCTGTAAGTCACAATTTGGCTAAAATGAAATGCAATATTTTTTTAATTTATTTGCTATGGAAATCACACAAATGTTTCTTTTTTGGCTATATTTGCAAACTTAATTTGCCGTAGGGATTTGAAATGCAAGGCACGAAAATTTACTTTGAGTAAATTTAGTTTACATGGGGTCACAGGTTAAATGATCTTCAAGACTAAAGTGACGTTTAAAGCGGGGGATCCAAATGATTATTTTATCTGCTTGCATGAAATTTCCTTTTTTGACGCCTTAAGCCAAGCTCTGGGTAAGGAAGTTGCAAATTGCCCCAGTTTTTCGATTCGCGTTTTTTCTTTTGGGAAAACGGTAGTTCAACTTCATGGAGGTTAAAGGTAAAGTTAAAAGAGAAACCTAAAGTTAGTTAGGCATAATGAAAACTGAAATAAAATTTGGTGATATTGTAGAAAAAAGAAATATTTATTAGCAGAAGAGATATTTTAAAAAATTCTCAGGAATTTTTATATTTCTTCGGAAAGTATGTTATATACCCTGCACCATAAGGAGGTAGATATACTACTTTTCTCATTCACATGTTGGAAATATTTATGGTACTGGGCGCATTTATCATAGGTAGCTGTTTAATTTGTCATTTCATGTATTTAGTAGTATAAACATTTCTTCGCAGAACTTCTTCAAATACAGTCGGGTTTTTTGAGACAGTCCATCTATTAATGTGTCGCACCACTACAATATGAAATTCCGGGTTCTTGGCAGATTTTTCGCAGACGATTTTTAGAACTGGTCCTTGTTTTTAAAGAATCCCCCTATAAAAGACCCGTCTGATTTTCGGTATGTGGAAGAACCTAGTCCCAGTTTCCAATCTGAGTGCTTGTAATTTGGTATTTCATTTTTTAGAGAATAAAACATGTGCTTATAAGCTATATACAATGGCTAGTATCCATCTAGACCGATTTTATATATTTCATTATCCATTGGTACAGTGTATAACAGGGCCAACTTACGGTAGTACAAAATGAAAAAAATCGCTGATGCAAACATAAATTTACTCTGAAAAAAATTCATATCGGGGGGGGTGGCAGGGCACCCCGGGCCGCCCCCTGCTTACGTCCCTGCTATGGCGCCATACAAAACTTATTACCTCCTACTCCTTATACAGCAGTACAGAATATTTCCAATTTATTTTTTTAATTTCTAGAATTACTATTGTAAAATTTATTTTGGTGTCAGTCATAATAAAGCATTTATGTAATATTTAGTACTCCAATATTTTTCTTTTATTTCGTATCCTGATCTTCAGCATATATTGACATATGTTTATAATAATAAATTATATTTTTTTTTTTCTTTCAGGTAATTAAATTCGAACAATAGAACATTATTCATATTTATGGGATATAATAAGGTAATTGGAAATAGTTTAACAAATTTATTTCATACTAGCATATTCACGCTGCTTCGTTAGCGAATTTTTGGGTTTATAAAAACATTTCAAAAACTATATATATTTTTTCACACATGTCAGAAGGCCAAGACCTTTACACCAATATCGATTGTCATTTACAATGACTACAACCATATCTCAACATTACACACCAATTCTGACAGCATCAGAAATCTAGCTCTGTACTCAATTTGGTACAACTTATTACCTTTTATACTCGTGTACTACTTATTTCCAAAACTAATATCACATTTTATGATTCCAGCTATATAGGTTCGCTCAAATCAAAATTTCACTAAATTTCGTACCTGTTAATATAAATTTCCATATCTACCTACCGCAACAATCCAATAGAAATCATATTTCCAAATTTCAGGACTCCATTTTACCCATACCCAAATTGTACCATTTAGTACACATAAGTACGAATTTTCAAAACATCCTACATACCCCACTTCTACACTCCAACAGTGATCCTAACTCCAAATTTCAGGATTTCAGCTCTATCGGTTCACCCAAAATTCAAATTGTACCAAATTTATTACCATTTAGTACACATATGTACGGATTTCTAAAAAGTACCTACATAGCTCAATTTGAGATGGGATGTACCAACAGTAATCCTTATTTCAAATTCCAGTTCTATCGGTTCACTTAAATCCAAATTGTATCAAATTTAGTTCCATTTAGTACCTATAAGTGCAAATTTCCAAAACTACATCTGTACCTCAACCCTACACTACAAATTAAAATTGTAACATTTAGTATACATAAATACGAATTTCTAAAAGTACCTACATATCTCAGTTCTACACCCCAAAAGTGATCCATATATTAGCATTCAAGCTCTATAGGTTCACCCAAAATTTAAATTGTACTAAATTTAATACACATAAGAACAAATTTCCTGAACTACCTATATCATACAAGCAATAGAAATCTTATTTTCTGATTCCAGGGTTTCAACACTATGGGTCCATCCAATATTCAAATTGTAGCAAATTTAGTACCCATACGTACACATTTCCAAAACTACATCTATAACTCAATCCATGGCATAACTACAGAAGGTAGTCTCATTTGAGAATTTGATGATGGCAACCCTTTTTAATTCGGAATTCATCTATCAATTTTAAATAATATGAAAAATATTTACTTCGGTTTGGTTAAAATCACTTTGCTTTATATTTCGGTCCGTTTTAAATCACTTGTCTTTGAATAAAGGCTCACGACGACTCTTTATTTCGGTTTGTTTAAAATCACTTTACTTTGGATGAAGACCCTCGACGACTCCTTATTTCGGTCTGTTTAAAATCACTGCAGAGAATAAATAAATAATATAGATATTAAATGGAATTGAAAAAGTCAATTTGATTTTTTTTAATTTAACGATACGCCAGAAATATACGATAACTGGTCCAAGCTGTTTTTATACCCTTCACCACACTGTGGTACAGGGTTTTATGTCTTTGTGCATATGTTTGTAACAGGCAAAAATAATCGAGATAGACCCATGGTTCCTTTTGATAATATGCATAGAATTTCTTTCTGCGTCGATTTATGCATGTCCGTCTGTCCGTCCGTCCATGTATTTTTGTTAACAAAGTACAGGTCGCATTTATGATCCGATTTGGATGAAATTTGGCACAGATCATTTAATTGACCCAAGGATGAACCCTATTGAAATTGGAGAAAATCGTTCCAGATTTAGATATAGCTCCCATATATAATTTGATGCACCAAACTCCCAATTGTGGTCCGATTGAGACAACATTTTGCTCAAAGTATTGAATTAGGTCTAGATACTTTATGCCAAGATTTCTTGAAATCGGTTCAGATTTAGATATAGCTCCGATGTATAGTTTCGTCCGATTTAATGTAAATACTGCACCAACTTTCCAATATTGGTACGATTGAAGGAAAATTTTGAACAGCGTACTAGATTAGGTCCCGACTGATGAATGCGAAATTATATTGGAATCGGTTCAGATTTAGATATAGCTGCCATATATAGTTTCGTCCGATTTTATGTAAATGGAACAATATACTGCCAATATTTATCCGATTGAGACAAAATTTTGCACAGCGTACTAAATTAGGTCATTGATGAATGGGAAGTTTTGTTGAAATCGGTGCAGATTTAGATATAGCTCCCATATATAGTTTCGTCCGATTTAAAGTAAGTTGTGCACCAAACTCCCAATATTGGTCCGATTGAAGCAACATTTTGCACAGAGTACTGAATTAGGTCCCGACTGATGTATGCGAAATTTCTATATCTACAGGATATTGTAGATATTAACATGTCTTGCATGTACCCATAGGGGTGAAGGGTATCATATAGTCGGCCCCGTCCGACTTTTGAACTTTCCTTACTGTTTTTTTTTTATTTTTTTAATTCTTTGTAACAATATGGTACCACTAAATATGAAGCTAATAATTCATAAGACGTATAAAGGTCCAGTTATTCTCCATATTTTCCCAATTTGATTGGGATAACGCCAACTATTTTAGTGTATTTTCAGGCACTTTGAGGAGGTAAATTGAAGATCGCAGACCCTAGTTAAAATGGTCTTGGACTTCTCAGAGGGTCAATGTCCTCATGATAGAAAATTGTCAATATGGATCCATGTTTTGACTTATATCCAAACATTGATCACTATTTTAAATGTCATAAACTTAATTTTCGAAGTGTGAGAAAATTTGTGTATGTAAACACATTAATTGTATTATTGTTAATATATTTCAGCATAAAAATAAAGATTTTTAAATTCCATCCAATCAAGATTATATCATATCCCACATTTTAATAATATTTTCAAATTAACTCTTTATTTTCGTTTGCAATTAATGCTATCTTCACATGAAAAAAAACTGTTAACAAACAATTATTCTAACGTGTGTCGTTATCTGCGGTGGCCAAATCAATTACTATTACGTGACATAAATTAGATTTAATTAAACTTTTAAATAGCCCACCAAAATGGTAAGAACAACTTCTGAATGGCTTACGTAGAAAACAAAACACTATTGAACAAGAGCAACAACAAATAGAGTTCTTAAGCTAGAATATGAAGCAAAGCTTAACAAAAAATACAATTAAGTGGCTAGAACATAAGCTACGCATAAGAACTGTAGAACAATTCTACAGCATCCCTCCCGCTCAGCTACTCTTCTAACACAAAGCAAATAACATGGCAAATATTATTACCAATCATAGACAACATAACAACAACGTAAGCCGGGTTTGAAACAACAACAACAAAAAACTTGTTTCAATGTTTTTGGTATTGAGTACAAGAACACTGCGAACTTATTTAAGGAAGCATGTGTTCGAGGTTGTTGTTGTGGTTGTTTTTTTCTATTAGTTCTTTTTTGTCCACACAAAAATCCAAGTCATGTTCTTTTTCGTTTGATCCCCAGAGATTGCTCATATACCAAACCGCAAACAAGCCACAGCCAACCAAAGATTAATGGTGCTATTACAAAATAATGAGTAAACAAAAATTGTCGAAAAAAACAACAACCTCAACAACAACAAACATTTTATAACAAGATCAAGTATCAATACCAAAATTAAAAAAAAAAAATCAAATAAAAAAATTGTACTCCACATTAACCGATCAAAAAACCAGTCACCGGCTTACTGAAGCTAAGTAGTCGACTCCGTTGAACAACAAGTAAAATAATTTTGGCCAAGTTTTATAAAATGAAAAAAAAAACTATATTGAAACTTTAAACTGGCCAAAACGCCAGACCAGACCAGGGCACATGCGGTTAACCACAGACTCAAAAACAACTCACAAAAAACTAACAATTTCGGACAACTTACAACAAGCCGCACGGCATCGACCGTCTGACATGCTCTGTGAAAAAATGTCAATGAACACAGAGAATGAAAAAAGACACGTTTTGGGTGTAACTCGAAAAATTGTTTTCAGAGTATTATGATTTAATGAAACAATTTTTGGAATTTGGTAGTTATTCTTTTCTACCACTCCACCAGCACGGTGTCTGAGGTGATGCTGATAAGAAATTGTTTTTTGATCAGCATGTGCAACAAATTGCTAGGAATTCTTTTCATAACATTGTTTGTTGTTGTTGTGCAAAGTCATGTTTTTTGCCATAAGCTTTAATTATTACACTTATGTGAAAATTGTTCAAAGCGGAATTTAATAAAAATTCCGATTCATATAAAAAAGCAAAAAATAAAATCTAAGGAAGGGAGAAATAGAAGTGAACCTTTAAGGGGGATAAGGATTTCAATAGTTCGTTCCTGAAGCTGGAATTAGATGTTTTTCCGTTCGGTCTACAACCACCTCATTCAGTTAGTTCCATTTAGTTCAATCGTTTATTGCTTCATGTCAGTTAAATTGGCCAATAAACGGCAGGTTCTAGATGAACGGACCAAGTAACGTTCGTTTCTTTTGCAGAATAGTTCCTTTGAACTAGTTCGTTTCTGACTAACGATTTCAGCTTGGCTGCTGGACCTTAGGTTGTATTGGTGTAACCTGTTATCTCGAGGTTTAGATGAGTTAAATAAACCGAAGAGGATCAGTTGGCTTGGCCATTCCATTGAGATCATTGAACCACAATTTGGTAACTATTTGGAACCAGTGAACCACAGGTACCATTGCACAGTAGTCGATGATTGGTGAACCAATTAAAACAAGATTGATGACATTGAAATTCGCTATAGAAATTATAAGCCATTCGTGAAGTTATAAGCTAATTGTGTACTTCTGGCCTAACGGCGAACTTGTTCACAACCAGTGAACTATTGAACCAACTGTGAAGTAGTAAACTATCTAGTGAAACATCGATGTTGTAATGAACCATTGTAGCTATTGCAGCCTATCTATTCTGGAAAATCATTCACATAGGATTTTCTAGATTAGCTAAGCTTTTGGATGATATGATGCTGTCATAGAAAAGCCAGTGAACCAATTGTGAGCTAGTGAAACATTGGCAAACTAATAACCTAATAGCCATCTAGTGAAACACTGCACACCTCATGAACTATATGTTAAAATGTAATGCTTTGCGATCAAGCCAACAATATGAGTGCTGGTGAACCCTGTATAAGGTGGAGACTCGTAAATGAGTCTTCGCTTCGCTTAATAAACCAATTGTGAATTAGTGAACCTAAAGGGTAGTGAGTGAATAAATTGAAGAGGAGGCAAACCACATACGAGCTGTTTTAGCATTGGGAATCTGATGAACAATAGGATAACTGGTTAGCTGATGAACAATAGAACTGGTCTGCTAGTGATGTACCAAACCATCGGTGAAATAGTAGTTAAGTTTGTGAATCATAAACGATGCATATTTGAGAATCTAATTTGAGTCGATCTATAGATACCTATACGGGTAATTTTTAGACTATTCGTAATATTGCACAAGTGAACTATTTTAGAACTAATTAACTGTTGGCCACCTAATAGTAATCCTTTCGGTTCGTAAAGAATCACACATAAGTTAGCAAACTATATTTACCCTATTGAGCTAGTAGCTTTTGGTTAATCTAGATACATTGAACCATTTAAAATCTAGTGACAGACAATTGTGAGTGAGCAAGGGAGCGAACCTTCTAGCGGGTATGTTACGAAACCGTGATTGTAAGCCATTGTGATTTAGGGAACTATTGATAAGTCATCGAATTTTTGTTGAGCTAGTGAATCTATAATTGTGTGGCGAGCCAAATATGTGATGGCGAGATAAAAATTATTTGTTCAATTCGTTTGGGCCAACATTTTAATTTTTCTACTGGTAGTATCCAAGAATTCAACATTTCATGTGATTTTAGGGAGTTTCGAAAGTCTCTACGAAGGCATAAAATATTTTCTGATCAGGTTCAAATTCTTTAAGAATTTTCCTGGAAGCTCTGCAAAATGATTTCTTTACAAGGTTTGCAAAAATACCCCTTTTTTCTTTCGCTCATAGTTACCCTTCACCAGACTATGGTACAGGATTTGTAACAAGCAAAAGAAAACGATACAGACCCATGGTTCCTTTTGAGAATATGCATAGAATCACTTTCTGAGTCGTCAGTCCATCCGTCCGTCTGATGATGTTAAATTGAAAACAAATTACAGGTTGCATTTATTATCCGAATTGGATGAAATTTGGCACAGGTCACTTATTTGGCCCAAGGACGAACCCTACTGAAGTTGGGAAAAATTGGTTCAGATTTAGATATAGCTCCCTTATATATTTTCGTCCATTGGTGTAACAATGTCCCTATATATCTTTCGATTTGTACGAAATTTGGCATAGCGTACTGAATTAAGTCTAGAATGATGTGAGCTAAATTTCGTGAAATGCGGTTAAGATTTAGATATAGCTCCCTTATATATTTTCGCCCGATTTAATGTAAATGATGATTCGATGTCCCTATTTATATTTCGATTTGTACAAAATTTGGCATAGCACACTGAATAAAGTCTAGAATGATCTGTGTGTAGTTCACTGAAAATCGGTTCAGATTTAGATATAGCTCCCATATACATTTTCGTCCTATTTAATCGGTTCAGATTTAGATTAAGCTCCCATATACATTTTTGTCTTATTTAATATAAATGAAGCACCAAAGTCACTATAGTTCTTTCGATTTGCACGAAATTTGGCATAGCGTAATAAATTGATTCCAGAATGATTCGAAAAGGATAGGATTCATATGTATGTAGTATATACCCAAAGTGGTAAAGGTTATAATATAATCAGACCCGTCCGACGTTTGAACTTTCCTCACTTGTTATCTTAAAATTAATGTCACCGAAACACTAAAAAAAGCTAGGAAACCCCTATACATTGTAATACACAATTATTTATTTACAATTTTACACAAAAAAAAAACTATTATTAATAAAAGAAATGATAGAAAATAAAAACCAGCACCAGTAACCATAAAAAAATCCGCAATCAGTTGGCCGCCACAAGTCACGTTAAATATTAAGTAGAGCAAACACGTAAATACACCTGATGAACTGTAATTTACACCCAGACCTCTGATAGAGCAGAAAGGCCGGTCAAGATTGATGGTTGAAGAGCTATAGACGGACCGTTAAGTGGCAGGCAAGCAAAGCAAAAAACACAATGCAAAAAATATAAACTCCGTTAAAAAAAGACAAGAGAAAATACAAAGAAAATTACAACTATTTTTTTCCACCAAAGAGTTAGAGATACGCACCCAAAAACCATCAACATTTTAACCTCTGGCTACTGATCAAAATGAAAACAAGAGGGAAAATGTTGAAGAAAAAAAAAAGGAAACTTTCATTTGTTTTTTTGATAGAGAAGGAAAACAAATCAAAACATATGTCTGACTCACTATTCGGCTGACCGGCTGAATGCCTTAAATATTCACAAAAACAAAAAGAAAATTCATGAACATATGTAATTTTATTCTGCACTTGCACCCATAGCCACCATACAATTTTCTCATTTGGCCACCGGTCATCGTTATGGTCACATTCCTATGGCAGAGTCAGTCGGTACACAACAACAAATTTATTTTTGGTATTTGAACTGAATTTTGTGCTTAGTCAGCTAGACAGACAAATAATTATATTTATTAACATTAATAAAATTGGACCGTAACATTTTCATTTCTATCATGAAACTATTTTAAATCTAAGCCGGTAACAAGCACATGACGCTTCATATATGTATGTAAGTACGCTATGGCAGCATAACAAGATGCTTGACTGATTTTTCCGTTTCATGTGTGAGGGTATTTAAGAAAGTTAGGTGTTATCATTTTTATTTTCTAAATAAAGGAACAATAGAACAAGTATTATTTATCAATAAAATTGTAGGTAATTCTTGGGAGTTGGGTAGATGGCTCTATTTGTATGGGACAGACGAAGAAAGCAAGTGATCCAATTATGAGCTACTGCTTATGTTACCCTAGTGAACTTATAAATCATTAACGATCTAACTTGACCATTGACTTGTTAACCAAAAATTAGCTTAAGAACCATTAATTAGTTCGTAAAGGCTTGACGAACTTGGAGAAATGTAATTAGAAACTGTTTCCAAGTTAATTGGTAAAGTGAAGAACATTTGGAGACCCAGTGAGCCATTGAGGTATCTGAGCTAATTGTGACCCATTGTTACATATTCAACAAATCGGTTTAATAATTCAAAATAATGCTCCAACCCCATAAAGCTTTTGATATTTTTCATGTTTTATCCGCACCTTCCAACCGAAAGGTGTAAGTTGGTAATCTGGGTTCTTGTAGGGTGAAAACCTAATTTGCAGAAAATTATCAATATGGGTCCGTGTTATAAATGTTTTATGGGGCTATAAAAAAGGAATATCAATATTGATATTTTTTGGTAGTGAGATTTGACAGCCAATGAGAATACAAAATACCAAATTGCAGTCAATTCGGTGGAAAAACGTGTCCAAAATAACAAAAACACTGAATATAGGGGGCTACCATGAAACATGGATCAATATCAATAATTTTTGGTAGGGATATGTGTTATTCAATGATAACCCAAAATATTAAATTACAACCAATTCCGTTGAAAAACATGTCCAAAATCTCCTAAATACTGAATTGTGTGGGGGCTACCCTGAAAATTGGGTAAATATTAAAAATTTTTGGTACGGAGATGTGCTATACAATGAGAACCCTAAATACCAAATTACAGTCAATTCGGTGGAAAAACGTGTCCAAACTCCGTAAAATATCGAATATTGGGGGTACCGTTATTTGGGGGCTACCATGAATCTTGGGTCAATATTAATAATTTTTAGTACGTATATGTGCTATACAATGAGAACCCAAAATACCTAATTACAGGCAATTCGGTTGAAAAACGTGTCCAAAATCGCAAAAATACCGAATATTAGGGGAAAGGGAGGTTGTACCGTTATATGGGGGCTACCATGAAAATTGGGTTTATATAAACAATCTTTAGTACGGAGATGTGCTATGCAATGAGAACACAAAATACCATATTACAGCCAATTCGGTTGAAAAACGTGTCCAAAAATTCCCAAAATGCCGAATATTGGGGGTACCGTTATACGGAGCTACTCCAAAACGTGAACCGCTATATCCCATTTGCAATATCGAACATCCTAGGAGTACTGGTTATGTATGTGCAAAATTTCTGAGCTCTATCATAAATATTGCGATCTCTATCATGATTTCACTAGACAGACAGAAGGACACGCATACATCGACATAGAATTTTATTCTGATCAATAATTTATATACTTTAGCTGTCTCTGGAGTATATTTCGAGGTGTTGCAAACGGAATGACAATTTTAATATACACTCCACCTTATAGTGGAGGATATAAAAATATTCTGTGAAGAAGTTACCACACCAAGGTTCGGGAAAGCCAAACTTAACTATGCTAAAATATAGTAACATCGCTTGAAAACCTGGTCTGGGATCTATAAAAGCAGCTGGACCTTTCTATGGGGGCTATAGCCAAATATCGAGCGATATTTATAAATTTTAATAGGAAAAATTTTCACCCAAGTGATTACTCAAACTATAAATTCTCTACATAGTAAAATTATAAAATGTATGTGTGGACCGATATTCTCTGTTGAAAGATTGGTAACCAAAAATAACAAACGGTGGGTATATCCTAATATCAAATGTGATTTTGACAGATACACGTTGCTCCATGTTTTCAACACCAGTTATATAAGTGTACCGCCCCATATTTGGAATTTTGAAGGTTTAAGACCCATTTTTCTACAGAAGAGTTGTAGTCCCAGATTGACAGAAAAATTTCCTAATTTTCTGTTTTACTGAAATCACTAATTTGGAATTTGCATCTCTGGTCATCCGGTTAGAGTGTGTGTTTGGTCTGGCGAGTGGTGACCTTGTTCTTGAATTGCTTACTCAGACAATCTGTTGGCCAACATTATTCTCCTGTGGATTTCACAGCCGATGTTATTATTTTTTTATGGCGACACCGAGGTATATATAAAATCGTTCACAATCTCGAAGCTGTAGTTTCAAAGTTCCACAGTTTGCCCGATTCTACTGGACGTTTTGCGCGTTGATACCATCAGCTTGGTCTTCTCGCCATTTACTGCCAGTCCCACTTTGGCAGATTCCTTCTTAATTCGTTCAAATGTGGCTGTTACCGCTCGCAATGTTCGACCCATTATGTCGATGTCGTCGGCATTCACATTTGCATATCGTATGACCTTTTCCAGCAGGATGGTAAACAGGTCAACGCAGACATGGCTTTAAACACCACGGAGCGGATTGGTCTGCCAACGAATAGGTGGAACGTGTCGATGTTTTTTTCGTGGGTCTTTTCCAGGATTTGAAAAAAACTCACTCTCTACAAGACGCTGATGCTATATGTGCTGCTGTATGGATCTGTGTGCCGATCTGTGTCGACGGTAAATATCGTCGTCGAATGAACCATGAGGTATACCATCTATTCTCGGACATAGTCAGACGGATCGAGTTGGATCGCTTTAATAAGCCCCAGCTCAAAAGGCATATTAAAGCGATCCAGCTGATGTTTCACGCAGAAGGAGAAGGCCACGAATCCGATGGAAAGATCAAGTGAATGACAACGTCTCGGAACATGGTCTTTCAGACATCTCGGAACATATGTTAATGATAAACCTTCCTCAATTTTCAAGCTATGTTATTATAAGTTGACATATCGGGGATAGGATAAAATACCTTATATAGACGCCTCGCATACTTTTCGGTATTTTTAAATCCCCAGTCGATTATTCCGACTTTATGGTTATATTTGGCCCGGAATTTTTAATGCATGTTTATTTTTTATAAAATAGGTATATTTTCGGCATTTTAAATACCCATCTTATGATGGATGACATAAAGAGTTCCGCCAGGCTGAATGTAAAGATTTATTTACGCTTAAACTAATATATTTTTTAAATCATTTTCTGAGGTTGAAATGCGGACTTCCAATGAATGTTTTATGTAGAATTGTCAGAAGTGTTATGTTGAACATTTTGAGGAATTTTAAAATTTGCAGGTGAGCATTTTCGCATTGTTATATCGATAGGATTATTGAAGCTATAAACATGAGCTTTAAGATTTTTTAAGATTTTTAATGAAAAACGAAACTTCCTATATTCGATATTATAGCCACATGTATGCCAAACTTTATTTATATATTTATTTATTTTTTTTTTACATTATCTACAGCTCACCCACTTTTTGTTTTGTCACTCCCCATACAATTTCACCTTACTTTACGTACTGATCATGCGTTAATTCCATTTTTTTATCTAGTACAAATGTGGCTTGTTGTGAGCTTGAGATATGCGCTTTAATGTTGTATGCCACTAACTTGACATGACTAATTAGAAAAACTGTCGGCTTTAGAAAATTATAAAAATTAGACATCACCAACAACCAGCTCAACATCATCTTATGGCCTTAACATGACCACATCATCGCAGCCACAAACCACAGGAATTTATTTTTGTTGGCATGTTGACATGCACATCAACAAAAGGCCAACATGAAAAACCAAAAATTACAAAGTAAATAAGAAGATTAAAGTGTGCATATTTTCGCTTTCTAAAAGATTTTCATTTTTTTCTGTTTCTAAGTAAAAAACTGAAATTAAGTTGACAGGAAGATGAGCTTGTGAGTTTTAGAAAATGAAGGAGAAATGTTGGTTGGTGGGTTCGAAAATAATTATATTCAATTTTATTAAATTAAATATATGTTCCAGTTCCTCAACCCCGATTTCTTCCGAATCCAAAATATGACTTGTTATTAGTCATTAACTGACTCTAATAATATTAACACTCAGTTTTACTAAAATGAATAATTATAATCCAAAAATTATATCAACTGCCGCTTATTCGATACTAAGTTATATACAGATCTATATTTTGCTGATTTCCAAACTTTCTACGTTATCTCGCGTTAAATATTGATCACCTAAATTTTTAGGTTCAACGACTATATAGTTCCCTTGAACATTCTTTGGATTTAAATATAATTTTTCTTCTCCAACTCATCTATTTTTATTTCGGTTAACATATAATTAATAATCTTAATAATTATTAATTAATCATGTATCTCATACCCTGCTACTCATACCCTCTTCAATTTTGTTAACAGTTTTAATAATAGGGCTATCAGCCACCACAAAAATAAAAACGGTTTCGATTTTGACCCCAATACGTTAACAACAACAATAATATATATTTATCTTTCAAACATTCCCAAAAATCGACAACAACAAGAACACTCAGTCACACTCATTAATTGGTTCTTACTGCATATATTATTATGTCTGTTCTCAACTTATTGGAGCATCATTGGTATTAGAATCTATTAAGTTGTCAAATATTCTTTTTTTCAGGTCAATTCTAAGTTTGAAAACCAGACTCGAAATCAATATATAGCCCAAAGAGAGATCATTAATATTCCATTGCCTCTGGCCAAATAACCCAAATCGCGAGACCTATATTTATGTATATGCTTGTTGGTGTTGTTTTTGGTATGAAATCTTCAAAATAGATTTCAATTTTTTCTTCAAATTATTTTTTTTTCTTCAAACAATCAATTTGTTTTGTTAACAAAAACTTTAAATCTCTTTTTCTGCAAACCTGTCACTCAAACCGTTGATCATTTGTTTTCAAAACAATCTCGAGATGGCCTGGTCTTAAGGTGTGCTGAACTTTGTGGCACAAAATAGTGTGAGTGTGCGTGGAGGCGACTCTCATTTTAGTTTAGACATCAAACACAAAAATTGTTATGTCTTGTTCCAATGTCCCACCAAAGTGTGCTGTGTTGGTCGTCTGCGCAGATGACATTTTGCTACTGACTTAACTAACTGTGCATGCATGCTGGATGACCAGCTAGCTTGGTCTATGTGTTCAGCGAACTACCGGACCGGTTGGCGTTGTGTTGGCGTGTTATGTTATCCTACAGGTTATGTGTGCAGATTTGTATACCATTTCCATGGAGGAATATTTTCCATGAAAAAATATTTTCTAGAGGCGTGGAGTTTTAAGAATATTTTCTAAGGGGCTATCAGAGCTATAGGTATGGATTTTTAAAGAATATTTTCTAAAGGACTCTGAAAGCGACAGGCGTGGATTTTTAAAGAATATTTTCTAAAGGACTATCAAATCTATAGGCGTGGATTTTTAAAGAATATTTTCTAAAGAACTATCAGATCAGCAGGCGTGGATTTTTACAGAATATTTTCTAAAGGACTATCAAATCTATAGGCGTGGATTTTTAAAGAATATTTTCTAAAGGACTATCAAATCTATAGGCGTGGATTTGTAAAGAATATTTTCTAAAGGATTATCAGAGCTATAGGCGTGGATTTTTAAAGAATATTTTCTAAAGAACTATCAGATCAGCAGGCCTGGTTTTTAAAGAATATTTTCTAAAGGACTATCAGAGCTATAGGCGTGGATTTGTAAAGAATATTTTCTAAAGAACTATCAGAGCTATAGGCGTGGATTTTTAAAGAATATTTTCTAAAGGACTATCAGAGCTATAGGCGTGGATTTGTAAAGAATATTTTCTAAAGAACTATCAGATCAGCAGGCGTGGATTTTTAAAGAATATTTTCTAAAGAACTATCAGATCAGCAGGCGTGGATTTTTAAAGAATATTTTCTAAAGGACTATCAGAGCTATAGACGTGGATTTGTAAAGAATATTTTCTAAAGAACTATCAGATCAGCAGGCGTGGATTTTTAAAGAATATTTTCTAAAGGACTATCAGAGCTATAGACGTGGATTTTTAAAGAATATTTTCTAAAGAACTATCAGATCAGCAGGCCTGGATTTTTAAAGAATATTTTCTAAAGAACTATCAGATCAGCAGGCCTGGTTTTTAAAGAATATTTTCTAAAGGACTATCAGTTCCAGAAGCGTAGATTTTTAAAGAATATTTTCCAAAGAACTATCAGTCTCAGACACGTAGATTTTTTTAAAGAATATTTTCTAAAGAACTATCTGAACTACAGGCGTAGATTTTTAAAGAATATTTTCTAAAGAACTATCAGATCAGCAGGCCTGGATTTTTAAAGAATATTTTCTAAAGGACTATCTGAACTACAGGCGTGGATTTTTAAAGAATATTTTCTAAAGGATTATCAGAGCTATAGGCGTGGATTTTTAAAGAATATTTTCTAAAGGATTATCAGAGCTATAGGCGTGGATTTTTAAAGAATATTTTCTAAAGGATTATCAGAGCTATAGGCGTGGATTTTTAAAGAATATTTTCTAAAGAACTATCAGATCAGCAGGCCTGGATTTTTAAAGAATATTTTCTATAGAACTATCAGATCAGCAGGCCTGGTTTTTAAAGAATATTTTCTAAAGGACTATCTGAACTACAGGCGTAGATTTTTAAAGAATATTTTCTAAAGAACTATCAGATCAGCAGGCCTGGATTTTTAAAGAATATTTTCTAAAGGACTATCTGAACTACAGGCGTAGATTTTTAAAGAATATTTTCTAAAGAACTATCAGATCAGCAGGCCTGGATTTTTAAAGAATATTTTCCTAGATTTTTAAAGAATATTTTCTAAAGAACTATCTGGATTTTTAAAGAATATTTTCTAAAGGACTATCTGAACTACAAGCCTGGATATTTAAAGAATATTTTCTAAAGGACTATCTGAACTACAGGCGTGGATTTTCTATCTTCGACCCGTATGCATATATCGATAGACCAACCAGAGGTAAGGAGCCATCGAAAAAATCACAATCTGAAAATGTGTTGGGATACTTGTGTAGCCATAGTGCGACGATTTCCGGAGTCTCAAGACACATCGCAATCTGAAATTGTGTTCAGGATACCGGAGTCTCAAAGCACATCTTGCCGCCTGGAATTTGACTGAAATATCCAATGGTAGGAGGTTTAAAATTACATTGAAGGCTGGTTATGGTGGCCTTCTGAGTGATCCAGTAATTAGGATTGACGCTGTTCGCCGATGCTACTGATTTTGGTCAGCGGTGTACGCTTGTTCCCTGCATGCCACCTTGTGTTGTCTTACCTATGGAGTTCTTGCAGGAGTAGAGTGCTATTAAAACTTTCTTAGTGCGCTCCTCAACATCCCTTTTCCACGTTAGGTTGTGTGTATTATATCAATCCATTCTGTGTGTACTCAATGGTTCCTCATGTAAGGCAGTATCAGCAGATTTGCCTTCGATGTAAGCGGTAAGGTAGAAATGAAGAAAGAATAATCTGTCTGTAGTCTTTAGACAGTGTGTGACTCGTCTTCCCAACTTTCGGGATGATGGATAATCTTTCTCTCTTTTTAAAATTCCTTGTAGTGTTTAGGTATTACTTTATCTGGCCCAGTGGATTTGTAGGGTTAAATGCTATTTATTGCCCATTTCAGTTTTGCGTAGCTTGTAGTATCTTCTATCAGCTTCTCCTCCTCCTTGGCCATTTTGATGATAAAAGATCAAGAGTATCTCTTGCTCAGTTTATCCACGTCCCATCATTTCGTTTAATACTACCTATCGATTTGGGACCTTTAGATATTACTCTGCGAAATCTGGCCGCATAATTAACTCTTTCGATTCACTAAAGTAAACCTAAGACCTACGTTTAGCCTTCTTGATTTCACTTTTGTACCTATTGAAAAGTCCCCCCAACTAAAGATTCCAATATAAAATCTGAACATTTCTGGAAATGGTGTATCTCAAGTACCCAAATCCAAGTTTTGAAAATCGCTTTGCCGCCAACATCATTACAAGACTGTGAACACATGTCAAATGTTTCCACCTCCGACTATTTCTTCTTTGTCTTCTGCTTCTTCTTTACCACTTCTTCCACTGGATAAGTCTGATGATATTGGAAAACATTTCCATTTGATACAGCATGCAGCGGAACCCATTAAACGAAGTTTCCTCTTCTTCGTTCATTTATCATTCGACTTTTGGCTTGGCCAAATGTGTGGGGCAATGTGATGATGGCTTTTCGTTAGCATAGCCACTTTTTTCTATTTTTCCACTTTTGGTCGCCAACATTTTCGGATGCGATGCGCTCCGTCCAGCCACTTAGATTTATGAACATTTGAGCGTATATTGGCGTTAATGATGCGCTTAGGTCATTGTATTAATGTCTCCTCAACTAACAATAAAAAACACCAACAAAAAGACTATTTACTTCAATTTGCCTTGGAGTAAATTAATTAATGGTTAAAATTTTAACTGAGTGGTAACATGAAAAGAGATTTGGTTGTTGTTTGGCGAAATTTAAGTCCGCTTTGACGTGCTCATCAATGACACTAATAATGTTTTTTGTTGTCTAAGATGATTTGGAGAAATTTCGGCAGTTTTTGTATGGAAAAGTTTTTGTTTTTTTTTTTTTGTATTTTTTTAATTTGTGCAAAAATAAATTCGTGATTAAAATGTGTTTAGTTTTAAAATGTTTTTTTTTTTTAAATAATTACATGACTTACACCGCCACCTAACGAAAGTAAAAGTTAAGTGATTCGGACACGATATTCAATCATTAGCGGAAGGGTTTTTATAAGTTTGCAGAAGTTAGTTAGGTAAGATGAAGTTAGTTAGGTAAATGTTTTATACCGTTTTTTGCGATAATTAATTTGCGAATTTCCTCAGGAAAAAACTTTGATATTCTGTCAAGAACGTCAGGAATAGGAAAATTATTCCAATGGTTTGTAAAAGTCTGATTAGTGCTAAATTTTTACCAGAATTGTATGAATTGTTGAATATGTAAGTATGTGGAAGACAACCCTTGTATACAACCAGTGTATGACCACGAGTTTTAGTCCCCAACTCTTACCTTAGGAGTTCTTACAAGCGTACAGGTTATAAAATTTTTCTTAGTACTTCGATTTCTATCACGGTTACCTTCTATCCTATAAACTACATTGCACCTATCCTCATTTTTCAGTATTACATATTATATCGAATACTAGATAATCCCGCGTCCTGTTTGGGAGAGTAGAGAATGAAACTAGATATCTTTCGAGGTTCAATACTAAACGGGAACTGATTTTATTATACCCTTCACCACACTGTGGTACAGGGTATTATGTCTTTGTGCATATGTTTGTAACAGGCAAAAGGAAACGAGATAGACACATGGTTCCTTTTGAGAATATGCATAGTATCACTTTCTGAGTCGATTTATGCATGTCCATCCGTCCGTCTGTCAGCCCATGTTTAATTGTAAACAAAGTACAGGTCGTATTTATGATCCGAATTGGCTGAAACTTGCCATAGGTCACTTGTTAGGCCCAAGGACGAACCCTATTGAAATTGGGAAAAATCGGTTCAGATTTAGATATAGCTCCCATATATATTTTCGTCCGATTTAATGTAAACGGTCCCTATATATCTTTCGATTTGCAGGAAATTTGGCACAGCGTAATGAATTAAGTCTAGAATGATGTGTGTAAAATTTCATAAAAATCGGTTCAGATTTAGATATAGCTCCCATATATATTTTCGTACGATTTTTTGTAAATGGTGTACTAAAGTGCCTATATATCATTCGATTTGCACGAAATTTGGCACAGCGTAATGAATTAGGTTTAGAATGATGTGTGTAAAATTTCATAAAAATCGGTTACGATTTAGATATAGCTCCCATATATATTTTCGTGAGATTTTATGTAAATGGTGCACCAAAGTCCCTATATATCCTTCGATTTTCACGAAATTTGGCATAGCGTACTGAATTTTGTCTAGAAATATGTGTTTTTAATTTCGTAAAAATCGGTTCAGATTTAGATATAGATCCCATATATATATTTGTCCGATTTTAAGTAAATGGTGCACCAAAGTCCCTATATGTTTTTCTATATAATAAAGAACTTAAAATGTGACCGAATGCACAAAACATACTAAAATAAGTCTAACCTAACATGTGACAAGTTTCGATGAAATCGGTTTACAATTAGATATTTTGCCCTAAACATACTAAAATAAGTGTAACCTAACATGTGACAAGTTTCGATGAAATCGGTTTACAATTAGATATTTTGCCCTAAATTTACATAATTTTGTCCTATTATAAGAAGCAACTCTATATCTGACCAAAATTTAAAGGTTGCAGAAAGGCCTGTTCAATATCATAGTAATGGTCCTTCAAATATGCGACGTCTGTTAGGCTTCCATCTGTTGAATATACCCAAAGTGGTGAAGGGTATCATATAGTCGGCCCCGTCCGACTTTACTACTTTCCTTACTGGTTAATATTTGTTTCTTAACACTAAACCTTAAAATAGAACTATGAAACTAGATATGCATTTCACATACATTGGCTAAACGCTTATAATTATTAGGGTTTGATGACATTTATGGTATTTATTTATGATCAACCAACCAAAAATGAGCAACAAATACTCTAATACATTGGAATGCAGCTACTAGCTAACGCACTGCGCGCTGCAATCTTTCCTTGTACAATTTGCAAACTTCGCATAGCAAAGAATCTTCAATCCGGTTTTAATCAAAATTCCTCACTTATTGGACATACAAATTCTTTCTGCAGTTTTTCTTAATTTTTACGATGAATAATTAAATATTTTCATCACTGGTGCCACTGAGCTTTTTACCAAATATTATTTTAGACTCAAATTTTATTCGAATGAGGAAAAATATTAATTTGTAAAATATATATCTTTATCATCAAATGTAGGGTTGGGCAATATCGTTCCTGAACGGCTTTACTTTGCGGTTCGCTCTCCAGAAGAAACTAGGTTATTCATTTAGTTCAATCATTCACAAACGGAACAATCTAAAGGACTGGTTCCTCGTGATCCAATGAGAGAAAAAGGAAAGGAACGAAATAATCGGACCTAGTTCCAATTACTCCTTTTGCAGAATAGTCCATTTGAACTAGTTCGTTCCGGAACGCCCCAACTCTATCACATATTGGACAGAAAATACAAGGTACAATTCTTGAGGGCTTTACACCGAATTACTTCGGTAATAATGTTGTTTACTTAATTTTTACGACGAATTATTAAACATTTACGTTACTTGTTCCATTGTTTTTTTCCAAGGACCAACCATTAATATATTAAGCAGACTGCTCCCGCATCAAACGTATCAGACAGTCGCAGCTCGTGTAAGCACAAAATACGAAATAACATCGTGGCACGACCGTTCAAAAAGTTTAGGAAGAAAACCGACAACCTCTTGGTTTTGTTGCTTCTGATTTTATTTTAAAACATTTAACTTAGGTGTAAAAATATTAAAGAATTCATAGCTTTTTATTGGAACTTTTTGCATTAATAATAGAATTGGATCCTAACATGTGTGTCGTCAAATCTTAAAAATAACTTTATTATAAATAATTCATTTGGAATTTTAAACTTTCCAAAAACTAAAATTTAAGAATATACAAAAAATTAGTTCAAAGAATTTTGAACAGGATGACAAATGGCAAATTCAATTTCGTTTCAAATTATTTTGTGCATAACTCTAATTCCCAGACGAAGCTAAGAATCTTCACTTGTTATTTTAATTTTCGACCTTCTGAGTTTTTAAATCCTCCCCTTCATCAATAAATACCGGACATAAATAATAATAACAAGTGAAAAAGCGTTAAGTTCGGCCGGGCCGAACTTTGGATACCCTCCACCATAGATATACGGGCAGGTACTAGAAATGAAAATATAGGGAACATGTCAAAAAGTGGACCTATACCGACATTTCTAAAAACGGATTATGTAAACCATAATGTAAACAACAATACGAATTTCAGAAAATTTTCATAGATAATTATACCTCCAGTCTTACAGCTAATGACGGTGTATACACTTTAACACAATGAAAATGTGCCTCATCGAAATATTGGTTCTAGACACCATGTTTCTTCGGACCAAATCCGTTTCAGTAAAGTTGGTTTTCATTCAAACCTCGCACATCTTATTATTTCTTCCAAACTTAGTTCAAATTCGAAGATGGGGAATATCGGTCCACTTCTTCTGGTACCTCCACACAGGGGCTAGGTCTAAATGCGGCTATAGTTCATTATCGAACCTTACGTTCTAATTTTTTATCTCGCTATCCTCCGCAGGTGAAATGATTACAACAGAGCCTTAGAACCAAAATTAAAACGCGTAACAAATCAGATAACTATTTTAATATAAAAAAGGGGGTTATATGGGGACTACCCCAAAAAGGGGGCGGATATTAATAATTTTTGGTAGGGAGATTTGTTACCATATACGACTACAAAATACCAAATTGCAGCAAATTCGGTTGATAAACGCGTTCAAGAACCCCAAAATACCGAAAATTGGGGGTATCCTTATATGGGGGCTATCCGTAAAAATGGATCTATATTCATAATTTTTTGTGGGGAGATTTGGTACCTATTAAGAACTCAAAATACTAAATTACAGCTAATTCGGTGGAAAAATACGACCAAAACCCCCAAAATACTGAAAATTAGGAGGTACCGTTATATGGGGACTACCAGAAAAAGTGGACCTATATCCATAATTTTTTGTGGAGAAATTTATTACCCAATATGAACCCAATATAGCAAATTTCAGCGAATTCCGTTGAAAAACGCGGTCAAGAACCCCAAAATACCGAAAATTGAGGGGTACCGTTATATGGGGGGTAGCAGAAAAAATTGACCTATTTTTATAATTTTTAGTAGGTTTATTTTGTACCCAATAAGAACTCAAAGTGCCAAATTTCAGCGAATTCTGTTGAAAAACACGCTCAAGAACCTCAAAATACCGAAATTTCGGGGTTACCCTTACATGGGGGCTGTCCGAAAAAATGGACCTATATTTATAATTTTTAGTGGGGATATTTGCTACCCAATAAGAACTCAAAGTACCAAATTTCAGCGAATTCGGTCGAAAAACACGCTCAAGAACCTCAAAATACCGAAAATTGGGGGGTATCCTTATATGGGAGCTATGCCTAAACGTGGACCGATATAGCCCATCTTCGAACTTGAACTTGAATTTTGGCGCTCTATCTCAACTCGTTTAGACGCTAGAGTGATTACAACAGACAGACGGACAGACGGACATGCATAAATCGTCTTAGAATTTTACGCTGATCAAGAATATATATACTTTATAGGGTCGGAAATGAGTATTTCGATGCGTTACAAACGGAAAAACAAAACTAATATACCCTCCATACTATGGTGGAGGGTATAAAAATACCACTGGGAAAACGTAGATTTGACACTAATACACTCCCCGACGGGGAATTGAACCCCGGTCTCCCGCGTGACAGGCGGGGATACTAACCACTATACTATCGAGGATATTAACTGGTATTCGCAACATAATGTACTTCATATAACTGCAGCAGAAAAAAGGGTATACAAATAACCATTGGAATTCATATTTACGTTATGGTGAGATTCACTCATGCGTATCGGCACTCCAACAAAAAAAAAAAAACAGCCTACCATTCAAGTACAGTTCGCAGACGGAGATGTGCTTCCACACAGAGAATGACAACAAAACAAAAGGCTTTACTGCTATATTTATAATGACATCTCTAATTTATGTCAAATCTTAATTTGTTTAGAATGGTGTTTGTATTTTTATTTGTAAATTAAGAAATGAAACATCTAAGCTCTCTTTTTTTCTTGTGATTAGGTATTCAGTTACTTTCACCTTTTTTTCTGGCGCAGTCCCCGTCACGTGGTTTTGCGTGTTCCAATAATTTAGAAAATATTCTTGAGGCTAAACACACAACAAATCTGTATAATTTTGCTTTATTGTTGGCATCTGAAACTTTCTGTTTCTTTTTTTATTTTATTGCAATTTTCACCTTTTGTTTTTTGTTTACAGATTTACATCTGATAGCTATAATACAGAATACTATTTCTTCTTGTAAAATTTATGTGTTGTGTTTTTTAAATGTGCTAAATATTCGACCCAATTGCAACTCATTTAATAGCTATAGATATTTGCATAATTTATAATATCTTCGAAGAATGTTTGTCTTTGAGATTAGTTACTGATTTATGGCTAATTTCTTTACAAATCGTATAGCTTCGTTGCGGAAGTGTGATACAAAACAAAAAAGAAAAGTTCTTTATGTTAATTTTGAACTCCAAAGTGGCACTAATTTTATTGAATTGGTAATGACATTTACGTTTCGAAATTTTCAGAAATCTAATAACTACGACTAGGAATATTCCATAATGAGCTACAATCTTTGCCATAGGTGCCCATCAGTATACTTTAAAGTAGCTGCCTACTCACACGCATTGTTATGCTCTTTCAGTCAGTCGTTGTTTGACAGGCAACGAATGAACAAATGCTGGGGTGCGCGCACGGCGTTGTGTCCGCACAACTAGAAAATCAACGAAATAACACTTAGGGATAAAAGTGTTTCAGTATATTTGGATTTTTATTTTATTATTCAAAATGCGTTTTGTATGTTTAAAAATTTTTAAAAACAACAGAACAATTGCTGTTTTTTAAAAGAATTAAATATTTGATAATTATCGTAGTATTTAATATTAATATTTAATATTACAATATGATTATCTCGGTATATGCTACTTTATAATCTTTATTAGATTTTTGTGACATATACAATTTGTAATTCATATAAAAACATTTTTAATAATGATTTTAATTTATATAATAACAAAAATTAAATTCTTCAATAATTTTTTCCGACCACAAAAATGTACACACAATTTTGTTCAGTACTGTTCTGTTTTCTCTCACACATACTAACGCATTTTAATTTTGGGCACCTATGATCTTTGCCAAGATACTACTGCTGAAATTGATCTTAATTAAAAGCTCAAATCCTATAGCGTAATATTTATAATTTTAATTTCACTCAAGAGCTTTCCATGAGACTACAGCGTAAACTGTAACCTAAAAAATAAACGAGATATGGTGAACCTATCATATGTCTGCTTTATTATTTTGAACGATAATTCGTTAATCGATAACTTGTATCTCGATGAGCGTCATATGAAGTAACGCGCGTGTTATTCTATCTGTTTACCTAAATTAAATCGCAATAATCTTACGGCAAATTGAGCGCATATAAATGTTTTACGACTTATCTATTTTTCATTACTTTATTTGTTATATTTATTTATTTTTTTTTTAATTAATTCATGTGAAATGTAAGGTCTGCTTATCATTATCGAAAACTGAAATACTACCAAAAAGAAGCAGATATTTGAAATTGTTATAACACAGCACTTTGAAAACTTATGGAAAATTACTTTCTTAATATAGAGCCCGCCCATGTACCGAATTTTTAACACATTATTAAGCATAAAGCATGATAAAATATATAGCCGGTCTTCCCACCATTTACTAACCCCTCCATAGTCCGGACTATGGGGTTTCGCGTTCCCTTCGATATAGGGAGGTCGTCCCACGGTCGGTTGGGGCGGGTGTGAGTGGCGTGGGACCGAACGAAAAAATCAAACTTTGACTGGAATGGAGATTTAAATTCAAATGACAATTTTGTGATTTGAACTAATGAAACCTGTCTAAACTACTACAAAGTATTCAAATCAAAATGTTTTAGAAAATATTGTTCTCTTTAAAGAAGATTTTGGTAAATTGTGCCTGTTTTAAAATTTTATAATTGATAAACATGAGAGCCTGAATGTTTCCGGGGTTACACTGAATCTTTTCTTATGTTTGTACTAATATTAAAAAATTATATTTCACGCGGAAATATGGAGTCCACAGGTTATACACAATTTTTCCAAAAATAGTTTCCCATACCGGGAATCGAACCCGGGCCTTCTGGGTGAAAGCCAGATATCCTAGCCACTAGACCATATGGGATATATATGTTAAAAATTTTTGCATGCCAATCTGGCAGCTAGAGATTTCCTCTAGCTGAGATGCTGAGATATGGAAATATATTTAAGTTACTTTTTGGCACCATTCTAGGATAGAATATATTTTGCCCTGGTTTTTGATAAATAAAAATCCGTTTGGAGGGTAGTTAATTAGCTAGATATCCTTCTTTTTTCTAAAGGTTGTCCAAAATATCTTTGCTGTCCAAATCAAATGCAGCTTATCTGAACCAAGTATAAATATTATTTCCAATTTGCATTCCAGCATAAAATAACAGGGTCCGAAGCTTGCGAACGCTACTAATACTAAATTATTTCATATTAATGTTGGCCCCTCTAAGATTTCACTGTGGAATAAGTGCCTCCTAATTCGGATACGGATAATATTTAAGATGACTCCGTGACACTCCAACTTTACATACCTAATCTTCATGAAACTAAAATAAACATTCCCAAATTCCAACTCTGACAGCCAAAGATGCCGATTTCTTTATTCCTAATCTTCAAGAAACTAAAATAAAACCTTCCCATACCGGGAATCGAACCCGGGCCTTCTGGGTGAAAGCCAGATATCCTAGCCACTAGACCATATGGGATATATGACGCCAAATTGATTGCAACTCTGACGACCAAAGATTCAGATTCCTTGATATGGATATATTGTTCCATTTTATGGATCAAGCATAAAATAGCAGAGTCAAAAGTCTTCGAACGCTTCTAATACCCTTTTAGTTCTTTCTAAGATTTCACTGTGGAATAACTGCTTCGTAATTCGGATATGGATAACAGTGATAATGTTTAAAATGATTCCCTCTTTACATACCTAATCTTCAAGAAACTAAAATAAACATTCTCAAATTCCAACTCTGGCTGAAAATGGAAAAATTGGATGGTCAGAAGTTTGCGAAGTCTTGTAATACTTACTTATTTTATACTAATGGTGGTTTCTGTAGGATTTCACTGTGGAGTAAATGATTTGCAATTCGGACAAGGATAACAATGATAATGTAATATCTAATATGATTCCCTGACACTCCAACGATTGATTATTTTTTGTATTCCTTATGCTCAAGAAGCTAAAAGAAACCTTCCCATACCGGGAATCGAACCCGGGCCTTCTGGGTGAAAGCCAGATATCCTAGCCACTAGACCATATGGGATATACATACATGATGCTAAATAGATTGCAACTCTGACAGCCAATGTTCCAGTTTCTCTGATATGGATATATTTTTAGATTTTATGAATCCAGGAGAAAATCGGAGGGTCAGAAGGTCTAAAGTGTTCGGACGATTGAAATAATTGCATCATAATTGGGATAGAGTCGTATTGAAGTAAGACTCGTTTTTCTTTTTTTAACTCTAAATCACTTTACCAAAAAAATTCAGACAAACTTTTGCTAAATCGTTGATAACCTAAATAATTGCAAAGCGTTATTGGTAAATTAGAAAGTTGTAATTATTTCATTTGTTTTTCATTTCCAAAGGCTTGATATTAAACGCCGAACATTTATCAAAATTCATGTGTGACAGTGAACGGTGGTCTTACGATATGTCAAAATAAAAGAGCATAAACATCATATAACAAAAACAAGAAGGTGAAAACATGTGTCCAATTTGTTTCGCTGGCGATGAAGCTGAATCAAATTGCGTTTTAATTTGTCAACAGATCGCAAATGACAATCAACAATCATTTTGTTTTTAATTTTTATAAGAGGTTCCGTTTTTTTGTCACCAGTTTTTGCGAAGAAATATTAGTGGTAAATAAACAAAAAGGTGGTATCTTAACAAAAATCGAAGTGTAACTTTTATTTTTTTCATTAAATGAAATTAAATTGAAAAAAATGTATGCCGAATCATAGATATATTTGGTAATAATGACATTCAGTCTTATTATACCAATCAACTTCTTCATTATATAAACATTTGTATCCGAAAAAATTGAATTAAACCCAGACATTATTGTTAATAGACGGCATAAGATAAATACCATTATAAATTGAATTATAAAGATAATCGAAGACAGATATTCTAGCCACTAGATCATATGGGATGTGATATGGAATACTGAGTTTCTATATTGTTCTGCTCCGACTATTGAATGATATGCCAGGCCACATGGAATATATTACCAGATATTTAATTGATACCTTTTAAAAAGGTACCAGATATTATTGTTACTAGATCATATAGAATTCACTACAATTGGAATCAGCATCTAACACATATATTTAAATTCAAAATCGATCATTTGAAATAAATTTAGATATTCTTGTCACTAGATCATATGGATTTTTGATATCAAATATAAGTCGTTTTTAAATGCTACGACCAGACCAAGCTACATTGTGTAAGTTATACAAGTTACATTGTGTAAGTTACACAAAGACACTTATCACTTTCCTGTCACCACCAGACACTTCAACTCCTTCATTCAAGTTTATGTGTAATTTACTCTTCATTTTCAAAATAATAAAATCTTCATAACGTCTACGCAATTCAAATGGAACTACTTGAAAGCGAAATCTACAATGTATATTCAAAACAACCAACTATCAGATACATATTATTATACATACTTGACTTAACTAAGTGACTGATGACTGACAGGCAAAACAAAAAAAGATACGCAAAAGCCTCTGCATGAATTGACGAAGTCAATGAACAAAATCAACTAAAATGACCTTATCAAAAGCGTTTTTAGATTAACACAATACCCAGCAAATAAAAATGAAAGCAAATTTGAAATAAAGCATTCGAAACTTATTTCCCCACAATTACAAAGAAATTTTAATAAAAAAAGCTAAACAAATATTTCCATACATACGTTACGCGGCTTACTCACGCGTTTAGCATAAACAGCTGGATAGTCTTATTACCGGCAAACTTGTTGTAAATGTAAACTTGTTAGTAATAGCAAAGGAACAAGGGCGGAGAGATACACGTTTTTTAATACCTTTGAGTTAATGTTTATTTATTTTTTTTATTATTATTACAATTATTCCGTTTTGATGTTTCTGCCTGTCAACATTGACAGTTTTGAAATGTTATTATGATATATGCGGTATGACAAATGCGTGTGGGCCGTTATACATATGCAATGAGTTGTAATATAAAATATAGGGCTGGCGGAATGAGGAAATGGAAAAAGTATTTTTAAAATTGTAGGTAATTAAAAGTAGATATGGAAGAAAAAAAATCTTCCCATACCGGGAATCGAACCCGGGCCTTCTGGGTGAAAGCCAGATATCCTAGCCACTAGACCATATGGGATATATTAATAAAAAATGGGTAAGCATATCTAGAAATTTGCAAAAACCCTGATTCCAAAAACATTTGACAAGGAATTTGTTCGTCTACGAATGAAAGCGAGACATCCTCGCCACTAGAACATATGGGATATATAAATTCAATAAATTATTCATAAACAGATGCCTCAGGATCATATTCTGACGAAACACCATTAGTAGCGCAGGGCTTTGGAATCTAACGAACCAGGAACACATACAAAAGCAGATTAACATCTGCGAAAAAAAGCGAGACATCCTTACCACTATAACATCTGGGATATATGTGAAATTAAATATAGTATTCATAAACAGATGCCTCAGGATCGTATGCAGAATATTTTGACACAAAACCATAAGTAACGCAGAGTAGTGGAACCCATGCGGAAGCAGATTAAATGTCGGAAATTAAGAACAAATGTACATAGCATAACCAGAATGGCTTTTGAATGGAATTCCCAATTACGGAATCGTCAATATCCATAAACTTAGACAAAATTACCCAACATTGGAAGATACAAGAACAGCTAACCGAGTAAGCTGGCGATGCTTTGTCGAAGCCCTATGCTCTCACGAGGAATAAAAGGACCATTTGTACAAGAAGATTCTAACTATGAACGGTTAATATTTCTTTAATAATCCCATGTTTAGTTTTCACCTTCCTTTTGACAACCAAATAATGCCCGAGTATTTTATATAAAACGCACTGTATTAAGAACAGGCCGATATAAAATTATTCCATATCTTCTAGTTTTCTGCGTATACGAATCTACATTTTCTGACGCTTTCATCACTCCGCTCATGTCAAATTTACTATGTCCACAGAGATGATTATTTGCCAAGGATTTCTGGTTCCAAAATCGGAACCGCAGTAATCTCATAATCATGATGGATTATGCCGATAGAATTTGAAACATAAAACCTACTGGATACCGCAAATACGACATGAGGCAGCAAACATATCACACAATATTATAACTTCTGTGCCATGCATGTTATTTTCTGTGATATATTACAGTATTGAAATTATCACGTAATTGACGGATAGTTGTATTAAAAACATTTTCCCATACCGGGAATCGAACCCGGGCCTTCTGGGTGAAAGCCAGATATCCTAGCCACTAGACCATATGGGATACATTTAACTTGGTAATAAAATATAAAAAAATCATGCCGTTTTGATTGAGGTATGGGTCGTTTCTACGAAACTTATAACATTGCGGCCCTACCAGCACCCAAAAATTTGTATTGCCGAATACATCTGCACTCAGTTTAATATTCGGATTTAATTATGCGAGACGGATAGTTTTTACATTAAGGCCCATCGAATAGTCATATATATCAAATTAAATAAAAAAATCTTCCCATACCGGGAATCGAACCCGGGCCTTCTGGGTGAAAGCCAGATATCCTAGCCACTAGACCATATGGGATATATAGATCGTATAGTGCATTCAAAAAGTCACGCCGAAAGTGCAATGACTATTATGCTTAATTTCACTAAATATGGTAGTATTATTAAAATCTGGATATCCTAACCACTAGATTATACGGGACGCCTATAAACATATAAGAGAAAATCTTATGTATAGATCAACTGAAAAATTAAGCTGGAAATAGAAACAAGTTATGAGTTTCGAAAGTTAGACGATTGGGCAATTCTTATTAGCTTTTATGAAGCTTTCAAGCTAAGGATACCTTTATTTTGACTAAATAATATTACAAATTATGTTCGATTGCTGTTAACATTCGTAGTTCTTAAAATATAATTTTCAATTGTCACCTTCCTTTAACAACCCACCCTAATATCCACAATACCCTGACGATTAAATAGCCACAATTCTGTTATTGCCATTGACTGAATGAAGGAAATACAGACAATTGAAAAGCTTTCTTTTATTATTTATTTCTTCGTCATGATGTTTTTTTTTCTGTTTCGTTTTCTTTCTGTAACATTGTAGAGCAAATTAAAGCCAGTGCTCTGCTGATTGGTTGCTGACTAAACTTGGTCGGTTGGTTGGTTTGATAGGTAGGTTGGTTGGCTGGTAGCTTGATTTAAGCCATGACGGTTATGGTGGCGGTTGATATGAAATTTGTTGCGTTAGCATCGGACAAACTTAGACAGCTAATGTGGCAGCTTAATGTGATGCCATGGCAACACGTGTATATGAGAATGCTTGCTCATGTCTTTCTATTAGACGTTACGATTTTTTTCTAACAAATTTTAATTAGATTTGCTTTGCTAGCTTGTGTTTCTTCGTACAGAAGTCTTGGCATTTCACACATGGAGTTTTTGTTGTTTCTTTTTTATTATTTACAATTATTGTTATTGTTTTTTTGTTATATGTGATTTTGTGGCTAATAGTATGTGTTATCCAGTGTTAGCTGAAGGCCTGCATTAACATACCATGCGGTCTAAGGGGATGTTGCACTTGACTGCTGCTAATGCTACTGTTGCTGTTACTTTTCCATCTGACACTGTTCACGGTTCACCAAAGGTTACCGAAACCCAAAGGGAGAAAAGCAACACATTTTTCTTGTTTATTGTATTGTTGTTGTTGGTTGTTTTTTTCTACCACCCATGGTGTTAGGTAAGCATTGGGTTATATAAAATTATATCGTGTAGACATTTCTTTCATGTCAATTATTATTAAATTATGTAGCTTCTTTTGTTTTTTGTTAATTAATTATGAATAACACACAATAGGCGCCCGAGCATAAACTGAAGAAGATTTTGATGGTGGTTATGGAAAGTCAATGTCATGCAATATTTGTTACAGATTATTGAAGTGTTAAGCAGGTGATTAACAAGCTAATGAACTCTGAACTTTAAAGATGAAAATATGATACAATGGGTAAATTTGAATTTTCTGTTCTTTATTCATCAAATGGGAATGGACTAATATTTTGGTGACAATAATTAGAGCACCCCACGCAATGAGTTATTGAGAATGTACGGAATTTAACAAGCTCAGTATTTCTATATCCTGAGTTTCAGCGTCAATTGCCCAGTTGGTGAAAGGACTTTTGATATGGCAAAGAAGTATTGGAAATCAACAACTAAAAATACTTCCCATACCGGGAATCGAACCCGGGCCTTCTGGGTGAAAGCCAGATATCCTAGCCACTAGACCATATGGGATACAAAGTGTTATCACTAAAGATAGATATATAGCCACTAGACCATATGGGATATCAGTTTAGCTCTTAAAACAAAGATGTTCAATTTGAAGTTTATTTATATTTCTGGGTGAAAGCCAGATATCCTAGCCACTAGACCATATGGGATACAAAGTATTATCACTAAAGATGGATATTTCAGATTTCTGGATGAAAGTCAGATATTCTAGCCACCATATGGGATATAAGTTTAGCTCTTAAAACAAAGATGTTGAATTTGAAGTTTATTTATATTTCTGGGTGAAAGCCAGATATCCTAGCCACTAGAACATATGGGATATAAGTTTACCACTAAAAGAAAGATGTTCAATTTTAGAGCCATTTATATTTATTGGTAATAGTCCTTGTCACTAGACCATATGGAGTATATATTACGAATACATTTTTCCATAGTGATTTCGGTCTTTGACTTTTTGTCCCACACACAATTTTCGATCATTCTTTTCTAAATTTAAATGGGGTTGAAAAAGATGGACGAAATTTAATTAAGAATCCTGCTAAAAAGTCTTCCCATACCGGGAATCGAACCCGGGCCTTCTGGGTGAAAGCCAGATATCCTAGCCACTAGACCATATGGGATACCAATTTATCACCAAAAGAAAGATTTTAGATCCTTTTACATTTATTGATAATAGGCCGATATCCTTGCCATATGGAATGTATATTAGTCACCTTACATTCAGTTTAAGATCCACTTATATACCTGAGTACATTAATTGTTACCATGCGCTCACCTGTGGTTATTTCTCCAATGACTTTCTGTTCTACACATACATTTCGATCATCATATCCTAAATTTAAAGGGATTTATTAGCTTTCTGTTTCCGTAGGCAATACAAAAGTTTTTACATTCTGCCCCACTCAAAAACTTCGATTATCTGTCACATGTAGAAGATTAGTTATCATGTCCTCAATTTAAACGAAATCGAACCCCAGTAAGATTTCGTCTTATAGTGATTTCGGTCTTCCGTAGTTATTTCTGTCGTCTGTCCCATACAGAGGTTTTGACTTTTTGTCCCACAGAAAAATTTCGATCATCGTGTTCAAAATTTGAACGGATTTAGAAAAAAACCTCAATTTCGGTTTCCATAGTGATTGTGGTCTTTTGTCCCATACAAAGGTATTGACTTTCTGTCCCACACAAAAACTTCGGTTATCTGCCCTGCGCGGAGGTTTGGAAATTCTGTCCGAATTTAAAACGGATTTGGAAATCGAACCTAAATAACATTTCCTCTTTCCACAGTGATTTCGGTTTTCTCTCCCACACAAAAACTTCGAAAATCCATTTAAATTTAGGTCAGGACTTCCAAACCTTTACAAGGTAGTTTTTTGCAGTCAGTTTTCATAGTGACTACGGTCTGCTGCCTCATTCAGAAGTTTTGACTATTTGTTCCACACAAAAATCTTGCTCGTCTGACCCATGCAGAAATAGGAAAATCCGTAATAGGGAATCCGATATTAGGTCTTTCGTTCACAGATAGAATTTGTAGTTAGTACGATATATTAGTATTTGCATGTAAAACTTACCACTTTTTAGCAGTTCCTGATAGTTGTTAAATTATTCAATCCGATCATCAGCCGCTTCTACATTTTAGAATATATTCGCTCCATTTTAGAACACATTCGCAACTCCCGTTTATGACTGAGGTATGTCTCTGTCCGGTATCTCCGCACTATCGACTCTGCTCTTGTGGTACAGCTGTAATCCCTATTCATAAGAACTGGATTGACTGGTGATCTCTATAGCCAACTCGAAATATATATGAAAATCATTATGGAACGGCTTGTAGATATTTACTGGATTCAATCGCGATCCATATAGCCCCACAAATATTCTTTATTTTCAAGCTGCAAATGTCAACACAAGTTCCAACAAGTATAGTTCTTCGCACTAAAGCTCCTCTTCTTACGCCAAGACTTATGGTATTGTGCATGTCTATTAAACACCCTCGAGCGCCTCGTAGCTCTATTCGAAAACCATAGCATTTCATTATTTCCTAGCTTTAGATCCATACGTTAAAATGAATTTCAAATAAAATTTCCACGATATTGTTTTCAGACTTTTCACCCCGCATTTCCAAAGCACTCTATCCCTAATTCACATTTCCCCAAAACTCACTTTAAATTAAAAAGAACACATTACAAAATTTTAGTAAAAACAATTCACGATTTTATTCGAGAAACGTTCTAAGCATTTAGAAACAATCGTTGATGCTTGGCAAAGAGCCGCTGCAGTATTTCCAGGTAGACCAGGCAGTCCAGCCTTGTTGAGACTTGATCTTGCGGGCACAGGTAACAGAGTTGGAGATGTTGTCGGTCAACAAAGCGTCGCAGGACAACTTGCATTCGTTGTAGGAGAAACGGCCGTTGGATGGTTGACACCAGTAGTAGTTGTTGATTTGGAAGATACCGTAATCGTTGGAACCGTTGTAGTTGGTGGGGCCAACAACGTTGGTACGGTACGACGATTCGTGTTCAGCAATGCAGGTCCATTGGGGCAATTCGGATTTGGGTACACCCAAGGCGTACATTTCACGGGCCAAAGAGCAGCGAGTGAAAGTCTTGCCCATGGCAGGGGCAGCCAAAGCCATAGCGGCAACCAAGACAATGAAGAATTTCATGGCGATTGTTAGCTTAGAACGATTAAATTCAAACTATGCCTATCCACAAAATGTTGGCAGATTATATAGCAAAAATTTTGCTAGTCACTTTAGGTAAATAATAGATTATTTTTTTAAAGTATTATTTGGTATCATTTGTTTTGGTTTTTCATATTGAAAACACATTCCAATCAGCCCATTTTGATTTTATCGGAAATGGGGCAAATAAAAAGTGGAACAACGCAAAAAAAATAATAATAAGAAACTTTGTTGAATATATAAACAAAGTTTAGTATCTTTTATACAAAATAATAATAACAAATAATAATAACAAATTGTCATATCTAATCAATAATTTTGGTTCTTCTTTTTTTCATTTCAGGTAAAGGCACACGTTTTGTGATATGCTTGATAGTAAGTTTAACTACTTGAAATTTGAAAATTGGCGTTATCGTATTCCAAAATTTGTAAACACAAGTTTATATAGTGAAGTTTATTAAAAACTATACTTTTTAAGCGGATTTGTTTTATAAGAAAGATTTAGTCTATAAGAATAAGAAATGTATCAATATATCTGCCAATAACAACTTAATTGAATCCAGAGATCACAAGGTCGAATACGTTATGACAGCACGTATACGTCCATAGGACCAATATGAGAAACAATAGAATATAAATTTTTAGCACATAGTTTAGTGATGTTAAAATTTGACCTATAATTTTTATTATATAAAAACATTGTAACTAAAATTGTGTTTGAGATTTTATATTGCAACACAAGATTCGCATGGCAGTCCATGTCCATGTTTTGTTGTACTATGTACCTTATTTCTAAAAATATCTATTTTTTATAAGAGTGCAATACTATATCTATTTAGACATGCCTGCCATTTGAAAACCAGGAAAAAGGGTTTAAATTTTAGAGAGAGAGCTCAATTCTTGGCCATATGATCGTATACGTGGTGACAGTACGTATACGCACCATGTGCTATAGATTGAAACTAAAGGGAATGGGGTATTTTCTATCAGTAGTAGCTACAATTATCATATCAAGCTACCACAAATACCAAATACCACTTTCAGTAATTTGCAGATTGTAGCCACGAATTTCTATCGAAGTTTCTGCAAATCAGGCTATCTGAAGATACCAGTTCTTACAGAAATACATGGAGGTATGAAATTTGACCATAATCAAATTGTAAATAACCAACCGATCTACCACAAATACCAAATACCACTTTCAGTAATTTGCAGATCTTAGCCAAAACTTACTATCGAAGTTTCTGCAAATCAGGCTATCTGAAGATACCAGTTCTAACAGAAATACATGGAGGTATGAAATTTGACCATAGCCCAATTTTAAATAACCATCCGAACTTTGCTATGACAATTACCACATTCGGTAATTTGCAGATCTTAGCCAAAGCTTTCTACCAAAGTCTCTCACAAAAAAACATATAGGTATGAAATTTGAACACATCTCCATTGTAAATATACCACCCGAAGTTTGTCCATATTTAATTTCCACCTTTTAAGATTATTATTCACCATTGAGGCGCACACGTAATGGCAAAAACTATACGTACTATCGACAAAATTTGTATTCTCCTTGTCAAATATAAAACTTCATAGGATCTTTAGCTGTCCTGACATGAAAATAATTTTATATTCTCTTTATAACTTATTTTTCGTAATGTTAGTATCAGGCACCTGGAACAAAAATAGTAAATACTTTTGTCTTCTTATTTGATTTCAACAAGGAAGAAATAAAATAAAGTATGTGATAAAATCGTCGAACTAAAAATTGAAAACCTCTTGACTCTGTGATAACTACTTTATTGATATTGGCAATGGCTAAATCGTGCAAACTATTACACACACCCTCAAATATGATTGTGTTGACAAAGGGAAAATGATAAAACTATTGTGGATTTGTCACAACAAGCTGACAATCTAATCTTCATTACTCTTCAAAATCAAAAGAAAATCGCCTATATAAAGCCACAATTTTCGTCAAAATAGTTACAGTTTGAATTTAATCGTTCTAAGCTAACAATCGCCATGAAATTCTTCATTGTCTTGGTTGCCGCTTTGGCTTTGGCTGCCCCAGCCATGGGTAAGACTTTCACTCGCTGCTCTTTGGCCCGTGAAATGTATGCCTTGGGTGTACCCAAATCCGAATTGCCCCAATGGACCTGCATTGCTGAACACGAATCGTCATACCGCACCAACGTTGTTGGCCCCACCAACTATAACGGTTCCAACGATTATGGTATCTTCCAAATCAACAACTACTACTGGTGTCAACCATCCAACGGCCGTTTCTCCTACAACGAATGCAAGTTGTCCTGCGACGCTTTGTTGACCGACAACATCTCCAACTCGGTTACCTGTGCCCGCAAGATCAAGTCTCAACAAGGCTGGACTGCCTGGTCTACCTGGAAATACTGCAGCGGCTCTTTGCCAAGCATCAACGATTGTTTCTAAATGCTTAGAACGTTTCTCGAATAAAATCGTGAAATTTCTATACTAAAAATATGAGTTGTTTTTGAATTATGCTATAAAGTGCAAGGGAGGGAATAAGTAAACTGTTGTTAAAATAGGAAAACATATGATCTTCACAGGGTTTCGAAGTGGAGGTTTGTGTCTCATTCCGAATTCGGTAATTATATTGTGTTTATATTTCAGACACATAAAACAATGGCATATTACGTTAGGCTCCGACTTATATAGAAAATATATACCACGAAAACAAAGGCCTGGATCCTGCGGTTAGCAAACAATTAAATATTAAGCAACTTATAGACCAATTAATCACTGAAAATGTTGTGTGAAGAGTGTTGTACGATAAAGAAAAGGGGCGAAATCGTCCAGACATGAATGGAAACATTTGAATGTAAAAATGTATTTTTTTAGTACTTTGACCTCTATTGAAATTTGAACCAATAGCAAGATGACCAAGTTTGAACTGCAAAATCATTTGTTTCAAATATTGGGTTATTTAGGCGTAAACGTTCTGACAACAAGAAAATAGAAAGCAAATTCAGTACAATAGAAAGAAAATGTAATACAGTGGTGCAAAATTCAATGTTGAAACTTGCACTATTAAGATAAGAAATATGCCAATTTAGTTACTTTAGGAGCCCGTTTATTTTTAAAAAGAACCACTGT
Source organism: Musca vetustissima (assembly GCF_032173495.1). Classification (NCBI taxonomy): domain Eukaryota; kingdom Metazoa; phylum Arthropoda; class Insecta; order Diptera; family Muscidae; genus Musca; species Musca vetustissima. Next base: position 77,451 of record NW_026882293.1, read on the forward strand.
GAAATCCGACTTCTAATTTTCAATTGGAGTTGGCGCTCATATTGATTTATTACTTTTGACAATATATGTATACAAACCAATAAAATATTGTCAAAAGGTGAATGATGATGAATTAAATCTTCCAATATAATCAACCATTCGCTGAACAGTCCTACTGTACACAGTAAAATTTCAATAGAGTTTTAAATCGATGAAATATGGTCAAGAATTTTCCGTTCCTCTAAAGGCGGATGATCATGCAAGGTATTTAATTTAGACTATGAACTTCGGCGGGGTAATATATCTCTTCTACAATAATTGAAATCGAGACGTAAGACCTTACTTCTGGTTGGAATCTTAAAGAATCATTGTACTATATAGATAAATTCTTTACAAATATAAACGACTTCCACGCTTCAAGAACATCATATTTCCATCCAATTGATTCCCCATGATACCCCCATATTATAACTCAAAACAACTCATATAAGTTAGTATGAAAATGTTCAGATTTTATTCCAGAATCCGTCTAAGCATTTAGAAACAATCGTTGATGCTTGGCAAAGAGCCGCTGCAGTATTTCCAGGTAGACCAGGCAGTCCAGCCTTGTTGAGATTTGATCTTGCGGGCACAGGTAACAGAGTTGGAGATGTTGTCGGTCAACAAAGCGTCACAGGACAACTTGCATTCATTGTAGGAGAAACGGCCGTTGGATGGTTGGCACCAGTAGTAGTTGTTGATTTGGAAGATACCGTAATCGTTGGAACCGTTGGAGTTGGTGGGGCCAACAACGTTGGTGCGGTACGACGATTCGTGTTCAGCAATGCAGGTCCATTGGGGCAATTCAGATTTGGGTACACCCAATGAGTACATTTCACGGGCCAAAGAGCAGCGTGTGAAAGTCTTACCCATGGCTGGGGCAGCCAAAGCCAAAGCGGCAACCAAGACAATGAAGAATTTCATGGCGATTGTTAGCTTAGAACGATTAAATTCAAACTGTGTCTTTTTTTGGCGAACATTTTCTTCTTATATAGGCGATTTTCTTTTTAATTTGGAGGAGTAATGTGGAAGATTAGATTTCGAATTTGTTTTTTGTGTTTTGGCAAATTCATACCAGTCTTACCATTTTTTTTTTTTTTTTTTTTGCCTTAGTCGAACTACTCATATCGTATTGGGAAGGGTGTGTTGCGGTACTTCACTTTGTGGGCAAAGCTAATATATATACAGCTTTTCAAGAGGTCTTCAATTTTGAATTAAAGATTTTAACACTTCACTATAAAGAGTTTTAGACAATGTTAGAGATAAAACCAAATATAAAATAATTCTTTTTGAGTTTTTGGATTTAAGGGCGATGATCATTGTTTGATTTTTAGTTAGATTGCAGTTGCAGGTTTAGGAAAATCTATTTATTCCTTATTGGAAAAATACATTTTCCTCTAAAATATTGTGGTTACGGTGAATGTTGTATGAAGTCATTGAAGAAACATCGTCAGGGTAGTCCTAACGAATACGCAATGGTGGTCTAGAAGTTTATAGTAATAGACTGTCAAACTATATTAAATTTATCTTAGGACTACGGTGCGTAAATTTAACATCAGAACATATACACCATAATGTTCTATTTGTAAAACACTCGAAATTTCTGTAGAGAATAAGATTTCTGCAGAGAAAGTGGCTATTGAAAGTAGTAAAAACCACATATTTGACATTATTTGCCTAATGTTAAATTCCATAGGCTTAAATTCCATAGGCTTTTATTAGGGCGTATTAGGCAAATAATGTCGTAGCAAAGTTTCGGGTACTCTATTAATTATTTACATGTAGATAATATATCCTACCATCCTAACATTAGGCAAATAATGTCAAATATATTTTTTATTACTTTCAATAACCACTTTATCTGCAGAAATCTCATTCTCTACAGAAATCTCGAAATTCGTAAAAAGGCCGCCTATATAGGGTTGGAAAATTCTTGACCATATGTTATTGTTTTAAAACTCTATTGAAATTGAACTGAGAAACTAGGACTGTTGATTTAATTAATTTCTTACATTGGTTTGCAATACAGAATTGAATTTTTAGACCATATGAGCGTATACGTTCTGACAACAAGTATGCGTACCATTGTCAGAATGCACCATAACGCCCCTATGCTGCATATCGAGTTTCTCGAATATGAAAAGTTTTCCCACATTTTGTGTGCTCCATTCCGAATACCCAAAAAAACTATTGGGAATATAATTCGAGCACATGTAGCCTTGTGGATCGAAAAAGAAATGAGATTTTACGTGCTTTTCTGAGCACATACATTATGGCGTATATGCTCTAATGTCACGTTTACGCACAGTAGTCCCAAGATAAATTTAATATAGTTTGACAGTCTATTACTATAAACTTCTAGACCACCATTGCGTATTCGTTAGGACTACCCTAACGATGTTTCTCCAATGACTTCATACAATATCCAGCTTGTCCACAATATTTTAGAGGATTATGTACTATTCCAAGAAGGCAAAAATTACTTAAATTTTCCTAAACCTGCAACTTTAATCTAATTAAAAATCAAACAATTATCATCGCCCTTAAATCCAAAAACTCAAAAAGATTTATTTTATATTTTTGTTTATCACTAACATTGTCTAAAACTCTTTATATTGAAGTGATAAAATCTATAATACAAAATTGAACACCTCTTGAAAAACTTTATAGATATTTGCTTTGCCCACAACGTGTAGTACCACAACACACCCTTCCCAATACGATATTAGTACTTCTACTAAGGCTAAAGAATGATAAGACTGTTATGAATTGGCCAAACACACAAAAAACAAACTCGAAATCTTATCTTCCACATTACTCCTCAAAGTGAAAAAAGAAAATCGCCTATATAAGACGAAATTTTCGCCAAAACCAGACACAGTTTGAATTTAATCGTTCTAAGCTAACAATCGCCATGAAATTCTTCATTGTCTTGGTTGCCGCTTTGGCTTTGGCTGCCCCAGCCATGGGTAAGACTTTCACTCGCTGCTCTTTGGCCCGTGAAATGTACTCATTGGGTGTACCCAAATCTGAATTGCCTCAATGGACCTGCATTGCTGAACACGAATCCTCTTACCGCACCAACGTTGTTGGCCCAACCAACTCCAACGGTTCCAACGATTACGGTATCTTCCAAATCAACAACTACTACTGGTGTCAACCATCCAACGGTCGTTTCTCCTACAACGAATGCAAATTGTCCTGTGACGCTTTGTTGACCGACAACATCTCCAACTCTGTTACCTGTGCCCGCAAGATCAAGTCTCAACAAGGCTGGACTGCCTGGTCTACCTGGAAATACTGCAGCGGCTCTTTGCCAAGCATCAACGATTGTTTCTAAATGCTTAGACGGTTTCTGGAATAAAATCTGAACATTTTCATACTATCTTATATGAGTTGTTTTGAGTTAAAATATGGGGTTTCATGGGGAATCAATTGGATGGAAATATGATGTTCTTGAAGCGTGGAAGTTGAGGTACACGCCTCTGTCTTTTTCTATTTGTAAAGAATTTATGTATAAAGTGCAATGATCCTTTAGGATTCCAACCAGAAGTAAGATCATATGTCTCGATTTTAATCATTGTAGAAGAGATATATTACCCCGCCGAAGTTCATAGTCTAAATTAAATACCTTGCATGATCATCCGCCTTTAGTGGAACGGAAAACCCTTGACAATATTGTATCGATTTAAAACTCTATTGAAATTTTACTGAGTACAATAGGACTGCTTAGCGATTGATTGACTATTTTGGAAGATTTAATTCATCATATAGGTTGTATGTTGGAAGATTTAATTCCTACATTGGCTTGCTATTCAGAATTCAATTTTTTTTATCATATGGACGTATACGTTCTGACAACAATTATGCGCACCATTGTTCTAATACACTATAACGAAAGTTCAATGATTTCATGTATTTATTTTCTAACCTACAAGGTATAAACTTAGATTTCTAAACAAAACTTATTGATATACAGGTGAGACTATATAGTGAACCAAATTTTGTAAGACCTGTTTAATGTATCCAGAGATATTTTTACACCTTATACGCCCAGGAATTTAGTTTTGAACCGTTTTCTTGTGGCTTTCACAGTTTAGATTCACTGTATCGAAGTAACACGACAATAAAATCCAACCTAAATATAGTTGCTCGATCACTTTTGTCCGTCTATATAGGATCTTATTGAGTACCACTACAAATTTTCACTGACAAACACCACTCAACGATACTAGTTAACCAGTGAGCGGAGCAGTATAGTCGGACGGGGCCGACCATATAATACCCTACACAACTTCCACGAAAATCTAACTTTCTGTGGTTCTATATTCTGAGCATGGGTATTTCGATATATTTACACACTCTTGACCGATTAGAGTTCAACCAATATTACTAATATTCAGAACTAATATTCTTGCGATGTTAGGCTTTCAATTGTGACCTATAGATCGACTCGAAATTATACAAAAAATTAAGTTCTCGGTCTAGTTCATCCCAAAATTATTATCTGATCATCAGCGAAAATTATAGGCGTTGTCCTTGAACATACATGGATCCTCATGGAAAATTTCAAAGCGATAAGAGCTATATTTCAGTCCTCTAGTGTGATAATGGGTTACTACATAATATCTGAATACGTAAGAACCTGTAAATATTTATGTGTAACTCCCACATCCAAGTACATACGACAATATAATTGGTACCAATTTAAAGGTCAACAACTCCTCTTGAATATACTATCAACTTCTCGGGTCTATGTCCTTCGGGAGTTAATATATACGCCATAGAATACAAATTTTGTAATTTTTCACACAAAAGTCAGGGTCCATTTGATCCGCTAAATATTGGCCGATCTTTATCAAAACAAGCATGCTTATTCTTTGGCCCGATCCCCTACTCCATGTAAAATTTCACAAAGTTCGCGCCATAATTGCGGCCTCTGGAGCGACCAGAAAAACCGACAAAAATTTAGTATTTGGTCCATTTCATCCTCTAAATATTAACCGATCTTTACCAAAAACAATAGGGGTCTTCATTAGCCAGAAACCATCCATCATGCAAAATTTCGTGAAGATTGGTCCATAACTGTGGCCTGTATCGTGTTTACAAATTATAATGGAGAGACGGACACACATGTCTAGATCGATTCAGCTAGTCGAGATATGACGACCGGTATACTTAAAGGTGGGTCTAGGACCAATATTTCGCGGCGTTACAAACTCTTGGGGCTGCACAAAGCTATAATACCCTGACAACATAGTTGTGTAGGGTATAATGATCATATTGTTTTATTTTTTTGCATTTTTATAACAATTGACTCTACTAAGAGATAAACACGCTCAATACCTGAATATACTAATGAATAATACATATAAAACACCTAGACGTATTCGTTTTTACAACACGAATACGTACAGGTGTCCCACTGAATATATTTTAATATTCTCAACAAAAAACCTGCAAACACCGGAGCGAATTCGTGTTGATAATACGTATACGCGCAAATACCCCAAAGCAGAAAACCAATTATGAAATGTACTTCATATGTAAAGATCTTTCGTACTTCTTATTATGTAAAGGAACCAATATTGACTTTAGCGTAAATTCTTTGATATTTCGCCATCAATTAAATAGGCTATTTATCGAACACCTAAGCGTATACATTCTGGTATCGTGTATACGTACAGATGCTGCAATATTTAAAATAAAATAATTCGATGTCCTCAATAGGTCTTTATATTTTGGCCGTTGCTTATATGTGGAAGTCCAAATGGTTTTAACTATGAGTCATAGCCTTAAAACTAATTCTAGTGATTTTTATATCCGTAATTTTACACCCACCCCCAAAAATTTCCCTAAACAATAAAATAATAAAAATTTTACCTTTCTTTTCAAATCAATTTTTAAATATTTATTTCATCGTCCCAATTACCGTACAATTTAGAAACAATCATTGATGCTTGGCAAAGAGCCGCTGCAGTATTTCCAGGTAGACCAGGCAGTCCAGCCTTGTTGAGACTTGATCTTGCGGGCACAGGTAACGGAATCCTTAATGTTATCGGTCAACAAAGCGTCACAGGACAATTTGCATTCGTTGTAGGAGAAACGGCCGTTGGATGGTTGACACCAGTAGTAGTTGTTGATTTGGAAGATACCATAATCGTTGGAGCCATTGGAGTTGGTGGGGCCAACAACATTGGTGCGGTACGAGGATTCGTGTTCAGCAATGCAAGTCCATTGAGGCAATTCAGATTTGGGTACACCCAAAGAGTACATTTCACGAGCCAAAGAGCAGCGAGTGAAAGTCTTGCCCATGGCAGGGGCAGCCAAAGCCAAAGCGGCAACCAAGACAATGAAGAATTTCATGGCGATTGTTAGCTTAGAACGATTAAATTCAAACTATATGTTTCCTTGGAGTTCGAGAGGTTTATATAGCAGAAAAATGGTAGAAGATAATGCTTTTATTATCTATTTGTTCCTTTGTTGCACAAAATATGGTAATATCAGTAAAGTCTTATCAAACATTTGCACTTGGCTATCATATCTTGTTGTACATTGAACACTTTATGTTTGAAGTCCATATCAATTTTTTATAGTGATTCCCCATCTTTTGAAACTGCCATTACCTAGACATTTCTAAAACCAAAAATGAATGTAAAATAATATTTGCACTTAATACAAGAATAACCACAAAACTGCAGGTAGCGTATACATATTAACAACACGTATACGTCACCCTTGATAGTAGCATAGTCTACAGTCAGAATCAGAGGACAGAAAATAAATAATTGCCGATTTATATCATATATTATCATTGATTCTCATTCAATATTAATTTGAAAAGGTCTACAATAAGGCATAATTTGGGAATTCATCGCACCCAAAATGCAGATACCACAATAATAAAAAAATTATGTTCAACAATTGAACTTTAAAACTGCAATAGATAATTCAATGTGATACTTGAAATAAATATTAGATATTGTGCTACAAATCATATCTTATCACATTGACTTTGTAGAAAACACTGCAAATTTTGGTATATAAACCCCTTGAATTTTGGAGTTCAGACATAGTTTGAATTTAACCATTCGAAGCTAACGAAATAAACAACAATCGCCATGAAATTCTTCATTGTCTTGGTTGCCGCTTTGGCTTTGGCTGCCCCAGCCATGGGTAAGACTTTCACCCGCTGCTCTTTGGCCCGTGAAATGTACTCTTTGGGTGTACCCAAATCCGAATTGCCCCAATGGACCTGCATTGCTGAACACGAGTCGTCGTACCGTACCAATGTTGTTGGTCCCACCAACTCCAACGGTTCCAACGATTACGGTATCTTCCAAATCAACAACTACTACTGGTGTCAACCATCCAACGGCCGTTTCTCCTACAACGAATGCAAGTTGTCCTGTGACGCTTTGTTGACCGATAACATTAAGGATTCCGTCACCTGTGCCCGCAAGATCAAATCTCAACAAGGCTGGACTGCCTGGTCTACCTGGAAATACTGCAGCGGTTCTTTGCCAAGCATCAACGATTGTTTCTAAATTGTTGGCGATTTGACTACGATGACTTAATAAAAGATTAAAAACGATTTGAAGAAAAATATTAGTATATTATTTTTTGTCAATTTGGGAGTAAATGGTTCAATATCAGTAACATGCATACACATGATTTAATTTTTTCCCCAATTGGCTATTGAGACATTCAAATACCAGGGTACTTTAAATTTCACAGAGACATTACTATTGAAATTGGACTTGATGTAAAACCATTAACTGTAAGAGTATTCATTATAGTTTTTGTAAGGTATTGGTGCGTATACTTGATGTCGCCACCAATACGACCTAGAATACTTCATTAATCCCATGGAATATGAACATATTCATCTCAAATTTGTATATGTGGTCAATTGTGTGTATCATTGATGTCAATACGTAGAAGCCCTTTGGTAGATGTGAAATATTAATTGAAATTATATTTGTATTTTTTTCAATAAATAATAATTTTAAATGAAATACTTTTCATGTCCATAATTTAATTAATATGTTGCTTCACTGTTTCATGATTGATACAAAGGAGAATATAAGTGAAATAGATTGGTTTCTATTATTTTACTCCATTATTGAACAGCGCACAGTTTAATACCCTTAATCGATCCCATTAAATGTGTCCTATTGCATCTACAATAAATTTTAGGCTGGAGCTCATGTACGTATACTTCATGTCAAAGCCAATACGCCTAATGGGACAGATAAACGAAATACTTTTGTTATATCTTGACTAATTACTTTTGCAAATAATAATAGTGCCAAATTATTGTTTACTAAATGGTAGACTTGTATACCCTACATTTTCGACCGATTAACAAATTTATATTAGGGGGTCTCCTTAAGGGAAGGGAGGGGTCTCATTAAGGGAACCCCCCCCATTCTGGATTTTAATTTTTCAAGATTTTCAATGGGCTGGTAAATCAATACCAATGTTTGTTAAGGTTTGTAACATTGCACGTATATAATTGAAGATTTAAAAGAGAAGAAAAATAATTTACAAAAAATTTTTGTTATTGTTTTGTTGTTGTTTTTTGCAATTAAAGAAAAGTCCTTATTTTTGATGGCGGGCATGATAACTCCTCACTGGAACATCGGAATCCGAAAATTCCAACGGTGTTACAAAGAGTACATGTCTGGCTCTCGTATGAACTAGGATTATTGACTTCGCTCTAAAATTAACAAAATGGCGGACCTTTGAAAAAATATTTTTGAAAAATCGCCGATTTTTGACCAAAAACCAAGTTAAAAAATAAGGAAATTTCCTTCCTTAAATACCATACCTACGCTTATCAAATTGTTTATTTTATTTTAGAGATCTATATATTTAAAGTATATGTCTTTAAAAATCAACTTGATTCCATATTCCCTATGCATCATCAAATCATTCCATACTCTTCCATTTTTATACTTATAAATTAAAAAAATAATTCATTTCCCCCCATATATAAAAACCACCTTATTTATTTTACTCATATCATTTTCAATTCTTTATTTCGTCACCATCGTTAAATCACCAACAATTTAGAAACAATCATTAATGCTGGGCAAGCTACCGCTGCAGTATTTCCACGTAGACCAAGCAGTCCAGCCTTGTTGAGACTTGATCTTGCGGGCACAGGTAACGGAATCCTTAATGTTATCGGTCAACAAAGCATCACAGGACAACTTGCATTCGTTGTAGGAGAAACGGCCGTTGGATGGTTGACACCAGTAGTAGTTGTTGATTTGGAAGATACCATAATCGTTGGAGCCATTAGAGTTGGTTGGGCCAACAACATTGGTGCGGTACGACGATTCATGTTCAGCAATGCAGGTCCATTGGGGCAATTCCGATTTGGGTACACCCAAAGAATACATTTCACGGGCCAAAGAACAGCGAGTGAAAGTCTTACCCATGGCGGGGGCAGACAAAGCCAAGGCAGCAACCAAGACAATGAAGAATTTCATGATTGTTGAATGTTTCGTTAGCTTCGAATGGTTAAATTCAAACTATGCCTGAACTCCAAAATTCAAAGGGTTTAAATAGCAATTTCTTCGAAATAGAATGCAATTGATAAGAACCGTAATATGCATTGAACAATTTATTTTTAGTCTATAATTTCAAAAATAAGTTTCGAGTCCAAATACATTCTTATCAAACTTTCCAATGCATTATCTGTTCGTACTATAAAGAAAAATACGTATTCTTTGTTACTTTAATCATCACTTTCACATCTTCTCGGTGGGTAATTATGTCAAGAGGTTTGTTCAAGTATGTCGTTTCAAGTCTAGACAGTTCTTAAGTATTTGACTTAAATCTAAAAATACATAAAATTAGAACGCAATTTATTGTGATTTTTAAAATAATAACAAGTATCAGGTTGCGTATGATTTTCTACAGTACGTATACGTCATTGTTAGACAAATATACGCCATAGTTGATAGTATTCTAGAAAATTTGAATTAAATTCCCCTAAAATAGAGACAAAGGTAAGATTGGAATCAGTTCTTAAAACGTTTAATCTTAATTGGGATATGTTTATTTTTACCACCAAATTTTAAATATGGGATATGCAGAATTAATTGAACAGCGATCACATCAAGAATATATTAGACTCACATTGCTTTGAGTGATAACACTCGTGTGGATGATAATGCCAAAATATTGCATTTTTAACAAATAATAGATAAAATAAGTACATTTAATTAATAAACATAAAATAATATTTTGTAATCTTATCGATATCAACACTGACCCAGAAATTTAGTATATAAACCCCAAGATCGTCAAAGACCAACATAGTTTGAATTAAACCATTCGTAGTTAACGAAACATTTAACAATCATGAAATTCTTCATTGTCTTGGTCGCCGCCTTGGCTTTGGCTGCCCCCGCCATGGGTAAGACTTTCACTCGCTGTTCTTTGGCCCGTGAAATGTACTCTTTGGGTGTACCCAAATCGGAATTGCCCCAATGGACCTGCATTGCTGAACACGAATCCTCTTACCGTACCAACGTTGTTGGTCCCACCAACTCCAATGGCTCCAACGATTATGGCATCTTCCAAATCAACAACTACTACTGGTGTCAACCATCCAACGGCCGTTTCTCCTACAACGAATGCAAGTTGTCCTGTGACGCTTTGTTGACCGATAACATTAAGGATTCCGTCACCTGTGCCCGCAAGATCAAGTCTCAACAAGGCTGGACTGCCTGGTCTACCTGGAAATACTGCAGCGGTAGCTTGCCCAGCATTAATGACTGTTTCTAAGTTGTTGGAGTTTTTTGTTTTATGATGACGAAATAAATTATTGAAAATGATATGAGTAAAAAAAAATAATGTGATTTTTATTTATGAAGGATATTAATTATTTAAAATAAATCTCGTAGAGTATAGAATGACCTGATGATGCAAAGACAAAGTGAAATCAAGTTAAAATTTAACGATATATTCTTTAAATATATAGACCCCAAAAAAAAAAAATATAAAAACTCATAGGCATAGGTATGGCATTTAAGCCTGGTATTTGTTAGGAATTTTCAACACTTTAAGGGGCTGTCTTAAACTATAGTTTTATTCTCTGGAATCGAGCTTTATTCAGCTGAACTAAAATTAAGACTGTGTTTCTCTGATAATTCATGATTTTTGCTTAACCAAAACTAATCTTTGCTACCATGATGATATAGACATATAATTCCGAAATCATTACTATATATTTATTAGTCTGTCAAAAATGTAGGATTTACACGTCTCCCGCTTAGTAAAGAATAATTTGGTACTATTACTATTTCAAAATAATAAGCCAAGATATTACAAAGATATTTTGTTTATCTGTCCCATTAGGCGTATTGGCTTTGACATGTAGTATACGTACATGAGCTCCAACCGAAAATTGATTGTAGATGCAATAAGACACATTTAATGGGGTCTATTAAGGGTACTAAACTGTGCGGTGTTCAATAATGGAGTAAAATAATAGAAACCAATCTATTTGACTTATATTCTCCTTTATATCAATCATGAAATAGTGAACCATAAGTTTAATTAAATTATTGACAATGAAAGTGTATCATTTAAAATTATTATTGATTGAAAAAATACAAATATAATTTCAATTAAGATTTCACATCTACCAAAAGGGTTCTGCGTATTGACTTCAATGATACACAAAATTGACCATATATACAAAATTGAGACGAATATGCTCATATTGCATGGGAATAATTATGTGCTGTAGGTCGTATAAGTGGCGACATGAAGTATACGCCTACCACTTACCAAACCTACAATGGAAATAACAATATACTCTTACAATTATGGGTTCTACATGAAGTCCAATTTCAATAGTAATGTCTCTGTAAAATTAAAAGTAGCCTGGTATTTGAATGTCTCAATAGCCCATTAGGAAAAATTTAAATCATGTGTATTGTTCTGAATGAAATTTAACCCCTTACATCCAATATAAAAAATCAATTATTAATATTTTTTGTTCAAATCATTTTCAATTCTTTATTACGATATCGTAGCCAAATCGCCAACAATTTAGAAACAATCGTTAATGCTTGGCAAAGAACCACTGCAGTATTTCCAGGTAGACCAGGCAGTCCAGCCTTGTTGAGACTTAATCTTGCGGGCACAAGTGACGGAATCCTTAATGTTATCGGTCAACAAAGCGTCACAGGACAACTTGCATTCGTTGTAGGAGAAACGGCCGTTGGATGGTTGACACCAGTAGTAGTTGTTGATTTGAAAGATACCATAATCGTTGGAGCCATTAGAGTTGGTTGGGCCAACAACATTGGTGCGGTACGACGATTCATGTTCAGCAATGCAGGTCCATTGAGGCAATTCCGATTTGGGTACACCCAAGGAGTACATTTCGCGGGCCAAAGAACAGCGTGTGAAAGTCTTACCCCAAGCAGGAGCAGCCAAAGCCAAGGCAGCGACCAAGACAATGAAGAATTTCATGATTGTTGAATGTTTTGTTAGCTTAGAATGGTTAAATTCAAACTATGTCGGTCTTTGGCGATCTTGGGGTTTATATACTAAATTTCTGGGTCAGTGTTTATATCGATAAGATTAAAAAATATTATTTTATTTTTATTTAATAAATGTACTTATTTTATCTATTATTTGTTAAAAATGCAATATTTTGGCATTATCATCCAAACGAGTGTTATCGGTTATCATCACTCAAAGAAATGTGATTCTAATATATTCTCGATGTGATCGCTGTTCTATTAATTCTGCATATCCCATATTTAAATTTTATGATAAAAATAAAAGTTTTCCGATTAAGACTAATCGTTTTAAGAAATGATTCCAATCTTACCTTGTTTTTATTTTAGGGGAATTTAATTCAATTTTTTTAAGAATACTATCAACTATGGCGTATATTTGTCTAACAATGACGTATACGTATTGTCGACAATCATACGCAACCTGATACTTGTTATTATTTTAAATGTCACAATAAATTGCGTTTTAATTTTATGTATTTTTAGATTTAAGTCAAATACTTAAGAACTCTCTAGACTTGAAACGACATACTTGAACAAAGCTCTTGACATAATTACTCACCGAAAAGATGTGAAAGTGATGATTAAAGTAACGCAGAACAGATATTTTTCTTTATAGTACGAACAGATAATGCATTGGAAAGTTTGATAAGAATGTATTTGGACTCGAAATTTATTTTTGAATTTAAAGACTAAAAATAAATAATTATTTTTGTAATACATAATTCTATTCTTATCAACTGCACTCTATTTCGAAGATATTGCTATTTAAACCCTTTGAATTTTGGAGTTCAGGCATAGTTTGAATTTAACCATTCTAAGCTAACGAAACATTCAACAATCATGAAATTCTTCATTGTCTTGGTCGCCGCCTTGGCTTTGGCTGCCCCCGCCATGGGTAAGACTTTCACCCGCTGTTCTTTGGCCCGTGAAATGTACTCTTTGGGTGTACCCAAATCGGAATTGCCCCAATGGACCTGCATTGCTGAACACGAATCCTCTTACCGTACCAACGTTGTTGGTCCCACCAACTCCAATGGCTCCAACGATTATGGCATCTTCCAAATCAACAACTACTACTGGTGTCAACCATCCAACGGCCGTTTCTCCTACAACGAATGCAAGTTGTCCTGTGACGCTTTGTTGACCGATAACATTAAGGATTCCGTCACCTGCGCCCGCAAGATCAAGTCTCAACAAGGCTGGACTGCCTGGTCCACCTGGAAATACTGCAGCGGTAGCTTGCCCAGCATTAATGATTGTTTCTAAATTGTTGGTGTTTTGTTTTGCGATGACGAAATAAAGATTTGAAAATTAATTTGAGCAAAATTACTGATTTAATTGGTTATATATTAAATCCAAAACGTTGGCTTTCTTCACAGGTTTTAACCTGTTTTTCATAGTTGATCTTATTATCTCTTAATTTTGTCAGGTATATTTTTTGATCGCAGTCATATTTCATGTTTCTTCATTATTCGCACTTATCTATATCATGTCTATAGCTCATTATATTAAAGTTGTTGTGTATGCGAAAATCTTCTAGCTTCGATCTAATTCCAGAAAATTTTGAAATTTATGGTGAGTATATAGATATTTATATTCGCCTACTATCAAACCTCTTGAAGAAGTCTTAAACCACTTCAGGTGAATCGAAAGTCATAGATAATTAAATATCAAATCAGAGGCATGGTCATAAATAATAAACAAAGTAATTTCGTTCATAGTCAAGGGGGCCGGGACGAATACGTAACTTAACCTGACCGATTTGGAAGAATTTTTGGAAAATATTAATGAATATGATATCATATAGAAGGCACTGAAGATTGAATTTATGGAAATCGGTGTAGGTCGTTGAAGATGAACGGATAGTTGTTTATATCTTATTATAGAAGGCGTACACCCATACTTATACATAATAGACAATTTAGGGTTTCTTATAAAAATTCGACAATTTAGGTTTTCTTAGATAAGAATTTATTGGCATATCCAACTTTTCATGTAAGGGCCTATACGGTCTAATTAAATGAGAATAAATACGCTGAATTTTGTAAGAAAATTTATATGTTCTTCTGTCTGAACATCCTATATGAAGAAGATTTATAAGGCATTAAATAGATATATACAGCCTTCTATATTTTATATGAAGACTTATTCCACATTCTGTACCAAGAATACCATTACGGTTTTCTATATGGAGAAGAGCCATATGGTCTTCCACATCGTTCTTTTGCTGAAAAATCGGCATGCAGGAAAAAAATCGTTTGGCACAAATAGCATTTTCAATTTACTCACAGAGGAACTTCTAAAGCTTCTGGATCAAAGTGTGTATGGGATATTCATCTGATTTTTTTTATAGCGAACAATTCTCCACCATTACCTCAACAATCAGGATTTTTAATTTATTCCGATCTTCCAGCAAATTAGCATATGAAAAAGGTCTAACAGACTTATATATGAAGAAGGCCTATACGACTTTCTATATGAAGCCTCCTATATGAAGAAGAACTATTGGGCTTTCTATTTAAATACCGCTAAGGCCTTCTTTAAGAAGGCCTTTTCGACTTTCTATGTGAAGAAGATCTATACGACTTTTTATATGAGGAACGTCTATGCGTCCTTTTATATGACAAAGACCTGTACGGCCTTCTATATGAAGTAAGCCTATATAGGGTTTTTTTCATATAGAAGAAAAACCCCTATACAGCCTTTTATATAAAGAAGGCCTGTACGGGCAATTATATGAAAAAGGCCTATACGACACTTAATCTGAAATATACCTATACGACCTTCTATCAGAAAAAGACCTGTAAAAGAAGAGTTCTCAACCATCTTGGATAAGTCTTCATAGGTTTCTATAAAAATACATTTTAATATCTTATGAGAATACAATACGTCGTGAGAATAAAAATACGTCGTGAAAGACCTCATAATGCCGTTTTAAATTCTATATGAAGATATAAATAATTAATCTTAAAAGGATATAGTAATAGGACTTGGATTTCCATAAGAAGTTTTGGCATCGGAAATTCATTTTTTGAAATTGCAGGTACATTATTGCTTCTTTACTTTAAGTCTTTTAAGGGGACCCCCCCCCCCATTCTCGGGGTCAAAATTTTTGTTGATATAATTCGAAACTACACTAATTAAAGAATGTCCCTACAAAATTTCAAATGAAAATCTCAAGAACTCTTGAAGATATAGCCGATTTATTGTGTCAGCATCAAGTGACGGCTGAAGGGCTTCTCAAACTTGAAACGCGTTTTTCTCTAAACATTTTTTTGTGAATGGCGGGCACGATAACTCAAAAACTTATAACCCAATCGACTTCAAATTTTTACACGTTTCTCTGTGAGTGTATAGCTATCGTATGAACTAGGATAAAGCCAATCGGTGAAGATCTTCCTTATTTTTTAAATTGGGTTTTGGTAAAAAAACGGTGATTTTCCAAAAATATTTTTTCAAAGGTCCACCATTTTGTTCATTTTGGAGCGAAGTCAATAATCCTAGTTCATACGAGAGCCAGACATGTACTCCTTCTAAGGCCGTTGGAATTTTCGGATTCCGATGTTTCAGTGAGGAGTTATCATGCCCGCCATCAAAAATAAGGACTTTTCTTTAATTACAAAAAACAACAACAAAACAATAACAAAATTTTTTTGTAAATTATTTTTCTTCTAATTTAAATCTTCAAGTATATATGTGTTAAGTTACAAACCTTAACAAGCATTGGTTTTGATTTACCAGCCCATTGAAAATCATGAAAAAATAAAATCGAGAATGGGGGGGGGTTCCCTTAAGAAAATATTAGGTTTGTCTGCTACAATTTATACAAACAATTCAAGTGATAAGAGGAGGGTTACACTTTCCGCCCATGAAGTAATTATAGTAAAAATAGCCACGAACCCGAGAAAAGTGAATAACAAACGGCCATTATATTGTGAAAATATTATATATAAAAAAAACACAAGAGAAATTTCTTTTTTTTCTTATTTAATAAAAATAAACAACAACAAAATAAGTCTTAAAAATTTCGCCAGTTTGTTTAACAAATTGTATTTTAATTGTCTTACATAAAAAAATTCATCATTCATCAGATGGTTTGCACAGTTCATTTGATAAGACCATTTACAGGGGTCTTATGAGTTGTTGTTGTTCTTGTTATCGTTATCGTTAAATTGAGAACCGGAAATATTGTATGATCATCTACAACAATATTTGAGGAGTCACTTTACACACAATGTGTAATTATTGGTTTAACAAAGTGATAAGGGCTTTGCACAGCGGGTTCAAGGAACTTTTATCCGGTTGTTGCTTTTTCGACTTTTCTTCTTCAATGATGACCATTGAATTGGTCAATTAAAGTTACTTGTTTGGATTTTATTATATCTACAGAAGACAGATACAGTTATTTTTTAATAATTTTTTTAAACACTTCTGTCTAATAGTATTATTGATTTCTTTTTGTTATCTCTTGCTGCCACACTTTTAATGTTTTCTTTTTTGTTCATTATATTGATAACAATAATATGAAATTTTTATTTATTTAGTGGGTATATTTAAAAAATTGCGAATTTCAAAGCATTAGCGTCTTTTTTGTTGACAGTTTTTTTATATTATTAACATTATTTCTTGTGAAACTTAATTAAATCGCAGTTCACAAAATTGCTGAGTGTCTTCGAGATAGTAAGAACAGAAGTAGTAGAAAATTGCTATCTTAGGGCATGCCATATTCTACCCATAGAAAAACTAAACACATACACGTTTAAAATAAACATTCATATAGGTAAGATTAGCCAGAAGAGAAGGAGAATGACATGATCAGAATTCCTAGAAATAAATTAATTATAATACAATATATATACATATATATATATATAATGGATCTATGCTATTCAATAAGAATACCTACTGGAATTTTTAATATATCTCCCTTAATTTGAGATACAACAAGTGAAAAAGCGTTAAGTTCGGCCTGGTCGAACTTTGGATACCCTCCACCATAGATATACTTGCAGGTACTTGAAATGAAAATATAGGGAACATACCAAAAATGGACCTATACCTACATTTCTACAAACCGATTATGTAAACAATAATTTTTAATAAAAAATTATACCCTCAGCCTTATGGCTAATTAGTGTGTACGCACTTTCACACGGTGAAAATGTGCCAGATAATTATAAATATTGGTTATGGACTACGTTTCTTTGGACCAAATAATTTTTTCAGAAAAATTTGATTTCATCCCATCTTATTATGTCTTCCAAATTTAGTTCAAGTTCGAATGTGGGGAATATCGGTCCATGCCTTCTGGTACCTTCCACACAGGGGCTACGGCTAAGCATGAATGCGGGATATACTTCACATATAGTTCATTATCGAAGAGTACGTTCTAGTTTTTTATCTCGATATCCTTCGCAGGTGAAATGATTACAACAGAGTGTTAGAACCAAAACCAAAACGCGGAAAAATCAGATTATTATATTAATATAAAAAATGGGGTTATATGGGGACTACGTCTAATAGGGGTTGACTATTAATAATTTTTGGTAGGGAGATTTGTTTCCATATACGGCTACAAAATACCAAATTTCAGTGATTTCGTTTGAAAAAAGCGCTCAAGAACCTCAAAATGCCGAAATTTGGGGGTACCTTTACATGGGGGCTACCAGAAAAAAATGGACTTATATTTATAATTTTTAGAGGAGATATTTGGTACTCAATAAGACCCGAATGTACCAAATTTCAGTGAATTCGGTTGAAAAACGCGCTCAAGAACCTCAAAATACCTTTATATGAGGGGCTACCAGAAAAAATGGACCTATATTAATAATTTTTTGTGGAGTGATTTGAAACCTATTAAGAACTCAAAGTACTAAATTACAGCCAATTCGGTGGGAAAACACGACCAAAACCCCCAATATACTGAAAATTAGAGGTACCGTTATATGGAGGCTACCAGAAAAAGTAGACCTATATTTATAATTTTTTGTGGAGACATTTAGTACCCAATAAGAACCGAATGTACCAAATTTCAGTGAATTCCGTTGAAGAACGCGCTCAAGAACCCCAAAATACCGAAAATTGGGGGGTACCCTTATATGGGAGCTATGTCTAAACGTGGACCGATATATCCCATCTTCGAACTTGACCTGCCTGCAGACAAAAGACAACCCTATGCAAAATTTCAGCGCCCTTCGGAAGATAGCGTGATTACAACAGACGAACAGACGGACATGGCTAGATCGTTTTAGAATTTTACCCTGATCAAGAATATATATACTATATAGGGTCGGAAATGAATATTTCGGTGAGATACAAAGGGAATGACAAAATTAATATACCCTCCATACTATGGTGGAGGGTATAAAAATAATAATATAATAAAAAATAAATTCTAGTATCAATTATTCTCGAAAAATTTTAAAGAATTCTACAAAAATTTCGGTTCGTCCACTCAAAAAATAAGAATATAAGAAGATCCATACGACATTCTACAAGAAGACCTATACGGCCTTCCATAAGAAGACCTATACGGCCTTCCATAAGAAGACCTATACGGCCTTCTATAAGAAGACCTATACGGCTTCTATAAGAGGAAGACATATGTGGCCTTTTATATGAGGAAGACCTATACGGTCTGTCTTCTATAAGAAGTCCTATACGGCCTTTTATAGGTATTAATAAGAACACATATACAAATTTCTATAAGAAGGTTTTTGTTATAAAAATTACACCGGTACGACCTCCTGAAAGAAGGTCAATAAGAAGGCCAGTACGGTTTTCTGTAAGATGAAGAAGATTTATACGAACTTATTAAAGAAGACTTATTCGCCCTTCTATAAGAAACAAGCAGACCTTTATTACCTTCTATAACAATACACCTATACGTAATTCTCTATGAATAGAATGTTCTACATTTTCGCCACAATGAATAAAATTTGGTGCATTTGAATATGCTTTTTAAAAATAGTATAATCATATGCATCGAATAGCTGTCACCGATACAAAGTAAGTATCAGATTATTATTTTAAACTGATTCGAATATCGCAAAATAATGATGAAGTAATCATTTCACTCAAGTAGGTTGATATGTCTAAATATGCAAAAAAATTAAACACATGTCAGTTATTTTTATTTCTAGAGACAAAGAAATGACACATTTATGAAATTGCAATATAAATAGCAGTGGCGATAACTTCGAAGGAGAATTTACAAAAAAAAATGATGAATTGGATCATGTGAAACCACTACGGACCTCTAGAAAGGTCTGTAGAGGTAATGGGTTGCCCTGTAGTGATGCGAAAAAGTAATGAGGGGTCTATAGAGGTCTGTATAGATAATGAGGATCTGTCAAAAGATATGTTAGCTCTATATAGCTGTGTATTGGTAATGAAGAGTTGTGTAAATGCAAAGAGGAGTCCCATAGAGGTCCGTTTAGGTAATGTGGAGATCAAGAGAGGTCTGTGTAGATAATGAGAAGCTTAATACCGTTCCGCAAATGTAATGACGAACTGCATAGATGTATGGATAGGTAAGGTGAAGCTTCATTGAAGTGGGAATAGGTAATAAGAAACTTTATTGGAGGTCCGCAAATGTAATGAGGAGCTCTGTAGTGGTGCAAATAGGTAACGAGTAGCTTTTTAGAGGTATGTAAAGGCAATACAGAATTCTGTAAATGTTGATATAGATAATTATTAGCATTATAGAAGTCCATTAAGGTTTTCAGAAGCTCTATAGAAGTTCGTATAGGTAATGAGGAACCCAATAGAGTAAGGAGGAGTTTTAGGGATAATCAGAAGCATTTGGGTTTCGTAAAAATAATTAGATTCTCCGTATAGATAAAGATTGGCTCCATAGAGGAGAGGTAGGTAATTATGAGCTAGGAGCCAGTAAAGGTCATAAGAGGCTATATAGATGTATTTTTAGATAATCAATGGCTTTTTAGAGGTTCGTATTGGTAATGAGGAATTGCAAGGAGGTTTGAATAGGTAATCAGAAGTTCCATATTAATCCGTAAAAATTAGGAACTCTATGGAGCCCTGTAGAGAGAAGTGAGGAGCTCTATCGAGGGTCGTAAAGATAATAAAGAGCCCCACTTAGGTTGATGAGATTATAGCAGACCGCATAACTATAGATAAAGATGCTTCAAAAAGATCAGACCCTCTATAGAGGCCCGTATATGCAATGTAGACTCTCTATAGTGGTCCGTATATGAGCTCCATTGAGATGAAGGCTCTATATTTGTCCGTATATGTATAATAGACGTTTCATAAAGATCAGAAGCTCAATACAGGCCTGTTTAGGCAATGGAGAACCATTGCTTCTGATCTTTATGAAACATCTAGAGGTGCAAATAAGTAATGGAGAGCTACGGGTCTGTATAAGTAAAGAGGGGGTTCCATAGAGGTGCGAGTGTGTAGTTAGGAGCTTTATAGAGACCCATACAGATAATTAGAAGCCCCATAGAGATCCTTATGGAAAATTAAACGCCTTCTGGAGGTCCGTATTTGTAATGAGGAGCTTCATAGAGTTTCGAATAGGTAATCAGGAGTTCCATAGAGGTCCGTGTACGTTATTATTAGGTATATAGAGGCCTGTAGAGGAAATGATAAGCTCTATAGGTGACCGTAAAGATAATAAAGAGCTCTACTGCGGTTGGTGAGAGGCTCTATAGTAGACGTTGTATCTATACTAGATGCTTTATAAAGATCAGAAGCCCTATAAAGGTCTGTATAGGTAATGAGAGCTCCAAATAATTAATGAAGATCTATAGAGAGGTATGCATTGGTAAAGAAGGGGTCCATAGAGGTAGGTGTAGGTAACGAGGAGGCTTATATATGCCCATAAAGGTAATTAAGAGCTCCATAGAGGTCTTTATAGATAATGAGGGGCTCTCTAGGGGTCTGTATTGGAAATGAAGAATTACATTAAGGTGTGAATAGGTAATGATAAGCTCCATAGTGGTTCGTATAGGCAATTTGAAGCTCTATGGAGGCACGAATAGGTAATGAGGTGTTCTATAAAGGGCCGTAAATTTAAAGAAGAGCTCCACTGAGGTTGGTGTATGTGGTGAGGAGATCTATAGTAGTCTGCATATTCAATGTAGAGATTCATAACGATGTTAGCTGATTTAAGGTATCCTATTGTCGGCTCTTTCCGCTATTTTCCTTTCCTTACTATTTGATTTTAGTTAATTGAAATAAGGTAATTGTTAACACAATGATTCCAATTGTAATTCCAATTTAAATAGGGGACTGCCCAATATTTCCACGGAACACTATCGTAATATGGGCATTATTGACTTATTTTATTAATAAATAAATAATTTAAGTTATCTTGCAAAACCACACAACATATTATATTCCATGTATTACAAGGTAATTTCCCCATATTTCTTCAAACGATGAGTAATAAGTAATACGCATCACAAGATATCTGCTGGTTTACAAGAAAAAAAGTTCACTATAAAAACTTGACACTTTCCAATGGAAGCAATGCATTCGCATTTGTGCTACGCCAAGATGAAGTTCTACGCTGCTGTCATTCTACTATTTGCCCTAACATCACCGGGCTTGGCGAAAATATTCAATCGTTGTTCGTTGGCTCGTGAAATGTTTCGATTGGGTGTACCAAAATCTGAATTACCCCAATGGACTTGTATTGCTAAACATGAATCATCATTCAATACAGCCGCTATAGGTCCAGCCAATACGGATGGTTCTCATGATTATGGCATCTTTCAAATAAATAGTCGTTATTGGTGTCAACCACCGAATGGTGGACATTCTACGAATGGTTGTGGCGTTCAGTGTCGTGATTTGCTTAGCGATAATATTAGTCGTTCGGTAAGCTGTGCCCGAAAAGTAAAATCGCAACAAGGTTGGAAAGCCTGGGCAGTATGGGAAAAATGCAGTGGTAAATTGCCCAGCATTGATGATTGTTTTAAATAAATGGAAAGGGAGTAATATGGAAAAGTAAAGCGGAGAGGAGGGCGGAGAGGAGGAGTGAAGGTGCTGAGGAAGGGAGAGAGGAAAGAAATAAAACATAATCACATATTTTTATTAAACCGTCGACGACGGAGTATAATCAAACTCAACTTTAATACACATAAGTTCACGAAGAATTGTGCGTAAGAGAGAGGCCAAGAGAGAAAAAGAGAGCAAAAAATGGAATAAAGTGAACGCATAGAATACTAATATTATTATCTGAAATATATATGTATATATATCCAATAAAAATATCTTTGTGTATACACAAGCAAAGTTTACCCGAAATTAATAGAACTTTGGTTCAGGCAAGAGGTGGTTCTGAGCAAATCGCAAGGTGGTTCTGAAGCTCGATAAGGAGGATTTCTATAGAGGAATTCGATCATAAAATGCTCCACATTGGAAATGATGATGATGAAATGATGATGAGGAGCATCATATAGGAATTCTATAGAGATCGCAAATAATACTGAAGTAATCATTTAACTCAAGTAGGTTGATATGTCCAAATATGGGCGGAGAATACCGGTGTCAGTTATTTTTATTTCACGAGACAAAGAAATGACACATTTATGATATTGCATATAAATCGCGGCGGAGATAGCTTCGAAAGGGGGATTTACAAAACAAAATGTGAACAAAATGGGTCTTGTGAAACCACTACGGATGTCTAGAAAGGTCTCTATAGAAATCTATACAGGCAATCTCCATGTATACAATGCGGAGCTCTATACATACCCGTATAGGCCATAGGATCTTTATAGAGATTAGTTTAGGCAATAAAAAGCTCTGTCTAGAGGTCAGTATAGATAAGGAGAAAGTTTGTTGAGGTTCAAATAGTTAATGAGGCTCTATAGGCAGTGTGGGACTCCAAATTGGCAATTGGAGACTTTTAGAGGATCGTATGTCTATAGACATCTGTAAAGATAATGGACAGTTCTATAGATATCCGTTTAGGTAATAAGAAACTGTATAAAGGTATGTATAGGTTAGAAGGAGATCTATAGAGTTCCGTATAAGCAATGGGAACTCCATTTTTTATTCCCATTGGTAATGAGGAGCTCTTATGTAACAAAGAAGCCCCTAAATGTTTGTAGGCAATGAAGAGTTTTATAGAGGTTAGTATACACATTGAAGAGCTCCATAACTATGCATGTATGTAATTAAGAGATCCCCAGAGGCCCGTATAGGCAATTATTAGCTCTATAGATCTGTATTTGATGAGGAGTTTACAATAGGTCTCTATAAATGATATGAAATTCTACGGAGATCCAAATAAACACTTTGGTGGTCTTTGAAGGTCAGTATCGGTAATTAGGAATCCGTTTATATTAAGGTCTGTATCGGTAATAAGGGGTCCGTTTAAGTAAAAAGGGACGGTATACTCGTTCGAATAAACAGGTGCGGGATCTGTGAAAAAACTTAAACTTTATAGAGGCTAGTATGGGCAACTGAAGCTCCATAGAGGCCAGTATGGGCAACTGAAGCTCTATAGAGGCCTGCATATCAAATTAGATGATCTGTAAAGGTCTGCATTTGATAAGGAGATCTATAGAGGGCATAAATAGCATAGAAGTGATATGTAGAGATCGGTTTAGTTAATAAAGAACTTCATAGAAATCTATATAAATTATGCGGACCTCCACAGAAGTACAAATAGGTAATGAGGAGTTCCGTAGAGGTCCGTATATGCAATGATATATCCTAGAGAGGTTTGTTTAGGTAATAAGAGGCGCCTCTCTTCATTAGAGATATGGGGCGTTTTCTTATACATAATGAGAAGATCTATAAAGGTTCGTATAGGTTAGGAAAATATTTAAAATTCACCGGAACTTCATAGCATAGACAATTATTAGCTGTGTTCAAGTCAGTATATATACTTAATAAAGTAGTGTATAGTGACCCGCATAGATTATGACAAGCTCTATTGAGGTCCAAATAGATAATGAGCAGCTTTTCAGAGGTTCGTAAAGCTTAGAGGAACTCTTTTGAGGTCCGTATAGGTAATGAGGAGCTCTATAGGTAATACGAAACTCCATAGAGATGTGAATAGGTAATAAGAAGCTTCATGCAGGTCCATTTGTTTAATAAGTAGCAGTAATATGCTCCGTATATATAATCAGTAAGTCAATAAAAGTTCGTAAATTCAATGAAACCCCCATTGAAGTCTTATAGATTTGGAGGAACTTTCTAGATTTCCGTATAGGCATCGAAGAGCTAAATAGAGGCCAGCATAGCTTAGAAAGAGCTCTTTATACCCTTCACCAAACTGTGGTACAGGGTATTATGTCTTTGTGCATATGTTTGTAACATGCAAAAGGAAACGAGATAGACCCATAGTTCCTTTTAAGAATATGCATAGAACCACTTTCTGAGTCGATTTATGCATGTCCGTTCGTCTGTCTGTCTGTCCGTCTGTTGGTGTTAAATTGTAAACAAAGTACAGGTCGCATTTATAATCCGAATTGGATGATATTTGGCACAGCTCATTTGTTTGGCCCAAGGACGAATCCTATTGAAATTGGGAAAAATCGGTTCAGATTTAGATATAGCTCCCATATATATTTTCGTCCGATTTAAGGGATATGGTGCACCAAAGTCCCTATATATCTTTCGATTTGCTCGAAATTTGGTATAGCCTACTGAATTAGGTCTAAAATGATGTGTGCTAAGTTTCGTGAAACCCGGTTCAGATTTAGATATAGCTCCCATATATAGTTTCGCCCGATTTTAGGTAAATGGTGCACCAAAGTCCCTGAAAATCATTTGATTTGCACGAATTTTTACAGGGTGTATTGAATTCAGTCTGGAATGACGTGTGCTAAATTTCGTGAAAATCGGTTCAGATTTGGTTATAGCTAACATATATAGTTTCGTCCGATTTAAGGTAAATGGTGTACCAAAGTCCCTGTATATCCTTCCATTTGCACGAAATTTGGTATAGCCTACTGAATTAGGTCTAAAATGATGTGTGCTAAGTTTCGTGAAAATCGGTTCAGATTTAGATATAGCTCCCATACATAGTTTCGCCCGATTTTAGGTAAATGGTGCACCAAAGTCCCTGAAAATTATTTGATTTGCAGGAATTTTTACATAGTGTATTGAATTCTGTCTAGAATGACGTGTGCTAAATTTCGTGAAAATCGGTTCACATTTAGATATAGCTCCCATATAGTTTTGGCAGATTTTACGTAAATGGTGCACCAAAGTATCTCAAATCTTTTGATTGGCAAGAATTTTGGTATAGCATACTAAATTAAGTCTAGAATGATGTGTACACCTCCTATATATATATTCGTCCATATCCATAGCTAGGCCGATTGACACAACGTACTGAAGTTAATATAAATTAATATCTGGCAGGTTTGCTTGAAATCGGTTCAGATATACATACATCGTAGCTTCCATATATCAATGGGTGTCAGATTGAGATTAAATTTTAAACGACTCTAAACTTACCCAAATGAAATGAAACTTAGCATAGGTTCCAGAAGGACATAAAAATCACATATTTAAGTTCGTTCAATTTCATGTCAAAATTCCTTCGAAAAGGCGACGTCTTTTCGGATACATACGTAGAATATACCTAAAGTGATGAAGGGTATCATATAGTCGGCCCAGTCCGACTTTACTACTTTCCTTACTGGTTAGAGTTACTTAAAGGCAATGAAAAGTTTTGCAGAGGTTCGTTTAGATACTATCGTATATAGTTGTGTTGGTAATGAGGAACTCTTTTGTGGTCGGTATAGATAATTGGGGATTCCAACTTAGCTTTTTATACAGATTTTTATTTATATGTTTTATTACATCAACTAAATTCTCATTTATTTGTATAATCAAATTATTAATTGTATTTATTTCTTTTTTTTCGTTACAGGTAAATATCTCCAAATATATTGAATAAGAGTACAACAAATACAACAGGTATTTCAAATTATAAAATATACAACATTTCTAGTATAATTTTTAGATTCCAAATACTCCTTGTGATGATAAAATTGTTCAAAACAATTTATAATTGTTTATTCAAATATGCACATATTTACAACATAATAATAAGTAGACAAAACACAACAACAACCAAAGGTGGTCCGCATCATTGCATCCATATTTATCCTCAAATAATAAAAAAAAACTTGATTCATTACAACCACCCATTTTAAGATAAACTCTCAGTAAATTTAACACTAATAACAAAAACAATTTAAATTCGTCCTAATGTCATGCACCGCATAGTTTACCATAAGCTCACTATCACTACAGACGGTGACAATGACAATTCCGAAGAATGTGAAAATCAAAACAAAAACATCGACAACGACAACGCCACCACCACCACCACCACCAATCAATCATCCATTTGAATCTCAGCCAAAAAAGGGGTGGGGTGGTTGGAGGAGTGATGATGGACACACAAGTGGTTTGGTCAATATTCAAATGGCCAATACCACTTCAATGTTTTCATGTCAATAAAAGGATTAACGCAATTTTTTTTATAGATTTTCACATTTTTATGGTTACATTTGACACTCTATTACATAGTTTTTTTTTCAATTTTTTTTTTTCGTAAAGTAATGAAAAAACATGGGCCCATTAAAGGTGTTGAGCGTCGAAGTGAAATTAAAATTGCTTCGACATTTAAAGGTTATGTTGGACATCAATGAAAATTTTGTAATATCAATAATAGATTTCAACTATATTAGGGTTAAGTGTCTACGAAGTGGATGGCAAAGTCGGGGAGGCTCAATTACTTGAAGACAATAATAAAATGTTAAAAATAATTTTGAAATTTGACAGGCGAGCTATAATAAGTTTTAATTTATTTATTTGCGGTAAATGTTAAACACAACTTTGAGAATAATAATTGTGAAATATTATTTGAAAGTGGGGAGCTCCATTAAAGTCCGAATAGTTAATAAGAAAATCTGTGAAAGTCGGTGAAGGTTATGAGGATGCTTCAAAGAGGTCGTTACAGGTACTGAGCGTCTGTTCAAAAGTCTATAAGGTACTGATTATCTCTATTCAGGTCCATATAGGCACTGAGGCTCTTACTAACGAAATACATAGGACATGAGCTGTATTGAATTCCCTTTATGTAATGAGGAGCCCAATATAGGTCACAATGGGTTTGGAAGAACACTATAGGGGTCCATATAGCCAATAAGGAACACCATAGATCACTGTATAAATGATTAGTGGGAAGATTATGAAAGAAATGTAATTGTGGTGACTTAAAAAATGTTGTGAACCAGTAAATTGTTCGTATATGTTGTGAGAAACTCCATGACCTATACGAACATGACCAGTGAAGGTCTTGAGGAGATCTTTGAAAGTCCGTGTATGTAATGGGGAAGCACCATAGATGTCGGTACATGTGTTAGAATCTCTTAACAAGTCCGTATATGCACTGATTATCACTATTGAGATGCTGTAAATAGTTCGTATAGGTCATGAGGTTCATATAGGTAATGATAAGCGCTATAAAGGTAGTTCATATAGGTCATATATGTAATTTTAAGTTATATAAAGGTCAGTATAGCTAATGATGGGATCTATACAATGAAGAAGCTTTAAAGGGGACAATACAGGTATCGAGGACCTCTAAAGGGGTCTGTATAGGTACAGATTATCGCTATTAAGGTCCATATAGGTACTAAGAACTCTATAAAATCCTCAGAGGTACTAAATAATTCTATCGTGGTCCGCATTCCATATATGTAATGAGGAGCTCCATATATGTAATGCTGAGCTTTCAATAGGTAATGAGGAGCTCCATAAATGAGAAACTCTGTAGAGGTCCATATAGTTGAGGAGAATGTGTATAGAGTTATATGGTAATAAGAAGCTCTATCGGACCAATCTGTCATAACGACCAAAAAAAACTCAGGGTCCTTATTTGGAAATTACCCCAGCCGATTTTTAGGTATTTGTCAGTCTCTAAATTTTGATTTCTCACCCTTCATAGGTGCATCTAGTTGGCATAGTCCCTTTATGTTAGAGTTTTTGATGTTTCTGGCAATATTTTGGTAACCATGTGTACATTCCATGTTCTCGGAGGGTAAAACAATCTCCTCCAACCATCACTTAGCCTATTATAGGTCCCAACAGCATTTTCTTTTCGATTGTTTCATCTTGTCATATCTTGATTTTCAGAAGGAGAAAAAAAGTTCATAGCAAAGGCCCCTGCAGATATGAAGTTTTAGGGTCTTGATCGCATTTTATAACCGAATTTTTGTTGTAATCTTCCATGTGTACGTAATATCACATTCGGAGTGTAAAACAACCTCTTCAAATACCACTTAGCCCATTCTATTTTGTATAAATTTGTCATTCTGGATTCTCCGAAGGAGAAAATGATCCTAGCATAGGCACATGGAGGTATGAAGTATTAGGGTCTATAATTTTTCAGTTAAAACTCTGAATGGATCAAAGACTTCCTTGAAATAACATTAGTTAAGGTATTGAATTAACCCGCCATTAAAGGGGCCTGTCTATATTTTTTAAGGCCGAAGTTCACTTAGCCCCCCTGATTCCGCTTGTCCGCTTTTTTAATTTTCCATTTGCATTTTCAAGTGACTAGGACTTTCACTTAAAATTTTGAATGCATTTAAATCTTCTTAGGATAAAGTGTTCAAAATAGGTCGTCATTTTGAATAGACAATATGGATCCATGCTTTCACTTAGCCCGCACATTTTATTCCTTGCAATAATATGAGCTCAGAAGCCCCATTTAACGGCTTCTTCTAAAAGGCCCTAGTCGTATTTTCTTACCGCTGTACTTTCAGAATTCTCGGTGGGTTTAGAACTTCTTAAGAGAAGGTGCTCAATATAGATCTTCATTTTGAATAGAGGATATAATTCCATGTTTTCACTTAACCCCTTCCATCCCGCTCCATTTTAGGTGTCCATCTCATTTATTTTAAGATTTGGATATTTTACAGAAATTCAGTTGGTACCTTTATATATTTTATCGGAATTATAACACTAGACCGACAAATTGAAATAAACCCCAAACTTTCACTTTCAATACCCCCCACCTAAAACCTCTTTAAAATAAAATATGTAGAACTAAAAAAAAATCCTGCGCCCAACGTGGGGCTCGAACCCACGACCCTGAGATTAAGAGTCTCATGCTCTACCGACTGAGCTAGCCGGGCATATGTCCACACATACCACATACAAACTATCGCAATAATATTCCAAGAATAAAACAATCTCTTAGAATAAGGGAAGATAACACATTCCATAGAACAAGAATAACACGCATTAATTATAAACTATACCGCCCACGGTGGTTGTGACCTCTTCAGATGTTGAAAAAATAAAACAAACACACACAAACGCATATGAGGTACCTCTTCTTGCTATCACCATAGGGGCCAATGTATAGAGAACACAAACGTACACACACCCATTCTCCTCGATGTACCCACCTGCATATAGGGAGGAGATGAATTTATTTCTCCTATTTATATAAACATGAGCTGTTTTTTTTCGCTCGCTACGCTTGGTGTATTTTTACAACATGGGAAAATTAAAAATAAAATTTGAGAATAGCCAAATGAATGAATTTCCAACAAAATCCCAAGAATATTGTGGCGGCTAAGACAATGGGAAAGAAAAGAAACACGTAGCAAACTAAGAACAAAAACAACGACAACAACAACAGCAACGATGATGTAGACATTTTTTTAACTGACAGCTAACAACATGTCAAAAATCACTGAAGTTTGAAAATACATGCGGTAAGTCAGACTAACAAACAACAAAAACAATAACAACAAGAACACACTAACATGAAAAACAATCATAGTAACATGAATAATGACAACGAAAGTAAAGGGAATGCCCCCATACCTCACCACAACCGACCAGATCGCTAGATCTAGAGTGCAAAGTTCTTGCGATCAAGTTGTTGGCGGTATTGTTGTCGTAGGGTCTTCGACCGTCATCGATAAGACGGTTTGTAAAATGGTTTGTGGTTGATGGTGGTTGTTGTTGTTGCTGTTGTGTGTTTGAATGACTGATATCGTATTTATTTGTATGATAAGTCATGCCTTATGACTTTTACAACGTAAATAGTTGACAATTACAATAACAATAAAAATAATAAAAACAAAACTCGTGTGTGGCAGATAGGGGTTTACAAATAAATGTAAAAAATATTGAGATAGGTTAGTAATGGTAAAAAAGGTTTCCTATCTGCGGGAGGGTATTTCTGCTAAATAATATTTTCTGGTATTTGGAAAATATTTTTTAAAGGGAATGGGGCCGACTATATTAATAACTATAACACTATTAGTATATGCCGCAGGTTTTGATAGAAAAAACTTCTATTTATCCACCCTATGTACAAAAAATAGTGGCACAAAACAACTCCTACTCCCATAAAACATCTATCGATAATGTTATACTTTTTCACTCTAACTCTTCATCCAACCTCATTTTTGAAAACAAAGGACCAATAGTGTTGTTGGGTTGTCTCGGAAACAACATGTTCGAAGGAACTATTCCTTTCGATCCAATTGTTCATTTTTGCTCTCGTTCACCTAATTTCTTTAGATCCATTATTCATTTAGGTCTGCCCGTTCATTGACCGTATTAACAGAACGAACTATTGAACTAAAAGGATCTATGGATTTAAATGTATGATCTAGTTAACTCTGAGGAGAGAAACGAAAAAAATCGTTAATTCAGATTATATTTCGATTGAATTTATCATGATTTCAGGAACCCAATCAACAAACGCACGAAGTTTTTTGACTTGAAAGAACCGAATTCTATAAGCTTTCGAATCCTATTCTTTATTCAAAAAAAGGTGTTGTGTCTTCTGTTGAATCTCCAGTTCCGAAGAACGACAAGGAATGTATAAATTTGAGTTTTCTGAAACATTTTGGGCTATAGCTGCAATATTCCCAGTTGTTCTAGTCCCAACCATCTTGGAATTTTCCACCAAAAGTTTTAAAGAGTGTATCGTTTCATTCAAAAAATAAAAGCTTCGAAAATCACAGCTATTTAAGAGAGAAAAGAGTTCGCCATATTTAAAATAATTAACCGATGTGGCTATAAGTTCCAAGTTCCGGGGTTCATGTTTTGACCAGTTGTAATTCACATCTCGATTTCTCAGACATGACAAAAATCTCTTTTCAGATAGTTTTTAATTGTTGAAAGTTTGATGATCATAACCGCATTTTTTTATACCCCACACAACTATGATGTCAGGGTATTATAGGTTTGTATGGCCCCAAGAATTTGAAAAGCCGCGAAATATTGGTTCTAGACCCACTTTTTAGTATACCAATCATGATATTTCGACTTGCTGAGTCGATCTAGACGTGTGTGTCCGTCCTTTCATTTGTCCGTCGACCCATTATAATTTGTAAACGCGATACAGGCCACAGTTATGAATGTAGGTTCTGGCCAAAGAAGTCCCTATTGTTTTTGGTCATGATCGGTTAATATTTAGGGGATTTATGGACTAAAAACTTTATTTTTGTCGTTTTTTTCTGTTGACCCTTATGACCCGAATATCACCAAATTTTATTCGGAGGATGGGGTCCGACCCAAGAAAAAGTATGACTCTTTTCAGGAGAATCGGTTAATATTTATGGAGTTAAATGGACCCATACTTTTGTGTGCTAAATTATAAACTTGCTATTCTATGGCGTAAATATTTACCGTTGAGGGACATAGACTCGAGATGTTGATGGTATATCCGAGATCTTTAAATTGATACCAATTATATTGTCGTATGTACTCGGATGTGAGAGTTATAGTAAAAACATTATACGGGTGAACGTATTCTAGTATTGTTTAGTATAACCATTACTCCTCTAGAGGGCAGAAATGTCGCGATCGTTATGAAATTTTACATTAACTTCCGGTTATGACGACGCCTAGATCAGATGCTATTTAGGGGATGTGTCTTTTTTGCGTCTCTTTTTCTGGTCGCTCTAAGGTCACAATTATGAGTCGGGCATTACAACACAACGCACGGGAGGGTATCTGGCCAACTTATAAAAGCAGCTGATGACCTCTAATCTGTCACGAGGGTCGAGTCGGAATCCGTCCGACTATACTGCTCTGCTCACTGGTTAAATCCAAGATTACTATAACTTTTTATATGTCAGCTTTTTGGTATTTTGTTCTGGCATAAAATTTACAAATAACACTTGGAACAAATTTTAAAATTTTCAATGTAGGTCCATGTTTTGAAATAGCCCCCTTATAAAGGCCCTGCCACAATTTTAGGTACTTCGAAGGGTCCCCATCCAATTGACCGCTTTATCCTTCTTCGTTATAAATTCCCGAGTAACAAAAATGCGAAGCTAAAACGATTCCAGCGCCCAACGTGGGGCTCGAACCCACGACCCTGAGATTAAGAGTCTCATGCTCTACCGACTGAGCTAGCCGGGCATGTGGGAGTCCCTCCTCTGGATAGCTATTACAAGATTAAGCACAAAAAGAAATAATCTCAGAAACATGGAGGGTGGGGGATTGGGGAAGACACACGAGCCAAATAAAGCAGCAAAAACAACAAGAAAATAGAATAGAAAAGATTTGTCGCCACCAAAGGTCAGATCAGATTTTGTTTCTATGCAATAGTTCTGAATATATTTTTCTAAGAAATCCACTATAAAGAATATATATCCACGACATAGAAAAAGAGTCCTAAATTATTGCATCTCGATCTAAAAATGTGTGGGGGCCTTTCTCAGGACTACGTAACATTTTTACCATTACTGAGCATTTATTTTGTATAGAAATGAGCCTTAAAAACCTGACCTGGAAAAAAATCTATTGAATATTACGAATATTTTTTGCTAAATTTTTTTTTTTTTGAAAAACAAGATGTTGAAAGATGTCCCAAGATTTGACTGATGTGTTTCAAAATATGGGTCTCAAAAAAGGTTATAATAAGCCTCCAGAGAGATACTACATTCCCATCACTATGCGACGGGTTTCGCCGTTGGTTAAGCGACTCATCAGTGTGGCTTACAAATGTCTTTACTTGATAAGTTGTATTTATGTCGACTATTGTTGCGAAATTGCATCTACGAATTAAATTCAACCGTGTAAAGGGTTCGGACATTTGGCATCACACCAGAACATTCCTTTTCAGATCAGATTTTTGTTGTAGTGACGGACTTTTTTTCCATCCTTAGGAAGATAAGGAGGTGGCTTTGAACGCTAAGGCGTTCAGGGGAGGAACCATTAAAACTAATTTATTTCAAAATAGGTCTTTTCTCCCCCCAAATTTGAAGCTTACAGCCACATAGACAGGTAATTACAGACAGTGTCTTCAAAATACAAGAATTTGTCCGGGAACTTTATATGAGAACCATGAAAAAACATCGGCCTAAATCGACACCGAAATGTTAATTTACTGTCAGTTAAGTGGAAATGCTTCTAAGGCCTTTAATCCTAAAATGAGAAGGACGGATGGGCAATGATATAACCTTGAGGTACTTGAAATGAGGTTTCCAATCAAATAACAAACGGAAATTAAACTATTATATGGGATAGGGGTAGCCCCCTACGCACAATATTGATATTTTGATATGGAGATTTCAATGCTATTGGTCCTTAAAAATATTCTTGGGCAATATCGTTCAGTTCAGAGATTGAACGAACTAGTTCATTTTTAAAATTGAACTAGTTCGTTATTTACTGACCTTCCAGCAATGCTAAGAACACTACTGCAGTATTAGCATTTGGCATTTAAAGCACCGCATTCCATGAAATGGCACCAGAATGGACTTATTTTCCGAGTGCTCATTTTATTGCACGTACCTTCGTTTAATGTAAAATATTTTATAATCAATTGTTCTTTTTTGAAGCCGTTCAGTTGGTCAAATTCAGTGCATTCAGTGTTGGAAAAATTCAATGTCGTTTAGTGACCGACGGCGTTTGGTAAACAAAATCGTTCCGTGAACGACAATACTAAATAATGAACTGACTAGTTCAATTGAACTAGATCGTTCACGAACGACACAAGACTACTTTAAAGATATTGCCGACAAATATTATCTTATAATTCGGTTAGACCTTTAACAACGATTTCTCCATAAAAATAAAATTAAGTCAGTGGACCCGAGAAACGCATTTTTTTTAATCTCAGGAGCGAATAATTTGTATTTTTAATTGTGTACATCTTCCTCTAGGTCCTGAGAACTGTCTTAATAGGAAACATTTAGAATTTCTTTTATATTTCCAACATACATGCCTCCTCATAATATTACCAAGTATCACAATCGTGCATCAAATGAAGCTCCACGCTTGTCTAATTGTTTGACGTTTTAACCGATATCAATGACAAGTGAATGAAAGGCACTCGTCATTTTTGTTGTTATTGTTGTTGCTGTCGTTTTTTTCCATAATGACAAGTTGAACAATACAATTAGTTCCATAAAAATGCATTTACATGACTTTTACATGTTTCTGTTATTCTTTGGCGGTTTTCACGGGAACAAAAAGAAAGGTATTATATTCCCCATGAGTACATCCCTCCCCCCTTTTCCTTTTCCATTTCTTCGTCTGACAACCATGTTCATGTTTAACAACCGGGAGACACAGTGTGTGTCTGAGATTCTGTAAGACGTAAAAATGGCATGCAAACGTTTTCAGTTCTGAAGAAGAATTACAAATCCTAACGACAACAAATTGCAACAATTCTGAGAATCGACCCCCTGTTAAAGATGAATGGTAATTTGAGTTAACCAAAGCCAAAGCAATGATGTGCCAAACAATGGCTATCAGTTACTTAGACGAATGGCATATTCGATACTTGCAGCCAGACATGCGACTAATGAATTGAGAAACGAAGAGAGAGAAAACGTTTCACATTTCACTTGAAATGCAATCGTACAATCTTGTAGATATTCATAAAACATGTGTCAATTTTTCTATTCTGTTGAGTACGAACTTTTTGTGTCTGGACAACTGCGGATGGGAAATGTGTGAAAAGCATTTCATTTCATTCATGGGATGCTTTGACATGTTTAGACGCCATAGAACTCAATAGGAACTATGATAACATGGTTTTGTAATAGGTGTGACCGTCATGAAATTTTAGTAGACAACAAAGTTGCCTCGTTTGAGACACTTAAAAAATGGGGGGAATGTGATTCGTTTTTTTTTTTTTTGCAACATTTCATGCAGCCCTTTTATGTAAAAATATTTCTTTAGTTGTATTTTTATGACGCGAATAACGAAATATCCATATTTGTACCATGTTGGGTCAAGATTTTCTATAGAACACAATAAAACAATTTGTGAATCTAAAAATGGTATGGCTTCGCCGAACGTTGGATAGTAAGTAAAAAACATCTGGGGGACCAACATATAAGATCAAGGCAATGAAAATTTACTCAGGATCCAAATGTCCAGCTAGTGTGTGAGGACGTCATAGGATGCCACGTCACAGCATTGATCGATTATTTTCCTAATATTTGACCTATACTATGGTTTACTTCCTGCACAAAATATCAAATAAATATTGAAAGAGGATTGACAAGTCATTCGTTGACAAAATTTGTACCTATCCAGCGAATAGTAGCAGGAGTATTGGTTAAAATGTATCGCACAATAACAATA
Organism: Musca vetustissima; assembly: GCF_032173495.1. NCBI lineage: Eukaryota > Metazoa > Arthropoda > Insecta > Diptera > Muscidae > Musca > Musca vetustissima. The sequence continues at coordinate 113,606 of NW_026882293.1, forward strand.
ATGACATTAAATTTTTTATACGAGGATTTTTGTTACACTTATTGGTATCATCTTTGCTTATTAGGATACAAGAATGAGTATCCGGATTATTTTCTGTAGAAACAAACCTAACCTAAATACTAGTATTTTTTTTTTTTTATTTTACAGGAAAATGTTTTAATTAGGGTACAGAGAAAAAAAGGTCATAGTATGAAGATTCCACCGTCATTTTTCAAATGAATTTTGTTCGTATCGACACTTGTTTGATATGTTGTATTTATCGTTAATATCAAAATAATTTGGAAAATACACATGCGAATTTTGTAACACATAATTAAAGAAACTATGGAATGCAAAACTAGTCACACAAGTCGTCGGTTGTTGGCAACAGAAACGGTTGAAAGATAACAACCACCAAGTAAGGAGAGAGGCGGAGAACGATATCAAAACAAAACACAGTCGAATGGTGTTGTAGTGATGGTGTTTGTTTTTGCCAAAAAAAAGAGAGAGGGAGAGAGAGGAAAATTGATTTGATATAGTGGTAAAGTAACAGGAAAATTGTTGTGTTATTAATGAATTGTTTACATTTCTCATTGTGGCTTTCTCATGATTAGAAAAATTTTTACTGGTACACTATGGATTTTCAATTTATGGATTTTCAAAAACCCTTGTTAAATTCGACCGGGCCGAACTTTTCATATCTTCTATAATGTGGTGGGCATTTAGTTATTTATTTTTTTTTGTATATTGACAACTTCGATGTACCACAAATTAAGCGGGACTATTTAAATCATAGGCTTTCATTGAAAACATTTCCAGGAAGAAGTTTTTTTATTCAACAGGAAAGCGGAAAGCTTCCATGGAGAAATTCGGCTAAAACTTTCAAACTTCATTCGGTTTACCTATAATGTGTAGGATATTCCTAAAAATAGTTGTACATCGAAATCTTCCTCATCATTCATGAATGGAGGCTATGCCAAAACATTGATCTAATACAATGCAAAATTTCAGACATCAACATAGGAGGTTTGTGAGGTTAAAGCCTTCTCTTAAAAAAGGGTCTATGCCAAAAAGTGAAACGAAATTGAAAATTGTTTCGCCTTCCACAAATTCGGAATGCCAGCTATGCCAAATTACAGCCACATTGTTGGAAAACTACAATGAAATTCTACAAAATAGCGGAAATGAGGCCGTACCCAAAACAAAACGTTCGATATTTTTTTATTTTTTGTAGATAATTTTATTTCGGATTATTATCTCCGAATCGCATATCCAATATTTATATGCGATTCGGAGATAATAATCCGAAATAAAATTATTTTTTTTAACAATAAGCACAATAAGCAAAATGATAATGCAAAATATGAATGGTTTTGGTACGAAGATTTTTTACCCAATAAATACCCAAAATATAAAATTGAAGACAAATTTGTTAAAAAAAATGTTCAAAGTCCCAAAGATGTGGAATAATGGGAGTGCGGTAGTATTGACGGAAACCTGGGTCAATATTGATGTTTTTTAGACAGATTTTGAAACCCTCTGGGAACTCATAGTAATAAATTGGATCTAATTCGGTTGGAAACCGTGTAAAAATAACCAATATTTGATGAACAGTTATAAGAAGGCTATACCAAAACGTGAACTGATTTATACCTTTTTCGATACCTAGGAGTAGTGGTAATGAATGTGCAAAATTTCAAAGCCCCATTTTAAATATTGAGAGCCCTAACGTGATTTCAACAGACGAAATCGAAATTTATTTTGATCACGTATATATTTCGAGGATGTCTCCGATGAATACTTCGATTTCACAATAAAACTGTCTTATCCTCAAGAGTTTCAGCTATTTTACATCCTTCTCCATATTAAATTTGTCATTCCGATCACGATGCTGCTCCTAGGATGTTTGATATTGAAAATTAATATAGACCTCACACTTTTGACTGAGTTGGCTGTAATTTGATATACATATTGGGTTCTCATTGGGTTTTAAATCGTCCAAAAAATGTTCAATACAGCTCCTATTTTTAGAGAAGCCCTCATATAACAACATCCACATTTTTTGGTATTTTGAGCTGAAGTTAGTAAAATTACAATATTTAATAAGGGAATTTGGAATGGATTAAAAGGAAATAAAACAAAGAATACAACTTTTGAAATAAAAAAAAATAAATAAAATTATTCCGCATCGTAAACGTGTAGTTACAGACCCTCCTGGCAGCAATTTACTATTGCATAGCCGGTATATAAATGTCCTGATCTAGTTTAGGAATTTTGAATGTCCACTTCATGTTGGAGTATAAAAAGCTTCGGCCCGGTGTTTGAATACTTTACCATTACTTGACAGACCCATTTTTATACCCTATACAACTATGTTGTCAGGGTATTATAGCTTTGTGCAGCCCCACGAAATTTTGTATGTAGGATGGGTTCTGGCCAAAAAAGACCCCTATTGTTTTTGGTAAAGATTGGTTAATATTTAGGGGATGAAATGGACCAAATACTTAATTTTTGTCCGTTTTTCTGGTCGCTCCAGAGCACTGTGGGCGAAATGGACGATCTAGCGTCGTTTAATTCAATTTTCAAAGTGTTTAATTGGGCCAAAATTGTGTCTCTATCGATTACTACTATCCCACTGATCTAATATATCGATTCTATTCTGATTGATATGATCTAGTTGAACAGCTGTGAGCTGTCAAACACAACATATGTTTCAGCCTATGTTAACTAAGCTTCAACACGTGTTTTCTTTGCATTGCCAAATTTTATCTAAAGTAGCATTTGTCTCAATAAGGTGAATGAAAAGTTGATTTATTTATTGTTAGAGGTATGTATTAACTAAAAAAAATTTTGTTTGTGACCTGTGCTTAAGTGTTGTAGAAAAAATATAGTTCAAGTGTACTATACCACTCATCTGCTTGAAAAAATCCAAAGTAAGACTTCCGTAGACCGGAACTTCTGATATTCGTGTGTATTCGCGCTAGAATATGGTTTTTTAAATTACTATGTCGATTTGTGATTGTAAAATGTCCAAATGATCTGCAGCCACCTGCAACTTTAGATGATATTGCATTTTTTAGGAAAAATGTCGATGCTCAGACGAGAAGTTTATTTACTATGGCGCAACGAGCCTGTGCGTACTAAAAGAAATTCTGTCATTGAAACTCATATATTTAATAATATTATTAATATCAACATGTGCGATGCTAATAAAGTTCTTCTAATAAACAAAAAATAGAAAATTTGTAGCAAAATTGGCTGAGAAATGGAAATTCGACCATAGAAGCCGTTACAAATTTGAAGAAAACAACAAGGAGTGGTTAGACGGATAACTTTTATTAGTTAATCCACTGACTAATCGTGGAACACCCGATAAGAAGTTTGACGAATGTTCCAACAAAACGAAACTAAAATGTTATCCAAATGGAGTCCAATTTACGAACTATTCAGCTCAAGTGCCTTTACAAGATATGGTAGATCATATTGTTACGCGCCTTGAAGAAGCTCATTTTTCTATCAGAATTTAATGTTGCTGAACGGAGTGAGCAGAATCTCATTTCTTGCGGGCTCAAAATCGATATTGAATCTTTTATGGAATATGCTTTACAGAACGCAGAACTTTTTATCATACTTTATCCTTGGTTTTATATGCCGTGTTCCATACATAAAATCTTAATACATGGAGCCGATATAATTAAAGTATCACCACTTCAATTAGGAAAAATGAAATGGAAGCTCGGCGAAGATTACCGCAATTTCCGTGAGCATCATACGCGAAAGGCATCCCGATTAAATACAATGAAATACTTAATGCATGCGCTTTTGTGTTAATCAGATCCCTTGATTTCAAATTTACGCAAACCACAAGGCAACCAAAAAAAAAAAGAAAGATTACAACTTTTGTCAGAACATTGTGTATCCAAATCGGAATAAGAAACTATTATTACAATAGTAATAATAGTTTCTTATTTCGATTTGTATTTTTTCTTTTTTTTTGATTTATAATTAATTAAATTTTTGTTATGAAATGTATGAAGTCTTAATAAGGCCAAAAATATTATTAAAAAAATTAATAAAAAAATTTTTAAAAAATGTTTTTATTATTAAAGTTTAATATATTCTTAGCCCCAAGGAATGAGAAACATTAAATATACTAATTTTATCATGTTTTCCTGAATGAAATAAACAATGACTAAAAAATGAAAAAATTACAACTTTCAAAAAAAAAAAAAAAAATATATATATATAAATACATTAAAAAAACTTTTTTTGCTTAACTCTGTAGCTTAATCTATTTTCAACTAAAAAAAAAATATTACAAAAAATAAAATACAAAATCCCTAAGCGCTATTAATTAAAAGCCGCTAGATGAGCCTTTTCGCCCACTGTGCAGAGGCCACAATTATGGCCGAACATCGCGAAATTTTACATGGAGAACGGGATGGTCTAAAGAATAAACATGCCTGATTTTATAAAGATTGGTCAATATTTAGCGGGTCAAATGCACCCTGACTTTTGTGTGGAAAATTACAAAATTTGTATTCTAAGGCGTATATATTTGCCCCCCGAAGAAAATAGACCCAAGAAATTTATAGTATATCCAAAAGGAGCGGTTGGCCTTTAAATTGATACCAATTATGGTCATACGTATTTTTTTCGAGTCGATACATAGACCAAAAGCCGAACATCACAAAACAACTCATGGTGAAGGGAATCTGAGCAAGTAATTAGAAGGGCTGTACTGAATATTAGTACTATTCGGAATATATGTGTAAGGAAGAGGTGCTGTTGACCTCTAATCGGGAAAGAGGGTGCAACTATCACGAAAAATTACCCAGGCTCGAAATAAAATTCCGCAAAAAGATAGAGTTCTGTGGTAGTTGTGTAGGGTACCGTATGGTCGTCTCCGTCCGACTATACTGCTCCGCTCACTGGTTTTATATTATTCCCCATTAATGTTTTTCTACTCCCCCTACAATTAAATGAAATTGCATTTACCATAAACGAAATATATTAAAATTTCGCTATGGTCTACTACATCATACCATAAAAATAATTAACCAAATTCGGAATACCAAAAAAAAAAATGAGGCAATCAGACGAGACTTGACAATATTTCATAATCAATTAAATTTAATTTTAAAATACATTTAAATAACAATAAAATGTCTGAAAATTAAGTAAATAAACTAATGGACCAGTACTAACCCACCAACCACTCGATTTACTTCGTAATACAAGAAAATCGGAGAGCAACATGTTGGAGAACGAATTTTCCACTAATTGTAGCACATAAAGAAAAACCGACGACAAGCAAAAGAAAACTAACACACAATGCTTAATCAACTACAAACAACTACCCACCAAAACGAATTTTTGGTAAAACTATTCGGACAACAGGTGGAATGGCGTTGCGAGACAAAAAAAAACTAAAAAAAAAACGTGTGATAAAATGTAAGACCACACCGCATTTAAATGACAAATGAATCCAGCAAAGATGTAAGCCGAGATTGGCTAAAGCGACGACAGCTATATGAGACACGAATGACACTATCTCACCTACAAACATAGTGTCCAAATGGGACAACTTTGAATTGTTGTTGTCGCTGCTGCAGTCAACAGTTATTGACTTGGTGGACCATTTTTTTTTTTTTTTTTGGTACACAAGTTGCGGGACTTGTTCCACAATCGTTGTCAAGGAGACCACGAAGGCAGTTTGGCATTTTTATTGGACTATTACAATCTTGCAACAATATGACATGTTGCAATGTTATTGCAGCAATGACGAAAATTATCTTCAACAAAAACAACAAGAAAACTAAAATGTTTTCAGGCGGCTTTTCAATTAACGATAACTGTGCTTTTTTTGCGTAAAAATAATTTACACTGAAATTTCACTTTTCTATGGTAATACAACTATGCCATATTATGTGTGTGTGAGCCATTTGAGATGAGGACTATTTCAAAATACAAATGTTTGCAATATTTGTTTAAAGACTATGCTGGATGGATGTTGGTGTTTGGACCTCCCAGCATATGTAGCAATTTAAGATATGTGCAGTATTTGCCAGTTCCAGTAATTCATTCATTAAATACATACCTGTAGTACGCAAGTCTGTCTTTTGGTTGTAAACCATGGCAGCATGTTTGATGGAGTTGCAGTCGGCTGGTTGGTTGTTGTTAATTTGAATATTAGGATTGGTGGATTGTAGGATGGTTGGTATACGAAATGTAGAGCTCATAATATTAAGATTTATTAGGTACATTGTTGATAAGTAGGTACCAGGGAAGATTTGATATAACTGACCTATTTTTTTGTTTTGAGATTTATGAGAATGGGACTGTGTTTTTGTGTTTTTATAAAAGTCTAAATCATTCTCATTTGTACACAGGTATTATATGAATTTAATTGTACTAATATTAAAATAAAAGTATATATAGAAAATTTTATATAAAATCTTAATCCAGTGAGCGGTGCAGTATAGTCGGACGTGGCCGACCATACGATACCCTACACAACTACCACGGAACTCTAACTTTCAGCTTATTTTTATTCCGAGCCTGGGCCATATTTCGTGATAGTTGCACCCTCTTGACCGACTAGATAGAATATTACTAATATTCAGTACAACCCTTCTAATTACTTGTCCAGATTCCCTTCACCGTGGTTTGTATTGTGATGTTCGGTTTTCGATTGTGGCCTATAGATCGACGCGAAAAATCACAGAAAAATGAAGTTTTCGGTCCACTTCATCCCAATATTATTATCTGATCATTATCGAGAATTATTGGCGTTGTCCTTGACCATACCTGGATCCCCATGAAAATTTCAAAGCGATAAGGGCTATATTTTCGCCCTCAAGTGTGGTAATGGGTTATTAAATAATATATGAATACGTAAGCAATATTTAAGTGTAACTCCCACATCCGAGTACATATGACAATATAATTAATATCAATTTAAAGGCCAACCACTCCTCTTGGGTATACTATCAACTTCTCGGGTCTATATCCTTCAGAGGTAAATATATACGCTATAGAATACAATTTTTTTTAATTTTTCACACAAAAGTCGGGATCCATTTGACCCACTTAATATTGGCCGATCTTTATAATGTAAAAATTCCCGATGTTCGGACCATAATTGCGAAAAATAAGACAAAAATAAAGCTTTTGGTCTATTTCATCCCCTAAATATTAACTGATCTTTACCAATAGGGCTCTTCATTGGCCAGAACCCATCCTACATGGACAATTTCGTGAAGATTGGACCATAACTGTGGCCTGTATCGTGTTTACAAGTTATAATGGACAGGCGGACGAACGGACACGCATCTACATCGACTTAGCTAGTCGAGATATGACAATCGGTATGCTTAAAGGTAGGTCTAGGACCAATATTTCGCGGCGTTACAAACTCTTGGTGCTGCACAAATCCATAACACCCTGACAACATAGTTGTGTATGGTATAAATGGAGTTTTAACGTATCAGAAGGTCTCTAAATGTGGATTTTTAAATAGATCAGAAGATCTTTAAGTGTGGATTTTTTTAATAGATCAGAAGATCTCTAAGCGCTGATTTTTAAATATACCAGAATATATTTTTGGCCTGGATTTTAAATAGACCAGAGGAATATCTCTAAGCGTGGATTTTAAAATAAATCACAAGATCTCTAAGCGTGGATTTTAAAATAGATCAGAGGATCTCTAAGCGTGGATTTTAAAATAGATCAGAAGATCTCTAAGCGTGGATTATTGAATAGATCAGAAGATCTCTAAGCGTGAATTTTTAAATAGATCAGAAGATCTCTAAGCATGGATTTTTAAATAAATCAGAAGATCTCTAAACATGGATTTTTACATAGATCAGAAGATATTTAAGTGTGGATTTTTACATAGATCAGAATATCTCAAAGCGGGTAATTTTAAACTTATTAAAAGGGCCAGAAGAGCAGCAGGTGTGAAATTGTATAGTAGAATTTCTGAATATTTTTTTTAAGAGTAAGCAGAGTTATAAGCAAATGTTTTTCAAAAATATTTTTGCAAGAACCAGTAGAGTTATGAGCAGACCTAAAAGAGTGGATATTTACAGATTTTTTATAAAGGCTTGTCATAGCTCGAAGCGTGTTTTTATGCCCTACACAACTATGTTGTCAGGGTATTATAGGTTTGTATGACCCGAAGATTATGAAACGCCGCGAAATATTGGTCCTAGACCCACCTTTAAGTATACCGATCGTCATATCTCGACTAGCTGAGTCGATCTAGGCATGTGTGTCCATCCGTCCGTCTGTCCACTTTAATTTGTAAACACGATACAGGCCACAGTTATGGACCAATCTTTACGAAATTTTGCATGTAGTTCTTTAAGATTGGGTTAGTGAATAGATCAGAAGTGATTTAAGATTGGGTTTTTAATAGATCGGAAGACCACTAAGCGTGAATTTTTATGGCCCAAACTTCTCGTATTTTTACATGGACCAAAGAATAAGCATACTTGTTTCGATAAAGATCGGTCATTATTTAGCGGGTCAAATGGACCCTGACTTTTGTGTGAAAAATTACAAAATTTGTATTTTATGGCGTATACATTTACTTCTGAAGGACATAGACCCGAGAAGTTGATAGTGTATCCAAGAGGAGTGGTTGACCTTTAAATTGATACCAATTATATTGTCATAGGTACTCGGATGCGGGTGTTACACTTAAATATTTACAGGTGCTTACGTATTCATATATTATTTAGTAACCTATTACCACAATGGATGCCGGAAATATAGCGCTGATCGCTTTGAAATGTTCCATGAGGTTCCATTTATGGTCAAGGACAACGTCTTAAATGTTAGGTGATTATCAGATACTAATTTTTCGGATGAAGTGGACCGAAAACTTATTTTTTTGTGTGTTTTCGAGTCGACCTATAGGCCACAATTGAAAGCCAAACATCACAACACAACCCACGGTGAAGTTGAAGTAATCCAAGAGGGGCTGTACTCCAATTGATACCAACATTTGTTGACCTCTAGCCAGTCAAAAGTGTGCAAATATCGCGAAATATTGCCAAATCTCAGAATATAGAACCACAGAAAGTTAGATTTTCATGGAAGTTGTGTAGGGTATCATATGGTCGGCCCTGTCCGACTATACTGCTCCGCTCACTGGTTTTATATTAGCTTCGATTTTGATTATCTCTATAACGGCACCTGCCAAATTTCGATATTTTAGAGAAGTTCAACTAAATTGGCAGTAATTTTACAATTTGGATTCTAATTGGGGAGAAAATCCCCATACCATAATTATTGGCTCAAGTTTTATGGTAGCCTCCATAAAACGATTGTTTCAGGCACATTTTTCAACCGAGTTTTCTATAAATTGATATTATGGTTTCTCAATGGATGAGAGATCTTCCTGCCAAAATATGTCCATATCGATTTTAGAAATTTTCACTTGAATTGGGTCTAATTTGAGCAAGTTATTACATCAGCTTTACAAAGTAGCTGAAATATTCATCTTTCTACATAGACCTCATACAAAAGTATCAAGTCATTCCCGGTATGTTTAATGTTCAATATCAATTTTCCAACCAGGGTGGATTTTTTTCCTAGTAGCAATTTACCTTTGCAAATGCAAAAATAAGTCTTCATCGATTTTAGGTAATTTATATAACCACATGATGCTAGAGTTATAAAATGACGACTTTGCTTATTCTTCTGGGACTATTCTTTCTATATAAAGGGGAGAAAGGGCACCTTTGAACACTTTTTGCTTTGAAGCTTCGTACCATTTTTTATTTTATATTTTTATTTTATAAATTTTAACTGATAGGAGTAACCTTTATACAGAATATACATATGACATTTTTAAAGTTCAATTTAAATAATTTCATTATTGTTTTAATGGACGAAGAAAATTTGTCGACAACTGAAAAAGCTAGCCAATGTTGTTTACGCTGCTAGAGAACAAGATTGGCATAATTTTAAACCGATATTTTATGAGCGCTTTTCAAAGGTGGTCCAAGTTCAAAGGTTCTCCCCTACAATTCACAATGATTAATAACATGCAGTATCTTCTCTTGCAGTACTGGTGGGACTACTTCTTACGTACTATATTTAAATTAGAATTGTAAAAAATATTATATTATAAAAATCTACCAACACACTAACACGCACCATCAATCTTCTACAAATCACTTCCATGTTGAGTGGGCGTTTTACTCTCTTTTTTTTTCTTTTTGCAAAAATTTCACATTCGCATATTCTGATTGTATCATTTATCTTTTGTGAAATCTTTATGGTACGCGATTGTTTTGGATTTTAGAAATTTCTTATAATGGCAGTAAACGGACAGTGGAACATGACTACAATAAACACCATAAACTTGTGAATAGATAATAATTCCCTCATACAAATTTTAAACAGGATTTGTGGTGAAGTTTTTTTTTCAAAAAGAAAATATTTTTGCAAAACTACTTCTCTATGAAAATGTTCCGACTGTATATGCAAATTCTATCAGCTGTTAAATAGTATTAAATTAAGAAAAAAATCTAATAAGAAAATATATGGAGGGAAACGAAAACAGCAGGGTACTAAATCATAATTATAAATTATGAAGTAGGTGGGGAACACACAGCAACAATGAGCGGACAATAAATGTGTTCCCAAGATTTATTCTAAATGATAATTTTAGATTTATGACCACATGAAAATAGACATGTGAATAATGAAATTGTGTATAGAAGTGAATTGGACAATAAGTATTAATTGTAATAAATCAAAAAGAATTGGAATTATTAAAAGTCGGAGGTAAGAGGTAAGGCAGTAAATCAGTAATTTTATCATCGAAATTTTTCTTTGAAATTCGAAATTTTTCTTTAAAAAATCCAAAGAAATATATCATTTGGAAAATCTATTATTATAGCTGTGAAATAAGCCAAAGAAAGAAAAAATCCATTCTAAGCAAATATTCAGGATTATAGACTCATGCTCTAATATTCCACGAAAATATTCCGGAGTAAGTAAAAAGGCTCTGTCTTCGAACTTGATCTGGGTTTGGTAATAAACAGTTTGGTTCAAATCGGGTAATACTCTGGCATGATATTAAGAAAAAATTTTTTTGGTCCTTTTTTACCATATTGGCCCTCAAAGGTCTTCGAAAATTCTTTAAAAATTCCCATTAAAAATGGGAGCTATATCTAAATCTTGACCTATTTTCACGAAACTTGGAAAACATCATTCTAGACTCAATTCAGTACGTTATGCCAAATTTTGTGCAAATCGAAAGACATATAGGGACTTTGGGGCATCATTTGCATGAAATCGGACGAAACTATATATGGGAGCTATATCTAAATCTTGACCTATTTTCACGAAACTTGGAAAACATCATTCTAGACTCAATTCAGTACGTTATGCCAAATTTTGTGCAAATCGAAAGACATATAGGGACTTTGGGGCATCATTTGCATGAAATCGGACGAAACTATATATGGGAGCTATATCTAAATATGGACCGATTTTCACGAAACTTGGCAGACATCATTCTAGACCTAAATGATTAGGCTGTACCAAATTTCGTGCAAATCGAAAGATATGTAGCGACCGTTTACTTTAAATTGGTTAAATATATATGGGAGCTATATATAAATCTGAACCGATTTTTCCCAATTTCAATAGGGTTCGTCCTTGGGCCGAATAAGTGACCTATGCCAAATTTCATCCAATTCGGATCATAATTGCGTCCTGTACTTTGTTTACAATTTAACATGGACAGACAGATAGACGGACGGACATGCATAGATCGACTTAAAAAGTGATTCTATGCATATTCTCAAACGGAACCATGTGTCTGTCTCGTTTCCTTTTGCCTGTTACAAACATATGCACAAAGACATAATACCCTGTACCACAGTGTGGTGAAGGGTATAAAAATCCATTCTAAGCAAATATTCAGGACTATATACTCATACTCTAATATTCCACGAAACTATTCCGGAGTATAGTCTTTGAAAGAGTGAACTAATTAGTCCCATATACGTACTATATCTAGGCTTGGTAATCGGACATTCCATTCGTTAAATATTATATTTATAACTATTGAAATTAAGAAGGAATAGGTCAATGGGCTCTGTCTTCGGACTTGATCTGGGCTTGGTAAAAATAATAGGTTGGACAAAGTTTGGTTCAAATCGGGCAGTCCTCTGGAATGATATTAAAAATATGTTTTGGCCCTTTTTTACCATATTGGGTGACGGAGAGGTACCAGACGAAGTGGACCGATATTCCCCATCATCGAACTTGAACTAAGTTTGAAAGAAATATTACGATGAGCAAAGTTTGGATGAAATTGGTTACTCCCTTTCAAGAGTTATGGTGTGCACCAGCCGGCCAGAAAGACGGACGGACATTTGTAAATTGACCCCAATTTGTCTGAAACGGTTTTAGTCCAAATAAACATGGGGTCTAAAACCAATATTTCGATAAGGCCGTATGAAAAAATTTTCAAAAAAAAAAACCCCGGAATGACAAATTAAAGTCTCTTTGTTGGGACATGGTGTTTAAAACTTTCAAAATACTGAAAATGTAGCGGAACTATTATATGACAGAATCATTTAAAACTCCAAGCTTAAAGCTACGACAGGTCATCAAAAGAACTCTTAAAAAAACAGTCAAAAATGATCTTTAAAAAGTCCACGCTTACAGTCATGACAGGTCTTCAAAATAATTCCTTACATTGAAAGATATGTTAGGCCTTCAAAAAGTTCTTTAAAAATCCAAGCTTAAATATATAACAGGTCTTTAAAAAAAAAACTTCTTTAAAAAAATCCAAGAAAAAAACCCATGCATTAAACCATGACAGGCATTCAAAAATATCCTGTAAAATTCATGCTTTAAGCCATGGCAGGCCTTCAAAAAAACCTTTAAAAATTCCACGCTTATATCCTTATTTCAAGTCTTTTAAAAATCCACACTTCAATCCGCATAAGTCCGTATTTATAGTCATCTTCTTTAAAAAAATCCGCCTTATGGCAAATATAAACATCAACTCATAACTATTTGACAGATTTTCTCACCGCTGTCAACTAACTTTTCAAATTGTTGTTTATAACCTCTTCAAACAAACAATGAAACACTTGCAAAACAACAACAAAAACCCGACATCAGCAAATTAGCACACAAAAGACTTTCTTAATTGTTTTTATCGCATTTTTTTAAAAAAGCAGCTGAAAAAAATTAAATTAAAACAATTTATAGTTGATAACAAATGAAACACACAAAAAAAATGAAAATTTTCAAACATTTAGCCTTTTACCCTCCCCAAAAATAACAATTAAAAACGACCTCATCCAAAAACAATGGTAAATAAAAACGTTGTTGCTGTACAATCAAAAAATTCATAACTAGCTTCTTTCAGAGCACCTTACCTCAGCAGAAAAAAAGAAAATAAAACGCATAACTTAATACCATTGCAGAGACAAATCCTAACCCCATCCCAAATGGCCAAAATGTCAACCATGCTGTTGATTCAGTCAGTCAGTCACACTACATACCTAGTCTGCGGCGAAAAATTTGTCAAAAGTCATTTGTCATATTTTTAATGACAATCATGTCATCGCATAAATACCGGCAATTTCCGCTACATTTATTTAGCTGGAGGCCGAAACTAATGTTGGTTGGTGGGGCGACTCATAACGTGGTCTTACCTTCTTCTTGTGTTCGGGTGCCATAGTTTTCTTTTCTTTTGTTTTTTGTCTTTCTTTCTATCTAAATTGTCAAAGAAAAGTTGTCGTCGCCAAGAAAATTGTAGCAGTACAATATATAAAATAAGTTCACACCTCTTTTTGTAGCTTGAGATAAATTGGAATAATTTAACGTTAGAATAAATTAGCATTAACATTAAATGCAGATAAACGAACTCTTTAAAAGGGAGTACCATAAATCATGGCAAAAACATCAGCATCCGATCTGAGGATGTGCGAGAAAAGAAATTAAGATGTTCTCTAGAATATAAAAATGTTAATATTTCAAAGTTAATAAAATGTGGCATTTTGTTATAAGGGGGATATATCAAATCATGGACCTATAATGGAGAAATTTTACGATTAAATTTTTTACACACTAAAAATTTTTGGTGTCAAATTAACACCACTTCAGTTGAAAAATGCACCTACATAAATTTTGACGGGACCTTCAAATGAGACATATGTCAAAATGAGGACATATATTAAAAATCTTCTGTGATATATGAACATTAAAATACTCAGCATCAATCACAGAACTGATGGTAGTTCTAATAGATTTGTCTCTTAAATGCCTTCTAATAAATGAACATAATTTTCATCATCAAAAAATAGTTCCACTGAGCTTATCATCACATATAATTAGTTTTTCTGAAATATTTTATTCATTTTTTTGTTTTTTTACAATATTTCTAGTTGTAGAAATGTGAAAACAGTATTATCGACAGCAACTGGGAAAAGTTGATATTCATAATGTTAAGTTTTATTTCAATTGTGTTGCCAGTTGAACTCGCAACTGGAGTTTGGTTGCTTTCCATAATCGACCCATAAAATTACAGCCACATCGATTAAGCCTTCAAAATATTTCGAGCTATTGCCTGTGGAGTAACAAAGCCTATTGTGTAGGATATAGAAATCCAAGTTATGACCTTCATCCACATCCACATTTATATCTATGACAGGGCTTCGTACACTATTCTTTAAATAATCCACGCTTATAACTATGACACTATGACAAGATATTATTTATAGCTATTAAAACTTGCACCCATGTAGCGTCGAAAGGCCTTCAAAAATATTCATAAAAAATGCTAAAATATACCCTTTAGGTCGAATTTAAGTTCAACACAAATGTTGGTATATTCCTGCATATTTTAAGAAGAAGCACTCAAATTTTAATCTCATTGGTGACTGCAAGTTTGAGAGAGATTTCAAAATTTTTTAAATGTAATATCTTGTGCTAATTAATGACTTTTTTTCTCCAACTTATTGCCGCCAATCTTTGACATAGTTTTGATCTCCATTCGAGATTATCACAGAAAGTCCTTGAAAGTTCTTGCTGTTCTCACCAGTGTGGCTCTCACGCTGTGGAATTTCTCGACAAAGGACCCTGCAATATGAATAACCCAAAAATAATGGCATGGCCATGCCGGCATGCCCAGTTATCTTGCCGAAGCGAGTAATTTACTGCAACTCCGGACGGACAGACAGTGCACCTGCCCAATTATTAAAAAATTTCAAGCAAAGTAATTTTGGAAAGAGAAAAAAGAAGTGAACAAATTTTTTAGTGATTACCTGGATTCCATTTTAATCAGAAACTCGGGGTTGAGCTCCGGCCAGGGTTAGGGATCACATGATCTCGCCACCTTCATTTTTGAAAGAAGGCAAAAACCTTGGTTACTTTTTATGCCTAAAATCTGGAATTAAAAATGTTTCATATAAATTGAGTTGAAATTTATTAAAACTGCTACGAAATACTTATCGAACGTACATACGGCTTTGATAACCATTGCCCTATAATTGAGACAGCAAGCAGGAGAAAGGTATTTTTGCCCATAATTTGATTTTTTGGAAAAATGAGTTTGGAGTAGAGGTCCAGTAAGGTGGTAGAAATACCAAAATTGTTTGTATTTTTTTTTCAAAATCTAGGTATAATCTTGTTCAGCCGAAATATTCATTGTTTACAAGAACCACTCCCGAATGGGGGCGGTATACTGGCAATGAGCCAAACTATACAAATTTCCAAAATCCGGCTAGTACATTTTCCAGCAGTAGTGCAGTATTGAACATAAGTTGTCTAAATCCAATACATTTGTAGCTTATGTGACCTTATAGAGCTCTACAAAAAATCTCCCAAAACCGCCTCGAACATGAGTGACTATGAGAGGTTCCATGCGATTAGTCCAAATTATGGGAGAGCGTCATCCTCTTTTACAATGTCCGGATTTTATTTTCATAATGCCCAGTCTCTAAAATAGATTCTAGACATATCCATAATCGTTGTTCCGTTGCAGGGCGATCAAGGGATATTTAGAATTTTAGTCTATGTTCAAGATCATTTGTTTGCATCTACGATTGAATTATAAAAAGTCTCCTTAGAATGAATCTTCATACGGCTTATAAGAAGCATTCGAAGGTTGTTCGAAGCTTTTCAGAGCTGCGCATAAAGATGCTCTATTTTTCTATATTATTTAGGATTTTTGTAAGAATTCCTTTGAAGCGTAGATAACGCTGCGGGGCTTATTTCTATGTTTCAGCTTACTTTTGAGTCCTCCATCAACAGTATACTTTGGGGGCCGTTTGAAGATTTATTTATTTTTTTTATGTTTGGCAACATAGAAGAATTCTGCTGTTCAGGAAGACTGAAAGTCTGTATTATTTAGTTTTTTTTTTCAGAATTCCATGGCTCCGCATACAATTTGACTTTTCAACTTTAAGAGAAACTCTTCAGGACTTTTGAGAAGTATTCGGAATTCTTTTTCCTGCCTCGCTAAATTCAGCTCTCCTGGAGGTCAAAAATCTTTGACTTGACTTTGACGCTTCCGAATTTTTTTGTTTCTATGTTTGACCTTACTCTCTTCTGAGTGAAGCTAACACGACATACGCTATGCATCCATATATCATAAGTTCATTATTTTTGCTGCATTAGAATTTTGCTCCTTAGGAGAATTTAATAAGAATTTAATAATAGAAAAGGGTAACCCTACAAACAGTTTTTATGTACATGGCATTTAAGTCTGACTTCGAAAATGGAAAATATCCTAAATTAAAATAAAAGTGTTCAATAAGTTTCAAATAATTTTTTTTTTTTATTGAATTTTTTGTAACTAATAAACATTGTTTTTTTATTTGCAGGTAAATATTGTTTAATTTAAAAAAAAACGAAGATGATACCTTAAAATATTCGTTGCAATACGAGTTCAGAGTAAGTTAAGCTCAAAATACCTCCAACCCCGTATCTATATTATCTATAAATTACTAGTTGCATTTCATTAATCGGACTTCATTATTTGCTTTCCGAGTAAATTTTATTCCATTTTTTTGCGAAAGAAACCGAAATGATGTCTCTCAGTTGAATTTTTTATCAAAAATTTTTATTTATCTTGGTATAAATTTTTCATTTTAAAAATATTGGACCTCCAGTTTTACTTCATTAATGGCGATTTTATACCTAACTCCATTATTTTTCATTTTTCCAAACATCAGTGTTTTTCACATCCCTGATTTTGTTTTCCAATTCCCACAATATCAACACGACACAAAATTAATTAATTATTTTTGCTTCGCCAAGTCCCGTCCATTGGTGACCATTAAATAAATTCATAACATCCCTCAAATTAAAAAAAAGGTGTACTAAGGAAAATTGATTTAATTACACAACAACAAGAACCACAACAACAACGAAAAAACTTCTAGATTTTCCTACAATTAATTTTCTTTCAATCATCTTGAGAACTTCCTGTTTGGCCACAACTGAACTGTGATATAGAAACGAAGGAGGAGGAGGAGCGCTGAGTTGAGTGTCACAAAAATTTATTAGAACTTTCATTTCATTCTGGAACACATAGCGTGACCATTATTTAAGGAAATGGTTGGTAGCCATGAATGGTCGTTCTGGAATACTAAAACTCACACACACCCCATGGAGGGAGAGACACTCAAGAAAAACGGTCACATGCACTATACACATATGCGTATGAGTGTGTGTTCGCTGTTGTTGTTCTCATTGATGCAACAGGTTGCAAGTAGTTTTACATAAATGTCCACGGCGGCTCACCTATGGTGTTTGATGGGGAGAAGGTAGTGAAGAAACAAATTTTTAATGGAAAAACAAATAAATTATCTATATTATGATGTTGTTGTCTCTTGATGATGACGTTATTTATATATTGCTCATAATGATGAGGAAGAACATTATGAAGTTCTTTATGATAATTTCCCAGGAAAAAACCTGCATGTGGGATTCATAAACTTCTTTCCTTCTTCTTTGTTATTTTATTTTTTTGTTCTTAAAACTTTCCTGCAACATGAAAAGGAAATTGCACTTAAATGCATTGAAACGCAAAGATCAGCCCAATGATATTTCTGGCATATCATGACCGGATCGGAACAGGTTCTCTTTTTCCATTTTTCTTTTATGGCACAAAATTGCTCGAACAAAAATTTGTTATGCAAAAAAAAAAAGCAAACGCTCCAGACAGTGTTGAGGGTGATGGACAATCAACCTTTTCTAAATTGAGGAATCATGAAAGAATAATGGGTGTAGGGATTGCAGGTTTAGATTCTATAACAACATGTTCTTTTGCGTAAAATGGAAACACATGGGAATAGAAGACATCCTAAGTAAAGGGCTACAGGTTTTCTATTGAGGTCTTCAATAGACAGAAGACCACGTTCCGTCTTTTATAGACAGAAGTCCCTGGACTTCTATGGCCGTAGTCCTTCTTTAGAAAGAAGGTCTTCTATAGATTAAAAAACGTCCCTTAGGACTTCCACAGACAGAAGATCTTCCCCAGATCTTGTATATACCAAAGTCCTCAGGACTTCTGCTGCCAAAATACCTTCTTCAGGACTTCTATAGATGTAAGACCTTCCTCAGATCTTCCACCCTATGGTCTAACATAATCAGGCCTTCTATAGACAAAATACTTTCGTCTGAACTTCGGTATATTGGAGACCTAACCCAGGTCTTCTATTGACAGGAGTCGTTCCTTCGGACTTCTGTAGACACAATTCAATCCTCAGGTTTTCTATAGACAGAAGAACTACCCCAGGTCTTTAATAGACAAAAGCCCCACCTCGGGACTTTCAAAGACAGAAGTCTACTCCGGATCAGGACTTGCATCTTAATCCAACAATCTATCAAAGCCTTCTATAATCGATAAAAAAAAACTTTGAATGTTTCTGTCGTCTAAAAAACGCCTTTGAAGGCTTCTATCGTCTTTCCATCGTCTATTCAGGACTTCCTTCCCATAAGCCCTTCTATGGACAAAATACCTTACTCCGGACTTCTGTATACAGAAGACTTCTCCAGTTATTTAATAGACAGAGGATCTGCCACAAGTATCCTATAGACAAAGGATCATCCTCAGGAGACAGAAGACCTTCCCCAGGTCTTGTATAGACAGAAGGCCTTCCTCAGGACCTCTGTAGACAAAAGACAATTCTCAGGTCTCTTTTTGATAGAAGAACTTTCCCAGGCCTTTAATAGACAAAATACATTCTTCAATCTTCCTCAGGACTTCCATAGACGGAAGATATTCTCCAGATCTTTTATAGACAGAAGACTACTTCCAGGACTTCTATCCTATGGTCAACCATCATCAGGCCTTCTGTAGGCAAAATACCTTCCTCAAGACTTCTCCAGGTCTTTAATAGACAAAGAATCTGCCTCAAGTATCCTATAGATAAAGGATCATCCCTTTAAACACCTTTAATAACTACACGCCTAAAAATAGACTTCAAATAATATGTCTCACAATTTTAAGCCTAAATACAGACTTCAAAAATTATTCTTTATTCATCCAAGCCTAAAAATAGATTCCAGAAAATATTCTTTATTAATCCATGCCTAGAAATTGATTCCAGAAAATATTCTTTATTAATCCACGCCTTAAAATATACTCCAGAAAATATTCTTTATTAATCCACACCTAAAGATAGACACCAAAAAAAATCTGTATTAATCCACGCCTAAAAATAGACTCCAGAAAATAGTTTGTATCAATTCACGCCTAAATATAGACTCCAAAAAATGTGTCTAATAAATCCACACGTAAATATAGACTCCAAAAATGTATCTAATATATCCACGCCTAAATATAGACTCCAAAAAATGTATCTAATAAATCCACGCCTAAATATAGACTCCAAAAAATGTGTCTAATAAATCCACGCCTAAATATAGACTCCAAAAAATGTGTCTAATAAATCCACATATAGCCTCCAAAAATTATTTATAATTAATCAACGCGTAAATATAGCTTCCAAAAATTATTTATAATAAATCCATATATGGCCTCTAGAAATTATTTATAATAAATTCACGCCTTAATATAGCCTCCATCTATTTAACATAAATTCACGCCTTAATGTAGGCTTCAACAATTACTTCAAATAAATTCACGCCTTAATGTAGACTTTAAAAATTATTTATAATAAATTCACGCCTTAATGTAGGCTTTAAAAACTACTTATAATAAATCGGCGACTAAATATAGACTCCAAAAACTATTTCTCACAATTCTAATGAATCCATGTTCCTTGAAAAAATATTCTTTAAAAATCCTCTCTTTAATGGCTCCCAGAAAAAATATAGTTTTAAAACGCCCAATTCTGAAAATCATGCATACCTTCAACCCTAACCTCCAATGGAAATGTTTTCCATAACTCAAACAAAAAGACCAGGAAGAAGACAACAACGAATAGACCGAATGTGTCTGTTGAACCTGGACAGAAAAACACATTTTTCAAATGCCTGTCAAATTGTTGTTGAAGGAGAAGGAAAGAAGACGACGACGACTACGATGATGACTCTGACTCCGTTGCATGATCACTTGTTCTTGAGGAAAATTTTCCGAAGCATGGAACCTAACCTGTTAAGTATGCATTGAAAGGATTTTTCTGTATGAGGAAAATAAAGACAAAACTTTTAAATTTTAGGGAAACATATTTTAAATAGCTAACAATTCCACACGCTTGATAGACAGCCAGGCCGACAGACTGATACCTGGATGGCTGGCTGGCGTGCAGACTGTTTTTAAGTGCTGGTTTATTTGTCTTCTTCAAAAAAATTGGCAGTGGAGTTGCATGCAATTCACACCAGTAAACATACACACATTGCGAGGTGCATGCAAGCGTAACTACCCAAATAGGTAGTAAGTTTTGGTTTTGGGGGAAATACATGCAACTTTTCTAAGGAGAATCACACGTTCATGCCTCTACCTCTACACACATCCATTTAAGTATGGGAGTGTATTTTTTTGACCAATGACTTGAGCCATGTCTGAATCATAAAATAATTCGTGATTACTATCGTTTATTCATACTGGCTGTATGTGTCTTTATATTTCCTTTTAAGTTTTTCAATTGTTGTTATTGTTTTTTTCTTCTTCTTCTTAAGTGGTACTTGTTGCCTTGCCAATGTTCATTCATTGTCTTTGACCTTTTGTTCGTTGCAAATTTTCTCTCTTTAAAGTTAATGTTTTTTTTTTCATCGTTGGTTTTTATTTGTTTCATACAAATTACCAACATTATGAACAAAAGTTATTGTTTTTTGTTTCTTTCATTTTGCAAATTATTGTTATTGTTTCAAAAGACTTTGTTGTTGTTACTGCTATCCATTGATCTCACCTAAAAATTTATGATTAATTGGACGCTGACAGCTAAAGTCAGTAAGTGAAGGTGATGTTGGTGTGGCGTTGTCAGTGGCATTGAATTTGTTGCAAGCGGGATAATTGAAGTTCAAGTCATCAGAGCAGAGATCAACAAATTGTTTCGAATGAAAGATATCGAGGACAGAGATTGCAAAAAAGTCAATGAGTGCAGCTCAGATATTAATTTTAAATCAGAGCAGGAAATAAAATTCTGTCTATAGAAGACCTGCAGAAGTTTTTGTATCCAATACAAATAAAAATCCTGAAAAAATCCTGTATATTTTTATGAATTCACACCTGAATATAGACTACAAACATTAATTTCAATAAATCCACGCCTAAATATAGGCTTCAAAAATTAATTTTAATAAATTCACGCCTAAATATAGGCCTCAAAAATATTTTTAATAAATCCACGCCTAAATATAGTCTTAAACCCTGTTGCAAATTTTCGGTTATCCTATGATACCCTTCACCACTTTGTCTTTGTATATTCAACAGATGAATCCTAACAGACGTCGTATTTTTAAAGGACCAGTAAAATGAAATTGGATCCATAAAAATGTCATTCTGCAACCGATACTAATTTTTTCATTCGGTCAGATATAGAAACTATATCTAAATCTGAACCGCTTTCAGGAAACTTAACACGCATCGTTCTAGACCAAATTTATTACGCTATGCCAAAAGGATATAAAGGGACTTTGGTACACTGTTTACCTAAAATCGGACGGAAATATATATGGGAGCTATATCTAAATCTGAATTGATTTTCCCGAAATTTAACACATATCGTTCAAGACCTAATTCATTACGCTGTGCTAAATTTCGTACAAATCGAGAGATATATAGGGGCCATTTACATTAAATCGGACGAAAATATATATGGGAGCTATATCTAAATCTGAACCGAATTTCAGGAAACTTAACACACATCATTCTATACCTAATTCATTACGCTGTGTTAAATTTCCTGCAAATCGAAATATATATAGGGACTTTGGTGCACCATTTACACACAAACGGACGAAAATATATATGTGGAGCTATATATAAATCTAAACCGATTTTCACGAAACATAACACACATTGTTCTAGACTCAATTCAGTACGCTATGCCAAATTTCGTGCAAATCGAAAGATATAAAAAGACTTTGGTGCACTATTTACCTAATATCGAACGAAAATATATATGGGAGCTATATCTAAATCTGAACCGATTTTCAGGAATCTTAACACACATCATTCTAGACCCAATTCATTACGCTGTGCGAAATTTCGTGCAAATCGAAAGATATATAGGGACTTTGGTGCACCATTTATATAAAATCGGACGAAAATATAAATCTGAACCGATTTTCAGGAAACTTATCACACATCATTCTAGACCTAATATATAGGGACTTTGGTGCACCATTTGCCTTAAATCGGACGAAAATATATACGGGAGCTATATCTAAATCTGAACCGATTTTCCAACTTCACAGTGTGGTGACGGATATAAAAATATTTTTAGTAAATCCACGCCTTTTTATAGTCTACAAAAATTATTTTTAAAAGATCCACGCCTTTTTATAGTCTTCAAAAATTATTTTTAAAAGATCCACGCCTTTTTATGGTCTACAAAAATTCCTTTTTAAAAAAGATCCAAGCCTTTTTATTTCATAAATCCACGCCTTTTTATAGCCTCCAAAAATGATATTTTATAAATCCACGCCTTTTTATAGTCTCCAAAAATTATAGTTTATAAATCCACGCCTTTTTATAGTCTCCAAAAATTATTTTTAAAAGATCCACGCCTTTTTTTAGTCTCCAAAAAATATTTTGAATAGATACACGCATGTTTTAGTCTCCAAAAATTATTTTGAATAGGTACACGCATGTTTTAGTCTCCAAAAATTATTTTTAGAAGATCCACGCCTTTTTATAATCTCCAAAAAATATTTTTAGAAGATTCACGCCTTTTTATAATCTCCAAAAATTGTGTTTAATTAATCCACGCCTTTTTATAGTCTCCAAAAATTATTTTAAAAAAAGATCCAAGCCTTTTTATAGTCTCCAAAAATAATTTTTAAAAGATCCACACCTTTTTATAGTCTCCAAAAATTATTTTTAAAAAATCCACGCCTTTTTATAATCTCCAAAAATTGTGTTTAAAAGATCCACGCCATGAAAAATTATTTTTAAAAAATCCACGCCTTTTTTATAGTCTCCAAAAATTATTTTTAAAAGATCCACGCCTTTTTATAGTCTCCAAAAATTATTTTTAATAAATCCAATAGTCTCCAAAAATTATTTGAATAAATCCAAGCCATTTGGGAACCTCTGTTTCTTAAGGATGGTATTTTACATACCCATTTTTCATCGATCCATTCAACTCAAGCAACCGCCAACCACCACTCATCATTAACACACAAAATAAAACCGAAAACCAGACTTCATTCAAAACCATTTCACCCTCTTTTTTAAAACAGCATGGTAATGACATTCATCATTGCTTTAAGACCAGTTAGTAAGTGAGTAAGCCGGAGCAAGCCTAACGAGCAAATGAATGAATGAGTCAACAACCACACAACCAGTAATTGGTGTGAATAAATTATTATCATAACTAAGAAATAAAAAAACAAACAAAATAACAACAAAAGTGCAGACAAATATCAGCCTATGAAAAATATTTTTTCTTAAAAAAATGATATTCATAACTAAAAAAAAGGAAGTGCACTCGAAGCAAAAAAACTAAAACAATAGCAATAATTATGTGTAATTATAAAATAAAAAAATAAGAAAAAATTTAAAAAAAGTTATCGTTTCTCCCCGACGGGGAATTGAACCCCGGTCTCCCGCGTGACAGGCGGGGATACTAACCACTATACTATCGAGGATTGTGCTGGCTGTGGTGTTAATTGTTTATTTATAATGGCAAGTGGTTGTAGAGTTGAAAATAACATTGTTTGTTGGATGTTGAAAATGACAAAAAAAATTTCCCATACCGGGAATCGAACCCGGGCCTTCTGGGTGAAAGCCAGATATCCTAGCCACTAGACCATATGGGATATATACCAATATTATTTAAGTATTTATATGAGAATGGGACAAATGGGTAATAACGGAAACGTAAATTTTATTCGTCTGGTTAATCGAAGGTGAAATGATTAAAAAAAATCATTTAAAGGTCCCACAAATATTTGAAATAAATTTTAAATATTTTTGATCAGACATGAAAATCATAAAAAATATTTCAAAGAAATCCAAAAACTATAAAACAAAATAAATAATTCACGCCTTTATAGACTTTCAAAAATATATTTAATATATCCACGCCTGTGTATCTACTTCAAATACATTTTGTTTTAAATCTTATACCACATGTAAACTTAGACTTCAAAAAAAAATGTTTAAAAAAATTTTCGCTTATATATACACATCAGGACATATTTTTAGGGAATAAATGGCTAGAAATATTTTTAAAAAATACATCAAATATCCACCTCTATTATATTAATTTATCTAACTTCATTTAAATAACAATTGGGCGCCACCTATATTACCCTTAATGTCATAATGTGAATAATTCCATTACAATATTTCTTATGAATAGTATATCAAAGTATTTTATAATATGTGAAAAAATAAATAAAATTCCAACATTAAAACTCCCCATAAAGAATAAATATCAAATAATTTCCAATGCTAATAAATCTCAAATTGTATGCTAGTCACACATTTAAAATATAATTGCTGATTTTGCATTTACAAGAAACCAACACAATGACCAGATGACAGTTAAGACAAAATGACAGAAGGGTTCTCTTTAGTATTAAGAAGTCAACGTACACTTTTTTATTGATTTATTTGTTAGGCATTTCCACTTTTGAACGACAACAGCAATTCTCAACACATTTTGAAATTCAAAATAATTTAATGCACCATCGGCAAAGGCAAACAGCAATAATGCAAAATTAGCAAATCAAAAGTAAGAAGGTAACTGCAAAAAATTAATATGCCAGATATGCAATGTAAACTAAAAAAAAAATATGTGCCGGTAAATGGTAAGAAAACAAACAAAATAAATAAATGACTAGCAAGCCAATCGATGAAATGATGGACGCGAGCGGTAATGATAAATATCTGAAAGTAGCCACCGTAAGTGCAAGAATGTTAATATTCACAGATATTGGGGGTAAGACAAATTTGCGGAATTCAAAATGTTTGTGAAGCTCATGTACAGGCCATTTGAGAGAATGGATTTTAAGCCTATATGTAGGCGTGGATTTTTTAAAAATATTTTTGAAGTCTACAACTAGGCGTGGATTTGTATACCATTCACCAAACTGTGGTACAGGGTATTATGTCTTTGTGCACATGTTTGTAACAGACAAAAGAAATCAAGATAGACCCATGGTTCCTTTTGAGAATATGCATAGAATCACTTTCTGAGACGACTTATGCATGTCCGTCTGTCCATGTATTTTTGTGAGCAAAGTACAGGTCGCATTTGTCCGATTGAGACATTATTTTGCACATCGTTCTAGATTAAGTCCAGTTTGATGTGTGCGAAGTTTTTGTGGAAATCGGTTCAGATTTAGATATAGCTCCCATGTATATTGTTTCTGCCGATTTTAGATAACTTGTGCACCAAACTCGAAATTTTTTGTCCGATTGAAACAAAATTTTGTACAGCGTACTGAATAAGGTCCAGCTTGATGTACATGAGACAAAATTTTGGACAGCATTTTAAATTAGGTCAAGTTTGATGTACCTGCTATTGATTTCCGGAAAATTTCCGTCTACAATCTCGGAGCTTATGCAAAGAGCCTTACTGACGCTGTCACGCTGGGCCAGGGCAAATGGTCTTGGTGTAAATCTAACGAAGACGGAACTGGTAATGTTCACTAGGAAGCGTTTTTGCTCCACCAACATTGGATGGAGTGCAACTTCACCTATCTCCCGAAGCAAAGTACCTCGGCACAATCCTGGACTGTCAACTACAATGGAAAAGGAACGTTGAGGAGCGGGCGAAGAGAGGAATGATTGCACTCTATGCATGCAAGAACTCCATTGTGAAAAGCTGGGGCCTAAAACCATCGACTATACACTGGCTGTATAACACTGTGGTGAAGCCCATCTTGTCCTATGGTTCTCTTGTTTGGTGGAACTGTCTGAGCCTTAAGTCGACATCCTGTAAATTAGACAAGGTACAAAGAGCCGCCGCGATTTTAGTCACAGGAGCCAGAAGGAGTACGCCACAATCAGCTTAGAACGCAATGCTGTACTTCAAGCCTCTGGGCCTCAGCATTAAGTGTCAGGCTGCGCGTAGCGCCCTATGGCTGCATGAACAAAAACTCTGGCGGAACTGTACCTTTGGGCATGGTAGTGTTCTGAATGAACCAGGTATAGATTTGGACCAGTGCGCTAAACTAAGCGACTATATATCACCAGTCCTTAGATTTGACGATGTAGATGTCGTTTTTCCTAGTAGAGACGACTGGAAACGAAGTAACCCTCCTCTGGACGGTCTGGCTTTCTATACAGACGGATCCAAGACGGAAGAAGGTACTGGGACAGGCGTCTACTGTGAAAGGTTAGGCCTTGAGTTAACCTACAAGCTGGATAGCAACTGTAGTGTTTTCCAAGCTGAAATCTTCGCGATCTGGAAGGCAGCGGAATTGATAAAAAGTCTGGATGTTGAGGTCGTTGAACCGGTGACTATCTTTGTGGACAGTCAAGTGGCTCTTAAAGCCATCAAATCTTGTTACATCAAATCCGAAGCCGTCCTCAAGTGTAGAGCAGCTCTGGAAGAACTTAACCATCGTACCAGGATATTGTGACATAGCTCCCATATATAGTTCCGTCCGATTTTTGTAAATGCTGCAACAAACTTTCCATAATTTTTTCGACTGATACACAACTTTGCAGACCGTTAAAAAAGTTATACGAAGTTTTGTGAAAATTGGTTCAGAGTTGGTTACATCTCTCCTATACCGATTTTGGGGTAAATGTTGCACCAAACTGCCAAGGATTTTCCGATTGATACAAAATTTTGCACAACTTATAGAGATAGGTCTTTATTAATGTATACGAAGTTTTCTGAAAAACTACTACTATATATAGTTTCTTCCGATTTTTGGTAAATGGTGCACCGAGGAGCCTACGTCTGTTCCATATACACGAGATAAAATTGTGAACAGCGCTCTGTGCTGCAGCATACCAAACGGTATATGCCACGGTTGCTCAATTAGGTCCAGATTTACATATAGCTCCACACATACATTATTTTGCTCGATTTCATACAAATGGTGCAGAAAAGAATCCGATTGACATAAAATGCATTGAGTTTTTTACTTAGTTCAAATATCTATGTAGATCACACATTTAGTTTCGTCCCATTCCATTTCAATGGTTCTCTAAAAATCTACAGGATATTCTATATATTAGCATCACTCGTATATATCAAAAGTGGTGAAGGGTATCATATAGTCGGCCCCGTCCAACTTTTGAACTTTCCTCACTGGTTTTAAAATATTTTTTTTTAAGTCTATATGAGGCGTGATTTCTTTAAAAATATATAGATATAGGGTTCAAAAATTATTTTTTAAAAAATCCACGCCCAGATATAGGGTTCAAAAATAATTTTTTAAAAAATCCTCGCCCAGATATAGGGTTTAAAAATAATTTTTTAAAAAATTCACGCCTAGATGTAGGGTTCAAAAATTATTTTTTAAAAAATCCACGCCTAGATGTAGGGTTTAAAAATTATTTTTAAAAAAATCCACGCCTAGATATAGGGTTCAAAAATTATTTTTTAAAAAATCCACGCCTAGATATAGGGTTCAAAAATTATTTTTTAAAAAATCCACGCCTAGATATAGGGTTCAAAAATTATTTTTTAAAAAATCCACGCCTAGATATAGGGTTCAAAAATTATTTTTTAAAAAATCCACGCCTAGATATAGGGTTCAAAAATTATTTTTTAAAAAATCCACGCCTAGATACAGGGCTCAAAAATATTATTAAAAAATCCACGCCTAGATATAGGGTTCAAAAATATTTTTAAAAAATCCACGCCTAGATATAGGGTTTAAAAATTATTTTTAAAAAATCCACGCCTACATACAGGGTTCAAAAATATTATTAAAAAATCCACGCCTAGATATAGGGTTCAAAAATATTATTAAAAAATCCACGCCTAGATGTAGGGTTTAAAAATTATTTTTTAAAAAATCCACGCCTAGATGTAGGGTTCAAAAATTATTTTTTAAAAAATCCACGCGTCTGATGTAGGGTTGAAAAATTATTTTTAAAAAAATCCAAAAGTTATGTTTTAAAAATCCACGCCTAGATATAGGGTTCAAAAGTTATGTTTTAAAAAATCCACGCCTAGATATAGGGTTCAAAAATCTCCGCCGAAATATAGACTCCAAAAAAACATTTTTTAAAAATCTCCGCCGAAATATAGACTCCAAAAATTTTTTTTTATAAATCTCCGCCTAAATATAGACTCCAAAAATTATTTTTAACAAATCCACGCCTTAAAGTAGACTCCAAAAATTATTTTTAACAAATCCACGCCTTAAAGTAGATTCCAAAAATTATTTTTAACAAATCCACGCCTTAAAGTAGACTCCAAAAATTATTTTTAACAAATCCACGCCTAAACATAGACTCCAAAAATTATTTATGTTAAATCCACGCCTAAACATAGACTCCAAAAATTATTTTTAATAAATCCACACCTATATAGAGACTTCTAAACATATCAATCCATAAATATTTTTTTCTCTATTGTATTTTTATCCAGCCACATCTTGTTCTTACCCCTAACAAATTCCAGATAAATCTGTTCCCAAAAGAAATAAACAAATAAAGAGAAATTAAAATGGAATGAGTTATTCGGAAATTTTATAAACTGTCTTTGCTTAAGAATGGAAACCAAACAAAAACAATATAAAAATAAAAACAAAAGAATAAAAAACCATTTACAAAAAATACTAAGAATACCTCCGATAAGTCCAGCATATGTTGTAGCACCAACCAACCAGCAGCAATGGCACCAACCATTCATTCTAGCCCAGGCATAACATTTAGATATTTATCTGAACATTTTCCTATTGACAGATGGATGGATAGATGGTTGGTTGGGTGGTTGAGTGAGTGAATGAATGAGCTGTGGAATGGTTTATGGCTTATGGACAGACATTTATTCTATTGGACGAAGTGTGACTAAGTTAGCCATTAATCTCAAGCTTTGACTAAAGGTATTGTTGTTAATGTGATTATTAATGTGTTGTTGTTGGGTTGGCTGGCTAGCTGGCCGGCAGGTTGGCTAGTTGGGTGTTGTGGTTGTGGCTACACATTTTGCGGCTGATTTATGATGATTTGCATTAGAAAACCTAATGAAAACCGTTAATACTAGCAACTAAGAAGAAAAAAGAAATTAACTGTTATTCTTTGTGTGTTTTTGTACTACCCACCACCACCACCTCTTCTTCTAACCTGTCGATTCTTTAATGATCTAGACTGAGAAACCCAAATATTTAAATTTCATTTGAATTAAGTTAAGAAAAAAGAAAAGAAACGCATTTCCAAACAATTCGACAACAAAAAATTCCAAATGTTTCAGTGAAAGTGATATTTCGGAAATAAAACCGAAAACAACACAAAGCCACAAAGAAATTATTGAAAATTTATTATTGGTTTGTTAGAAGCCGAAGAAAGAAGCCAGCAGCCAACAGCAAATAAATATTTTAGGCCGCTGATGATTGCAACGGCCTGCGGCTTCAGTCAGTTATCAAGATCATAGGCTTAGAGTAAGATGTCGGATATTTCGGCGGTGTAGCTAACTAAACGAATAGACAGAAAATTTAATGTGACGAGAGGAAAATAAATTTAGCGCCCATGTATGGCAGAGTTCGCAGGTTAAACGTGTCATTGCATTATCGCGAAAATTGATTTGAAAATTAAAAAAAAAAATTGAAGAATAAACCGCAAATTAAAAAAAGTGTAAAAAAACAAATTTCCAACTAATTTACCTACCAAGATTGAAAATAGAAAACTTGAAAGGAAAAACTCTTAATGAAAATAAACTTGAAAACTGCAATCATAATAACAAACCAACAAACAAAAAGAAAATCGAAAAAACTGACGACAACAACAACAATTTTGTGCGTGAAAACTTGTTTGAAGTGTTGTTTTGAGTAGCTTACTACTAGCTGATGGCTTGGTAATTATCCTATGCCGGCTGAGAGTGACAACAAACCCTGAAGGAGATAGACACATATCCGAAACCCACTTAGTTTTGTGGAAACGAAAAAAAAATACAAAATGTTCATATAATGTCTTGCTGTATCAGTCAAACATGTCGAAGCGCCACAATTAGATAGACAACAACATCACACTAACCTAACCAGGTTACCACCAGCAATCCAACCGGCAAATCAGTCCGCCTTTTTTCGTCTCGTTTCGATTATTTTGCATATTGCTGGTTATTAACCTTCATTTGAACCTGATAAACTGTGAGGAGTAGTAGCAACAAATATTGATTTGCCTGGATAGCAAATCTTTGTACACACAAAATATATCGGCAATATGTTGCTGGATTTATTTTGTAATAATCTTTGGTAAGTTTTTTCGAGAAATGGAAGAATGATTTTATCAGAGTAGGAATGAAGTAATCGCCTTGGCCTGTATAAGGGATAAGGGAATACTGCCCTTCTTTCAGTGTTTAATCAAGAAATCTAGGGGTTAATAGCCCTTTAAAAAAGATTCTTCAAAAAATCAATAACAAATGTTCTTTAAAAAATCAGGGGCTCAGAGGAACATTTGACTGCACAAAATATTTTTTTATAGCATTCCCGAGAAAATACTCTTTTAAGTTTTAATAGTCAATGAAAATCTACTTTAAAAAATCCACGCCTTTAATGGTCAAAAGGCATTGATCTCAAAAATCGTTAAAAAGTACATTTAAAAAACCCACGCCTTTAATGGTCAAAAGGCGTGGATCTCCAAAATCGTTAAAAAGTATTTTTAAAAAATCTACGCCTGTAAAAGCCTTCGAAAAAATATTTAAGCAAATCCACACCTATAAAAAATAATAATAATAAAACATTTGCGACTATAATAGTCGACAAAAACCCAATTTTTCAATTCTAGACTTAATTCAGATCGTTTTGTCAAATTTCGTGTCAATCGGAAAATTTATAGGGGCTTTGGTGCATCATTTACATTAAATCGGGCGAAAATTTATATGGGAGCTATATATAAATCTGAACCGATTTTCACGAAACTAAGCACACATCAATCTAGACTCAATTAAGTACGCTGTGCCAAATTTCATGCAAATCGAAAGATATATAGGGACTTTTAGGCACCATTTACTTAAAATCGGACGAAAATATATATGGGTGCTATGTCAAAATCTGAACCGATTTTCACGAAACTTAGCACACATCATTTTAGACCTAATTCAGCACGCTGTGCCAAATTTCATGCAAATCGAAGGATATATAGGGACTTTGGTACACCATTTACCTTAAATCGGACGAAAATATATATGGGAGCTATATGTAAATCTGTACCGATTTTCAGGAAACTAAACACACATCATTCTAGACTCAATTAAGTGCGCTGTGCCAAATTTCGTGCAAATCGATGGATATATAAAGAAAATGGTGCACCATTTAAATAAAATCGTTCGAAAATATATATGGGAGCTATATGCAAATCTGTACCGATTTTCATGAAACTTAACACATATCATTATTGTCTTAATTCAGTACGCTATGCCAACCAAATATCGTCCAAGTCGAAAGATACATAGGGACATTGGTACATCATTTACCTTAAATCGGACGAAAATATATATGGGAGCTATATCTAAATCTGGAAACTTAACACATATTATTCTAGACCTAATTCATTACGCTGCGCCAATTTTAGTGCAAATCGAAAGATATATAGGGACTTTTAGGCACCATTTACTTAAAATCGTACGAAAATATATATGTGAGCTATATCTAAATCTGAACCGATTTTCACGAAAATTAGCACATATCATTCTTGTCTTAATTCAGTACGCTATGCCAAATTTCGTCCTAATCGAAAGATATATAGGGACATTGGTACATCATTTACCTTAAATCGGACGAAAATATATATGGGAGCCATATCTAATTCTCAACCGATTTTCAGGAAACTTAACACATATCATTCTAGACCTCATTCATTACGCTGCGCCAAATTTCGTGCAAATCGAAATACATATAGGGACTTTGGTGCACCATTGACATTAAATCGGGTTAAAATATATATGGGAGCTATATCTAAATCTGACCCGATTTTCACTAAACTTACCACACATCATTACAGACTTAATTCAGTACGCTATGCCAAATTTCGTACAAATCGAAAGATATATAGGGACTTTGGTACACCATTTACCTTAAATCGGACGAAAATAAATATGGGAGCTATATCTAAATCTGTACAGATTTTCAGGAAACTAAACACACATCATTCTAGACCTAAAATAGGGGCTTTGGTGCACCATTTGCCTTAAATCGGACCAAAATATATATGGGAGCTATATCTAAATCTGAACCGATTTTTCCCAATTTCAATAGGGTTCGTCCTTTGGCCGAATAAATGACCTATGCCAAATTTCATCCAAATCGAATCATAAATGCGACCTGTACTTTGTTCACAAAAATACATGAACGGGCAGACGGACATGCGTAAATCGACTCAGAAAGTGAGTCTATGCATATTCTCAAAAGGAACAATGTGTCTATCTCGTTTCCTTTTGCCTGTTACAAACATATGCACGAAGACATAATACCCTGTACCACAGTGTGGTGAAGGGTATAACAATTTAACATGGACAGACAGACGGATATGCATAAATCGACTTAAAAATGATTCTATGCATATTCTCAAAAGGAACCATTTGACTATCTCTTTTCCTTTTGCCTGTTACAAACATATGCACAAAGACATAATACCCTGTACCGCAGTGTGGTGAAGGGTATAAAAAAGAACGAGATCAGCTGGAAAGAGGTGGAACTACTTCCGATCGTTCCTTTCTCGGAATAGTTCCAATGAACTAGTTCGTTTCAGAACTACCCAACTCTAATCCACACCTTCAGAAAATCAACGTATAATTTTTCTCAATATTGAAGGTTAATGTTAAAGTTATTTGTAATTATTCAGTGAAAACCATCCCAGTAAATGAATCCAAAACACTCCCACAACATTTCCAAGGGTGTGTAAGATAAATTATTTAATTTAACGGTCGACAGATCATCAATAAGGTGTTGTGATGTCCACAGCACCTTTCCAAACATTTAGTGGTTTTGTTGTTGCTTTTCAAATGTTCATTTGTAGTTAATTATCTGTCAGTCCCATCGTAAACCAAACAATATTATTATGCCTCCTCAAAAAGAGCCTAAATCATAATTGAATTGACAGCAATTCGAAAAAAATTACACACAGCCATTCGTTGGAGGTGTTGGCTAGGTAATGATTAGCTATCTAACTGACAAGCAACAAAAACTCCCGCTGACAAGCAAGCTATAAATTTCAAATTATCATAAATTTTTTGCATGATTGTTATGAAGATGGTTATGGAAATGCAAAAAAAACTCCAACAACAATAACTTTGTACATTCATCAGTCTATGTCCATACTCATAATCTTCCTACTCAGGCTAATCAAGATGTTTTAAATGACACCCATGTTTTTGTGTAGTTTTTTGTTTTTGTTGTTGTCATCATTAACTAATGAATTTCTTTCCTCAATATTTTTCTTTTACTCATTTCCAGTGAAGTTTCCTCAATTTCCCATAGTTATCAAATGGCTCCCAGTGTCTGTCAAAATTCACCCAAATTACCGCCACACAATAATACACAGTCTGGTGTACATAGCGGTGGCGGCGGCGGTGGTACTGGCAGTGGAGCTACTGGAAGTAACAATCATCATCATCGAACGGGTGGCACGGCCATGGTCGGTGGCGGTTCTGCATCTGTTACACAACGCAGCAATTGTGGCAGTAGTAGCATCAATGGTTCCATGGCATCATATAAAATGTCAACAACATCGGAAACAAGCTGGTCCCAGACGGTATACAGTAAGGTAAGTGGAAATTAAAAAAAAAAATATTAATTGTTTAATAATATTGGAAAAAAAACAAATTTTTGCAAAATCTCGGAACTTATTAGAGAAAAAGAATTCCCGTACCGGGAATCGAACCCGGGCCTTCCGGGTGAGAGCCGGATATCCTAACCACTAGACAATACGGGATTGTTAAAGAAATCCCACATAACTCTTATAAGAATATTCCAATATAAATGTAGTGTTGCCACTCTTCATTGGCATTTTCATACCAAAATGTGAAATATTTCTACAAAATCCACGGCTCTTATAAATAATGAAAAAATATATTTATATTCTTATAATTAATAAAAAGGCATTTTTATAAAAACCACGCCTCCTTTAATTTATAAAAACTATTTTTAAAATGCCGCCAATTATAATAATTAATAAAACAATGTTTTTAAAAAAATCCGCATCTCTTAGGATGAAAAATATATTTTTATAAAAACCACGCCTCTTTTATTAATTAATGAAAAAAAAACATATTTTAAAATAAGGAAATAAAAAGCTTGAAGCAAAATCCTTGAAAAAAATCAAGTTTGTGAGACATCTTGAAAAATATTTTTAAAACACGACATGCATTAAAAGCACGCAATAAAAATATTCGTATAATAATCGCATTAAAATAATGTGAAAAAGCCCTCGAAAAAATATTTCTTAAATACCTAACGCTTCTGAATGCTCAAAATAATTTTTAAAATCGTTATTCTGAAAGCCGGTGCTTAACATTTTTGAAAAGTTCGCCATTTAATAATATTTGAAAAACTTCCCACTTCATGAGGCCCTTAAAACATATTTTAAGAAACTTCACGGTTCGATAAGAACTATAAAAAATTGTTCATGCTCCTAAGAACAATTAAAAACTTCAGGCTAATAGAAAATCCCTTCTGAAAGCCCTGGAAAATAATTTTTTGAATGCAGCCTTTAAAACATTCATGGTTCTGAAAGCCTTATAGATTTTGAAAAGGATCTTTGAAAAAATCCACACTTCTGGAAGCCCCAGGAAAAAATATTTGAAAATATATAGTACGACGGGGCCGACAATATGATACCCTTCACAACTACCACTGGCTTGAAAGTTTCTGCGGATTGATATTTAGAGTCTTGGCAGTATTTCGCGATGTTTGCATTTGTATGGCATCTGTGGTATCTTTTCCGAATTATGTTTTCCTGAAGCAAATAATTACTTCATAAGATGCTAAATAAGTGTGTTAATGGTAATACTAAATAATATCAGAATACCTAGACAGTTGTAAGTATTGAATAAAACTCCCACATTCGAGTAGGAAGAACAATGTAATTGGTATCAATTTAAAGGACAATCACTCCTCTTCGATATACTATGCCCACTAGATGTTAATATATGCCTCATAGAATACAATTTTTTTAATTTTTTTCACAAAAGCCTGGGACCAGTTGACCTGCAAAATATTTACCGATTTATATCAAAACTGTCATGCTTATCCTTTGGCCAAATCCCCTTCACCCTGAAAAATGTCGTGATGTTCAGATCATACTTGTGTGAACAGGAAAACAGATAAAAATAAAATGTTTGGTACAGCATTTCTAATCACTTGTCCAAATTCCCTTCACCGTGGGTTGTGTTGTGATGTTCGGCTTTCAATTTTAGCCTATAGATCGACTCGAAAAAAAAACACCAAAAAATAAGTTTTCGGTCCATTTCATCCCAAAATTATTATCTGATCATCACCGAAAATTATAGGCGTTGTCGGTGACCATAACTTGAACCTCATGGAAAATTTCAAAACCATGAGCGCTATATTTCCGCCCTCTAGTGTGGTAATGGGTTACTAAATAATATATGAATACGTAAAAACCGACAAAAATAAAGTTTTTTGTCCATTTCATCCCCTAAATATTAACCGATCTTTTCCAAAAACAATAGGGGGGGACCAGAATCCATCCTATATGCAATTTCGAAAAGATTGGCCCATAACTGTGGCCTGTATTGTGTTTACAAATTATAATGTACAGACGGACGGACGGACGAGTCGAGATATGACGATCGGTATACTTAAAGGTGGGTCTAGGACCAATATTTCGCGGCGTTACAAAACTTTGGGGGCTGCACAAAGCTATAATACCCTGCCAACATAGTTGTGTAGGGTAAATTTACTCCATAAGATTCAAAATAGGTTTGGTTCATTTGACCCGCCAAATTTCGAATTAGTTGGTAAGTTTGTCTTCCCCATGGAAAATTTGTGATGTTCGTCTTATAATTGTGGCGTCTAGTGCGACTAAATAAGACTAAGACCAGACTAATTTTCGGTCCATTTTATCCCCGAAATATCATGTGATCATCATCGAAAATTATAGACGTCATACTTGATCTTAACCTGAACCTTATGTAAAATTGCCTAGCCTGCAGGGCCACATTTTCGCCCTTTAGTGGGGTACTAAAGAATATCAGAATACGTAGACACCTGTAAGTAGTGAAGTAAAACTCCCACATCCGGATTGGTATCAATTTGAAGGTCAACTCCTCGGGTCTATACCCATCAGATGTAAATATATATACCACAGAATAAAAATGTTGTATTTTTTTACATCCATTTAACCTACAAAATATTTTCCGGTTTATATCAAAACTGTCATGCTTATCCTTAGGCCATAAGGCCTCTAGAGCGAATAGAAAAACAGATAAAATAAAGTTTTTGATTGATTCCAACCCCGATTATTACCAAAAGCATTTACAAATTATAATGGACAAACGGACGGATACATATGTTTAAATCGACTCAGCTAGTCGAGATATGGCGATCGGTACCCCAAATGGTGGGTCTACAAACAATATTTCTCAGTATTACAAACTGTTGGAGTCACACAAAGCTATAATACCCTGACAACATTGTTATGTGGGGTATAAAAATCAAAGATTATACAAATTTTGAAAAAATAGTATAAAAAAAATCTCTTATAAAAACTCTTAAATATTTATTTATATAAACCCTATTATGAAGTCCTCAAAAATATCATTAAACATTCAGACTTAAAAAATCCGGACTAATAAAAATTAAAAAAAAACATTATTAATTCAAATCCCCTGTCCATAAATCTTGAAAATAGGTTTCTGAATCCATTATTTGGAAGGAATTAACATAACTTGTGGAATTAAATATATCCTCCAAGGCATAGAAATTCAAATCTCCTATTCTATACTTGACCAATTATTTAAAAAAATCAACCAATTTTACTGCAAATCATCCCTATTGGCAACATTCGTTATAAATCCCACACAAATGGTGGTTGAAAATAAATAAACCGACGCGCACAAATGTTTAAGAATTCAACACACATTCCTATCGATAAACAGCAGTCGAGGTGGATATCTAAAAATAGCTACTCAGTTCACCACAATGAGAACAGAGCTAAAGCAGCTGTTCAATTGAGTATGGTGAAAAGGAAATATGGCGTTGCCAACTATTAACACATAAAAAACGTTAAATTTGAAATTTATATTTCTTCACAAATTATGTTTTCATGATTCGAGCTTCAGGTCCAAGCTTTTGACTACTTAAATTGATTCCGGATAAAAAATTTAAAATTATTTTTTCAGTATGAAAAATGTCCATTAATTCTGCAAAATGGAATATTGAAGTAATATCCTTCTTTGCAAAACTTGAAATTGTATAATCTCCTTCGCCTTCTTCCAGGAAAATCAACGACCACCAGTTTACAATCCCGAAGATTATGTTGCTGCGTTGAAGAAATTTGGCAAACGACAAAGTGGACCCAATCCACGTTCGATATACGATGCCAGTGATGCAGCCGCCGCAGCTGCGGCTGAGGATAGTTTCAAATCGGCAACATTACCACACAAGCATTCCGATTATAAGTAAGTTAAGGAATTTATAAAAAATATAATTCCTTTAAAATAAAATGTCTCTCAATTTTTTTACAGAAGTCCAATTATGGCCCCCGTGGCAAGTGAAAGTGAAATGTCCTTACGGCAATTTGCAAGTATTACAGATCTGCTGACAAAGTTAAGAGCTGATTTGAGGGTATCATTTCCAAGGTAAGTTTAAAGGGAGGAAATTCAAAAAAAAATAATAATACTATGAAATTTGAAAATACTATAATTTTTAATTTTAGAAAAATTTTAATTTAATTTAAAAATTTAATTAAAAAATTATATTCTTATAATTTTTTGTTTTTTTTTTTTTAGTTTCGTCCAAGAATTTGTGGCCACACCTTCGGATGGTGTTAGCCTACTATTGGAGGTATTACGGTCCATTCAACTGTCACAAGCGGTAAATGCTCCCATAAATACCATCAATAATATCGGAACAATGCCTAGGAATTCACAGAGCTATCAACGTCGCGCCCTGCTTGATGAATTGGCATGCTTGTAAGTAGCTCAATAACCACCAACAGGTCTAATAGTTCTGCTTATCATTAAATATTTTTTTTCTATCTTCTAGACAATGTCTCAACATTTGCTGCTCCCGTTCGGTGGAGGCCACCGCCCGTTTGGGTACCACACCCGTGGGTTTAATGCCCTTGGCATCATCGGCAACGGGTCAGGGTATTCGCGCTCGTATCCTAGCAATGCAATTAATGGCAAATGCTTGCGATAAGAACTCTTTTGGTCATGGTAATCAAAAATTGGCTACTGCAGGTCATACAGCAATATCGGATGCAATGTCAACACTGCGTTTAAGATGCAGTGAACCGGTACGTTTTCGTTTGCTAATGGGTATGCTAAATAGTGGCGGAGGTTCGGGCGAGTTGCAAGCTGTGGGAGTGAGGTAAAGTATCCGTTTTCCGATTTTTATTAAGATTCACTTCGTAAAACTTTTCTTTTGTTTTCTTATTATTTCCCCTCAGATTCATCAATGCATTCTTGGAAAGTTCAGAAAATCTTCAACAGCGTTTATATTTGCAAGCGGAATTATTCCAGGCTGGATTTGACCCCAATAATTTGGCAAAGGTATGTGGTTTTCGGTTTAAAATGAGGGTGCGGCGGCTGTGTCAAAATATGAACCTATGTTCAAAACTTCCTCCAGAGACGTTGTTTAACCTCCAAGAACAGACACTTATGTGGAAAAATGCGACTAAAACCTTCAAAATATCATAAATCTTGAAAATACAGGAAATGGGGTAGGACCTTAATATGGTGGCTATGCCAGAACATAGACATATATATAAAAATGCCCTCCACGAACCTGGTATTTCAAATTACAGCCAATTCGTTGAGATAATTGGACTAGAACTTTCAAAGCATGAAAACGGGGCCATAATCTGATATAAAACTGGGCTGTACAGTTACGTAACTGAGGATCCTACTTTGGGCGCCATTTGAAATAAAATAGTCCAGGAAATTTATTTTAAATGAAGAAATATATCTTATAGGTCGTATGTTGGGCGCCATTTGTGGTAAAAAAAATCTTTAAAAAAATAATATTTTTACTGGTTCCACGTTGGGCGCCATTTGAAAAATAAGATTTGTATACTAAACTAATTGACGAATTTTATTTCAAAGGAAAAGTCAGCTCACTTTATATTTACAACATTTTCAAAGTCCAACAATTCTTCACAGCCCTAGTGGGATCACAATGAGGTTAAAATGAAACATTTAAGATTAGCAAACACAACTGTCGAGTTATGGAACAAAGGTCCCCAAGTTCAACACTTTTTCATATAGGGTTCCATTTTGTTTAAAAAAACTGTGAGAAAATGCCAGTAGAACTTTCAAAATATGCAAATGGGACTGGTTCTTTATATGGATCCTATGTAAATTTTGGACCTATATTGATAATATTATGTAGATACTGTTTTCTTCCTCCGGGATGCCAAAATGCCCCTCGAGAAATCCGAACTGCAAAATGACAGCCAAGTCGGATGAGAAAGTACCGAACATTTCGGGTATAGTTATATGCAGGCTATACCTAAACGCGGACCGATATTTAATGAGAACCCAAAATATTAAATTACAGCCAATTTGGTTGAAAAACGTGTCCAATTCCCTAAAATACCGAAATATGGCGGG
This sequence comes from Musca vetustissima, assembly GCF_032173495.1. Classification (NCBI taxonomy): domain Eukaryota; kingdom Metazoa; phylum Arthropoda; class Insecta; order Diptera; family Muscidae; genus Musca; species Musca vetustissima. The sequence goes on from NW_026882293.1 coordinate 154,132, forward strand.
TACAGTTATATATGGGCTACACCGGAACTTCAGCCAATATTTCAATATTTTCGGTAGGATGAGCAGAACCATCCTAAAACTACCACAAATTGGGGGGTATCGTTATATGGGGGCTATTTTAAGCCCATTTTCGAACTAGACGTGACTGCCTGTAGATCCTTGAAAAATATTTAAAAACATCCACATGTTTTACCTCAGATGACACATTAAAGAAATTTTCACCCTGAGTTAATTGCTCTTCTCCCTCCCCTTTTCAGACAATCTCTTCCTCCTCACCCTGGTTGGATGTGTTGCGAAGTGAGCTAAAGAAATTCCATGACATTTACGTCGATGTCGATAAAATGATTAACCAATCCCGAGAAGCCGATAGGGTTCGCAGTCAAATGGTAATACTCGAACGTAGAGTACAAATATTGCACGAAGAAAAGGCCGTGTTAACCTCGATGGAACGTCGCCTACAAGAACGCTGTGCTGAGTTGCAAAGAGAAATATTCCGTTTACAGGGAGCACAAAATGAAAACACATTCAAATCTCTCGATAAACAACCGGTTACACTGCCTCGCCACATTCCACCGGGTAAACAGCAAGATTCCTCAGAACATGAAGATGAGGGTATTAGTAGTTCAGATACAGGACCCTCGCTATCGCCTGTGCCAATTTTGGTCTTACCACAAAATAGTAAAAAACATGAGAAGCTCCCGGCCGATCCAGCCATTGAGGATGCCATGGAAGAGTTGGACAATGTGGTGAATGAAGCTGAGAAACAAATCTCCACAAATGAATGTAAATTTAATAAAATCTGCAAGGAGGCTAAGGAAAAAGAAATTATACCGAAAAATATTGTACCACAACCGCCAAGAAAATCTCGTTCCTTGGCCCATTTGGTACAACCGGAGGGTTCAGAATTAGATGGTTCCGAATATGGTATGCTGATGTTGCAGAAACCCATAAATCCCAATCAAGAAGTGGCTGCCTTGAAAACCTTTTTCGATGAATCCGATTATGTTATACAAGATCAGGATAAAGCGTATCATCGAAATGCTTTGGACTCCCCTGAAATCCCTGAGAATGTGGCGAGTAAACAACATTCGAATAATACCACCCGAGAACTGCTGGATGTTATTATGAATGCCCGCCACTGTGAAGATGATCCAACAATGAAAGCATTGCGGGAAAGTTCCGATAGCCCAGCTAATGATGTGGAAGATAACAGTAATGCCATTGTGATGAGTGGAGCCCCTAAGCGCGAAAGTTTCACCGAAACCAATGGTGTACCACCACAACAATTCCATGGCGTATTTTTTATGACCGATATGAATACGGCCCAGAAATATCCTAAACCAGATTTAACAGCTGCCCTGCAGGCACGTCGGGTAACCAAGAATGTTGAACGTTTGGAGGCCGTATTCGCCAGCCACAACGAAGCCTACAATGAGGCAGATCAACAGAATGGTAAACGCAACAGTTTAATGCCCAGCCATCGTGAAAAATCACGTAGTAATCAACAGATTTATTTTGGCAGTAATCCCACCATACGCATCGGTCCCTATGCCCAGCAGCAGCAACAACAACAGAATGTAAGACCGGATCTTTTAAATAACAGTAGTAATGTGACGACACGTACCCGTTCGTATACACAAGGCTCAAAAGTAACCGATATACCATCGGGTTTATATTAAAGTAATATTTTTTAGTAGTTATAGTAGTTTTATGCATTTGTATGTAGTTGTTAGAAAAATCGAAAATGAAAACAAAAGCTTTTGTGCAATAAGTTGTCTCAAAGTTTATTTTATAGGTTATAGTTTTAAGTTACTAATTTATTAATATCTATATAGAGTTATGTAATAAACAAAAAGCATACTAAACCACTTTTAGGTTAATATATATAGGACGATTTTCATTAGGCGCCATTTATGTTAAACAAATTGTTTACAATATTTATCTCAAAAATGAGATATTTTTAAAGGACCCACTTTGGGCGCCATTTTAATAAATTTGAGTATACTAAAAAAATACTAAAGAAAACAAACCGTTAGGCGCCATTTGAAGAATTTAATTTGTATTTTACGATTTTTTCATTATTTCAAAGGAAAAAATCATTTGAGCCAGATTTGGGCGCCATTTGTATTTTATAAATTCCTTAGTTCCAAAAATTCTCCACAGCCCTAGTGGGATTACAACGAAGTTATTAAGCTACTCATTACACATAATTGTTAGCCTAAGATCCCGCATAACTAAATCAGTCGAAGGTAAGGATTATATGAAAGTTTGTATTGTTCGGATGTAAAACGTAAAACGAACAGCTAATATTGGATATATTTTCAATTTCTTAAAATTCGAAAAGTGTCGAAAATATATTTTTTTTTGCGTCAATCGTCAAGTACAAAAGCTAGAAAAATGATATCTAACGAAATACAGGGTAATAACACCTAATGTTAAACCAAAAATCTGGGTCAATGGGACTATAGTCGCTCAGTCCAATAAGCTCAAAAAAGTAAATAAATCAGCTTTTTATACAGTGGACCCATTTGAAAATCTTCGATATAAAGGTCCGAAAATGTGGGGCAACAACATTCTAAATACTTTAGATTGAGTAGTAGCCTTAAATGAGAGCTATACGAATCATGGATCTATATTGATTTTTTAGGGATTCTATACTGAACTCGAAGCCTTACAAATCTATGGGGTCCTTCTACTCAGCAGATGTTCCATGATATTGTTGTTGACCGCATAAATCACAACCTTTTGGGTCTCCATTTTCAATTATTTTTGTCGATCACTGTGTAGAGGTTCTCGTCTCTATAGTGCCTCCTGGCTACCATTGCATAAGATGGCAACTCACAATAGGTTCATGATGCCATATCCCCCTTACGTTTAGTTCGAATATATCCGTCTGTTGTTCGCTCTTGTTTCTCCGGTTCATCTTGGCCAGTTTCCGCCACTGTGCCCCATATAGCTACTCATTTATTGTCAAGAACAGGGCTTCTATACTGAATTCGAAGCCGTACTAATCTGTAGGGTCGCTTCTATTGAACAGATAATCCATAATCTTATTGTTAATGCCATCCCCATTTTATAGGGTCTCCATTTTCAGTCTCTCGTCTCTATAATTCCTCCTACCTACATTCGCATAATAAGGCGGCTCATTCCAGGTTATTGATGTCATATTCCCCTTACATCCGTCTGCTGTTCGCTCAGGATTCTTCGGTTCATCCTGGCCAGTTTCCGCCATTTCTTGTCGTGAACGTGGTTATATCCTAGCTCCTAGCTTGCATCTTCCACCATCTTATCAGACTCGTCGTTTTTCCGAGGTTCCAAGACAGTTTTGTCGGTCTTACTTCGCATTCCGACATTGAATTTAAGTTCGAATCCCCGCCTGTCTCTTGGTCGAGATTTATCTTCCTCGGTGATTCTTCAACTCAGATGCCTAGACACCCATATCTATAGAAGAAATTTGCTGGATGCCAACGAGGTGAGAATAGTAGGCAGAAAAACGACACCCGGCCGAAACTGGGTCATTTAGAAACTGCATCCTAAGTTAATTTTATGTTCCTCTTCCATACATTGTTTTAGGGGAACAACCTCGTAGTCCGTCTTAAAGCGGGGGGATAAAACCAAGAGATTGGCAACTACCTGGAATTAATTTCAATTATCTAAATTCAAATTCACAATTTAAAATATTTCTCTTGACTATAAAATAAGGGTTTCAGTCTGCAAGAGGGAATTAAGGTCCCACAATTTATATCCTATCAAGAATTGTATTCTTTATATCAGAGATCCACAATATGTTTCTAATGGATAGGGTTTCTCTTTATATCCTTGTACGAATAATCAGGATTCAACTGTACATATAAGATAATACTATGTCATTTTGTAATCCCAGAACCTCACTCTAACCTCAAAATTAAATATTTTTTCTTAGTTCTAGTCCAAGACACCGTGAAATTACAAAATTTACTTTATAGCCAAACAATATAAACTTTTATAAAATTTACTTCTGATTAACATTAGGAAATTGTAATTGTCACAATTCCATAGTTTGCAGATGAGAGAGAATTACAAACCTGTGGGGAGAATTACAACCCTTTAACTCTCTCTCTCTCTCTCTTCAACAAATTGAGAGTTGTCACAAGTAAAATAATCTAATATAAATCATTTGTTGTTATTCAGATTTTTATTTTTAAATTAAAATAGATGTAAAAGTTGTATTCATTAAAAAGTATATTTAAAAATATATTATTTTTAATTAATCAATTTAAATTATACATATTTGTTTAAAAATCGATTCAGCGGTCCAAAAATAGTATATTTACAAATATATGTGACTAACAAAATAACTTCTAAGAAATAAATATGGCGAAATATATTTTAAATTAAAGGGAATTTTGCTATAAGATTATTCGACAGCAATTTGTTGGAAAACATTTGTTTTATAATTTAAAAACAAATCTATTATTTTAAGTAGTGTATTTACAATTTAAATAAATTTAAGGCAACACTAATATTTTTATAAGGAATATATAAAACACATACATAAATTACTAACTAATGATCTGATCGATAATACGTTGTAATTATATACACATACATAAAAATATATCCATATTCCAAAGCTATTCTTTAATTCAAAACTTCTTGTAACTTCCCTTCTAAACTTGATAAAATTCTACAAAGAAATACTAAAGAATTTTACACCAAGTTTATTGTATCTGCCTCTATCCTGTAACTCAGTATTTACTTATATCTTCTCTGTATTCCTATATAGCACATTTAAACGCACTGTAATTTGTATTTGCCAAATTACAAAACAAAATAAAAACACTTTACTAACTTTTCTTTTATGCAAATATTAGCACAAGTGTTTCAAAAACAAATATACAATCTTCCTCCAAATAGCAAACATAACCTATATATGTCTCTGTATTATGTATTTAATGTATTAATTTTATTATATGTAATAATTAATATAATAAGTTCAACTATTTGACAAATAAAACTCATATTTTTTTGGAATGTAAGATAAATATTCAAAATAAATTGTTTGGTTTTATTTATTAAACAAATAAAAAGAATATGTTTCAGGTAACTGTAAGGCGTGGATTGTTTAAAAAAATATTTTTTGAAGTAACAGTAAGGAGTGGATATTTTAAAAAATATTATGTAATATCTGCAATACGAAATAAGTTATGGCAAAAATAAATGACGTTTAATTTTGGGATCTAACCAATCAATAGATGGCGCTAACGACAAATGTTTGCAGGGTTGCCATGTTAACAAAAAAGCACCCAATTTAGATGCTGTATAACTTTTAAATGCGTAAGGATACAGAAATAATTTAAATGGATACTGATAGCCTTTATTATTCACAATCTTACAGTATCCAAAAATTTTTGTCTGGGTTTCCATGTTTGCGGAAAATTGCAGTTTTTTGGGATTTTTCATAACTGTTGAACGTGTAACGATACAGATACAAATTTAACGTGTGACTTAGAATAAGTTTATTGTAATTGCGTATTTGAATATTTACCGGAGTTGCTATGGCTTCAGAGAATCTTTAATCAATTAATTTTGAGATTTTATTTATTTCACAAGAAATTATACGATCGTACCTTTTATATGACACCAATATTTTTTAGTGTCTGCACTACGAAAAAAAAGTTATCACAACAGATGGAATATTCACAGACGTCGAATTTTTGAAGGACATTAACATGAAATTAAACATGTCATTCTGCAACCTATACTAAATTTTGGTCAGATATAGAGTTGCTTCTTACAATGGGACAAAATTAAGTAAATAAATTTAAAGAAAAATATTGAAATCTAAACCGATTTCATCGAAACTTGTTCAACTTTTAACAAATTTCGTGCAAATCGAAGGATATATAGAGACTTTGCTACATCATTTACATAAAATCGGACGAATATATATATGGGAGCTATATCTAAATCTGAACCGATTTTTACGAAATTTAACACACATCTTCCTAGACTTAATTCACTTCGCTGTACAAAATTTCGTGCAAATTGAAGAATATATATGGACTTTGGGGCACCATTTACATAAAATCGGACGAACATATATATGGGAGCTATATCTACATCTGAACAGATTTCCATGAAATTTAACACACATCTAGACTTAATTCAGTACGCTATGCCAATTTTTGTACAAATCGAAGGATATATAGGACCTTTGGTGCACCATTTACATAAAATCGGATGGAAATATATATGGGAGCTATATCGAAATCTGAACCGATTTTCTCGCAACTTAGCACACATCGTTCTAGACATACCTTAGTACGCTATGCCAAATTTCGTGCAAATCGAAACTTATATAAGGACTTTATTGCACCATTTCATAAAATCTGACGAAAATAAATCTGAACCGATTGTTCCCAATTTCAATAGGGTTCGTCCTTGGGCCAAATAATTGACCTATGCCAATTTTCATCCAATTGGAATCATAAATGCGACCTGTACTTTGTTTACAATTTAAAATCGATTCATAAAGTGAAAGTGATATGTCTATCTCGTTTCCTTTCGCATGTTACAAACATATGCACAAAGACATAATACCCTGTACCACAGTGTGGTGACAGCGTAAAATACCTCCTCGCATAAATGTTGTTAATATGAGCCCATGTTTTTAACTTGTCCACATTAAAAGATTCAATTTTTTATAGTGGTCCACATTACCCGACTTTTCATTTTTATACCCTTCACCACACTGTGGTACAGGGTATTATGTCTTTGTGCATATGTTTGTAACAGGCAAAAATAATCGAGATAGACCCATGGTTCCTTTTGAGAATATGCATAGAATCACTTTCTGAGTCGATTTATGCATGTCCGTCCGTCCGTCCGTCTGTCCGTCTGTCCGTCTGTAGATGTTAAATTGTAAACAAAGTACAGGTCGCATTTATGATCCGAATTGGATGAAATTTGGCACAGCTCATTTGTTTGGCCCAAGGACGAACCCTATTGAAATTGGGAAAAATCGGTTCAGATTTAGATATAGCTCCCATATATATTTTCGTCCGATTTAATGTAAACGGTCCCTATATATCTTTCGATTTGCACGAAAATTGGCACAGCGTAATGAATTAGGTCAAGAATGATGTGTGTAAAATTTCATAAAAATCGGTTCAGATTTAGATATAGCTCCCATATATATCTTCGTCCGATTTAAGGTAAATTGTGTACCAAAGCCCCTATATATATTTCGATTTGCACGAAATTTGGCACAGCGTAATGAATTAGGTCTAGAATGATGTGTGTAAAATTTCATAAAAATCGGTTCAGATTTAGATATAGCTCCCATATATATCTTCGTCCGATTTAAGGTAAATTGTGTACCAAAGCCCCTATATATCTTTCGATTTGCACGAAATTTGGCACAGCGTAATGAATAAGGTCTAGAATGATGTGTGCAAAGTTTCGTGAAAATCGGTTCAGATTTAGATATAGCTCCCATATATATCTTCGTCCGATTTAAGGTAAATTGTGTACCAAAGTCCCTATATATCTTTCGATTTGCACGAAATTTGGCACAGCGTAATGAATAAGGTCTAGAATGATGTATGCCAAGTTTCGTGAAAATCGGTTCAGATTTAGATATAGCTCACACATATATATATATATATATATATATATATATAGTTCCTATATATAGCTTCGCCCGATTTTAGGTAAAAAGTCCACTAAAGTCCCTGGAAATCTTTTGGTATAGCGTACTGAATTAAGTCTAGAATGATGTGATCAAAGTTTCGTGACAATCGGTTCAGATTTATATATAGCTCCCATATATATTTTCATCCGATTTAAGGTAATTGGTGTACCAAAGTCCCTATATATCTTTCGATTTGCACGAAATTGGGCATAGCGTACTGGCATTTGGGTCTATAATAATTTGTGCTAAGTTTCATGAAAATCGGTTCAGATTTAGATATAGCTCCCATATATATTTTTGCCCGATTGTAGGTAATTGGTGCACCAAAGTCCCTGGAAATCTTTTCATTTGCACGAATTTTGGCATAGCGTACTGAATTAAGTCTAGAATTATGTGGCAAAGTTTCGTGAAAATCGGTTCAGATTTAGATATAGCTCCCATATATATTTTCGTCCGATTTTATGTAATTGGTGCACCAAAGTCCCTATATATTTTCGATTTGCACGAATTTTGGTATAGGGTACGTTGGCCAGCTAAGTACTTCGCTTTGTTACAAGAGACATTTGGGTTTGAAAGGGTTTTTGTATAGAAACAATAGCTTCTGGGGAGAATATCACAAAAAAAACTAAGGGAACTTATGAGGATCAGTGGTGTGATCCGAAACTATAGTCTTCCCTGCCTTACCCCTCGGCAATCAATGCCATACATTCCCCACTAGTAGATAGTTGTGTTTTATAAAAACAAAATACAAATGGTATCCCAAATAAACCGCCAACACTACTGAAGTACTAAAGTAAGTCTAAAATGATGTTGCTAAGCTGCGTGAAAAGATCCATAGCAAGGCTGAATGACACAACGTACTGAAGTAATATAAATTAGTCTCTGGCAATTTTCCCTGAAATCGGTTCAGATATAGATATATAACAAAATCGCGTTGTCTGTTGGGATACATATGTAGAATATACCCAAAGTGGTGAAGGGTATCATATAGTCGGCCCAGCCCGACTTTACTACTTTCCTTACTGGTTTTATTTAAAAATATTTTTCGGCTTAAAAAATAAATAAAAGTTAGAACTTACCGTTTTTATTTACAGCTAAATGTAATTTTTTTATTATGGAAAATAATTCCCATTATCTAAGATATGGGGGTGGTCCACAGTAGACGCATAGTTTACATTACCTGAAGTTCCTCTATACCTTTCATTTGACACCACTTTCATTTGAATACCAGCAATACGAAGAAAGTTATAGCAAAAATAAATTAAGTATACAATTTATATAAAACCGTAATCAGCGACATCTATTGTTGAATACTATCCGACAGCATCAAGGATTGTTGGACAGAGTGGCCTTGTTAACAGAAAATTAAAGTTTTCTAATATTCTTCTTAACTTTCGACTTAACGACAAATCAATCGTATATTTTTAACTCAGGTAAGGTAAAACCAAAGACATAGAAACCGTAAAGATTCGACAAAATGCATTTTGACAAAATAGTTTATGAAAAAATATCCAGGGGGAATCAGGCATAACAGAGACATGTTAACAATAAAAACGCAAATACGCCATAATGTGTGTATAAAATGTAAATAAAATTAGAGATCTGTATTCCAAAAATATGTTTTTATTTATTAAGCTTGTGATATAGCGTTTAAAACGTTTAATATTGTTTGCTCTGTTGTTATGATATCGTAACAACAGAGGAAAATCCATCTATTGGAAATTGTTGACGTATCGATTGTTGTTTCTTTATACTTTTATGTCCTTGGGAAATCCTCATTAAGCCCATTTACTTAACCCTTTGAGCCTCGATTTTTTCCGTGACTATAGAACTACATTCTGTACACAGATTTAATGTATCTATCCTAAATAGGATATGAACAAAATTTGACGTCGCTAAGTCCTTGCGTTCGGGAGATACAGTACATTTTTTCTGAAAAATAAAAGTCCAATATCAAGAAAAGCAAATGCGATATCGACGAAAAAATCACTTCTAATTATTCATTAGTTTCTTTCTTACAAGGTTCAACAACAATTTGGAGGGTACAATTCGTATATTTCGAATACGAAGCGATTTAAATAATTTGTACTGGACATTTTTGTACTCATCTATATATTGAAAAGCGTATAACTTGGCCGAACATTTGAATTTTTTTTATATTTTTCTTTTGATATGTGTTGTCCATAATCAGCTCTTAACATATGGAATCTAAAAATATGCATCTATTAACTGCGTATTAAACACAAGTTATGGCAAAAATTAATAAGGTTTGCATATTATAAGATCGCGTCGTCAGCGCCATCTATTGATGGGCATAATTCAAATCAGACACATTAGTTTTTTGCTTACAAAGCGTGTAACTTGTAAACGGATAATAGCATCTCTCTAATAAAATTAAAATATTTTGCTAAGGGACATTTTTCGCGTAGCAAAGTGTATATACCTCCATTAGATACAAGTCTGAGGATATAAACATTTATATTTTGTCTTTATTACGCCTTAAAAATATTGCTTCAAAATTCTCCTTTAATACTGCTTCCAATAAATCTATGAATTTTATAGACCTAAAACGGCATATACATTAGAAATTTTTACCGGATTAACATATGCAAAGGACATATATGACATATATGCAAATGAATTGACAATTGAAACCCGCTGGGTTAACGAAATCCGGTTAAATGTAAACGTACTATAAGACAGCCCTTAAAATATATTCACAAGCAAAAATGTGAAAAAATTTGGGCCAGGCAGAACTTTATATACCCCCACCACGTGATGTGCATTCAAAATTCCATAAATCAGTCACAATCTTTATATGCATTTGCATTGAAAAAATAATTAGAAATAATGTTACCAATTACACCCACTTTCCGATTTCAAAAGATTGCGATTTCAACAAACGTGCAGACGGGCAGACATGGCAAAATCGACATAGAATTTTCTTGTGATCAAGAAATATAATTTATGGAGTCTCCGACGAATGTATAGTTCTTATAATCCTTGAAGAAATATTTTTAAAAACTCCACACTTACAGATCTGATAATTTTTCAAAAATATTATTTAGTTCTTAAAATAGATTCTGGAAGTTCTTAAAAAATCTGGCTCTTGACTTTGGTTTCTTAAAATAATGTACTTAATAAAATCTTCTAGAGCTAATACCTTGAAACATATTATTTTAAATATTCACATTTTCATATCGATACACGGACCTAAAAATTGTTTTAAACGTTTAGCTTATGTATCTTATGGACGTTCAAAGAATAATCTACAAAAATAATTAATACTTAATATACTTACCAATAATATTTTAAAATTCACACTTATATAGTCATTAGCCTAATTTTTAGGTAACACGGTTAAATAATATTCTAATCAATTTCGATTAAAACAACAATATGTCGATAATACAGTTTAGCGTGAACCACAACCCAATTATCGATAATGCAGTTATTGAAAAAATTAACACAGCACACAATTTTCAAACAATATGGTTACTCCATAAATTTTGTGACAACATTGCACTTAATTAGTTGTACCACACAAAGTATAATTTAATATAAAATATTTCGGTATGTTTCCAATTACCGATTTTGCTGGTAATGAAAAAGCTGTAGAATTTGTGTTAACTTCAAGTTTAAAGTGAATACTTTTAGAAATAAACAAACGCATAAGTGAAAAATAAAATTGTGAATCTAAGAATTATCGCAGATAACTAATCAATATTTCATATACTTGACAGACAAAGCATTGAGAATGCATTAAATACCGGTTTGTATGAATGGAATTTTAAAATAATTTTAATTGTATTGTGTTTATTTTTGAAATGTGTTTTCATTCTGAAGCTATGAATCCATGATGGCCAATTTGTTGTCTGGTGTAATTGTGCCAAATTCGATAGGAAATCGAATGTGTTACACAGTACATATTTACTTTTGATAACAATTGCCTTAATATTCATCTCAAGTGACATAATTTATGATTTCAATTACCGCAAATATAAACATATCAATAAGATTTAACAAAAAAATATATTTTAATTAATAATTAATTATAACTGTCTGTAAGTAGATTGTTGACACATGACATTGACTTCTTTTTGGAAATTTTCTTGTAATTGTTTTGCTTTTTTATTTATTATTATTATTTATTTATTTATTTTTTTTTTTTGAAAGTATGAAATGGCGCCCGACAGTAAAGTAACAACCTTATAACAAAATAATTCAGAATATATAAACAAGAACTATTCAATCCTTGTACATGTTTAAAGAAAATGTAAAAAAACACATAAGTATACAATTGAACAAGTGAAAAAGTGTTAAGTTCGGACGGGCCAATATTGATTTCATAGTGTAGGAAATAGTGAATATTTGGGGATATCATTATATGAGGGCTATGCCTAATTAATGACCGGTATATGACAATTTTGAACCCAATATTTTAATTGTTTATCTCAGTTCTTTCCTTCAGGAGGTATCACTATATTGAAGAGATGCCTAAATGCCGATATATTTCATTATCGCCATGTTTGAGTTTTTTTATATCTTTATATTTTTAGAAGGCGGAATGCTGACAGATGGCTAAATAGTCTTTGTAGGGTAAAAATTGAATATTCCCCGTAACGACTACCCAACCACAAAACACGGAACAAATCAGATAACTATTTTAATATACAAAAGGGGGTTATATGGTGACTACCCCTAAAAAGGGGGTGAATATTAATAATTTTTGGTGGTGAGATTTGTTACCATATACGACTACAAAATACCAAATTTCAGCGAATTCGGTTGAAAAACACGCTCAAGAACCTCAAAATATCGAAAATTGTGGGTACCCTTATATGGGAGCTACCCGAAAAAAAAATTGACCTATATTTATAATTTTTTGTGGAGAGATTTGCTACCCAATAAGAACTCAAATTACTAAATTACAGCCAATTCGGTGAAAAAATCCGGTCAAAACCCCCCAAAAACTGGAAATTGGGAGGTACCCTTATATGGGGGCTACCAGAAAAAGTGGACCTAAATTTATAATTTTCAGTGGGGACATTTGGTACCCAATAAGAACCCAATGTACCAAATTTCAGCGCATTCGGTTGAAAACCGCGCTCAAGAACCCTAAGATATCGAAAATTGGGGGGGTACCGAAAAAAAATTGACCTATATTATAATTTATTGTGGAAAGATTTGTTACCTATTAAGAACTCAAAATACTAAATTACAGCAAATTCGGCGGATAAATACGATCAAAACCCCCTAAATACTGCCAAATAGGAGGTACCGTTATATGGGGGCTACCACAAAAAGTGGGCCTATATTTATATTTTTTTGTGGAGACATTAAGTACCCAATAAGAACCCAATGTTGCAAATTTCACCGAATTTGGTTGAAAAACACGCTCAAGAACCTCAAAATAACGAAAATTTTGGGGTACCTTATATGGGAGCTATGCCTAAACGTGGACCGATGAAGCCCATCATCGAACTTGACCTGCCTGCAGACAAAAGACGACTCTATGCAAAAATTTGGCGATCTATCTCAATTCGTTTAGACGCTAGAGTGATTACAACAGACTGACGCAGAGACATACGCACAGACGGACATGGCTATATCGTCATAGAATTTTACGCTGATCAAGAATATATATATACTTTATAGGGTCGGAAATGATTATTTCGATGAGTTACAAACGGAAAAACAAAATTAATATACCCTCCATACTATGGTGGAGGGTATAAAAATAATTATCAATGTCATATACGATTATTTAGATTCTATTTATGGGTTCAAGTTTTTTTTTTGTAATTAAAACAAATAGGTTGTGAAGGAAAAAATATCTGTCATTATCTGTCTTAAAAACCCTAAGCAACTGTTTAGTTTCGCCAATGTCATCGTTTCAGTTTATGTATGTATGTCCCAAAAGCTTATCAACTTTATTTGATTTAAGCAATTCAGATTAATCCACAATAAACTGTTACTGATTGCCTAATCTCTTTAGACCATTTGATAATGTGGCAAAAAAACATTTTTGCAAGCTAATAAGAGAATTAGGCCCATTGAACTGCAGTGGTAAATGAAACCACAAAACCTACATAAACAGGAATTGCCTTGAACATATTATTAAAAAAAAGAAATATATATATATATATATATAGGTAGATATATATAAACTATTGCTTTAACTAGCAAGTGTATACTATGCGATTTAAGTCCAATGAAGGGAATTGCACTATTTCCGGGATATTGAAGGTTCTGAATAAATATGTATATAACGAACTAGTTCAGATGAACGATTCAGTTGAAAGAGCAAGTGAACTAGTTCGTTCTTTATAGTTCATTTGTTATTTTTCAGCTATCTGAACTATTTCGTCATTCGTTGAATCACAAACATTTGTCTTGACCTAAACATAACGCAATGACATATTGCTCACACATATTAAAACAACTAAAGATATAACCAGTGATCGGAGCAGTATAGTCGGACGGGGCCGACCATATGATACCCTACACAACTTCCACGAAACTATAACTTTCTGTGGTTCTATATTCTGAGCTTGGGCAATATTTCGCGATATTTGCACCCTCTTGACCGACTAGAGGTCAACAAATTTTACAAATATTCAATACAGTCCTTCTAATCACTTGTTCAGATTCCCTTCACCGTGGGTTGTGTTGTGATGATAAGTTTTTGGTCCATTTCATCCCAAAATTATTATCTAATCATCACCGAAAATTATAGGCGTTGTCGGTGGCCATAACTTGAACCTCATGGAAAATTTCAAAGCGCTATATTTCCGCCCTCTAGTGTGGTAATGGGTTACTAAATAATATATGAATACGTAAGCACATGTAAATATTTGTGTGTAAGTCCCGCATCCGAGTACATACGACAATATAATTGGTATTAATTTAAAAGTCAACCACTCCTCTTGAACACACTATCAACTTCTCGGGTCTAGGACCTTCAAGTGCAAACATATACCCCATAGAATATAAATTTTGTAATTTTTCAAACAAAAGTTAGGGTCCATTTGACCCGGTAAATATTGACCGATCCCCTTCTCCGTGCACAAATTCGCGGTGTTTGGGTCATAATTGCGGCCTCTGGAGCGACCAGAAAAATCGACAAAAATTAAGTTTTTTGTCCATTTCATCCCCTAAATATTAACTGTTCTTTTCCAAAAACAATAGGGGTCTTCATTGGTCAGAACCCATCCCACATGCAAAATTTCGTGAAGATTGGTCCATAACTTTATAATGGACAGACGGACGGACACACACACATTTCTAGATCGACTCAGCTAGCCGAGATATGATCGGTATACTGAAAGGTGGATCTAGGACCAATATTTCGCGGCGTTACAAACTTTTAGGGTTGCACAAAGCTATAATACCCTGACAACATAGTTGAGTAGGGTATAAAAATACAATGAATGGTTCAGATTCACAATCGTCGTTTACGAATGTGTCTGTATCGACGAACGACTGAACTAAAAGAACAAACTAGTTCGTTCGTGAGAGCTGAACTAAAAAGAGCGATCTTCTTAATGAGCTAGCAATTACAACGCTAGTGCTGAATAAATTTACAATCTGAGTGTCTGTAATTTTTCGTTTTTTTTATTTTTCTCAGAATAAAAAATACCCTTTGGGTGAATATTTGCAATGACATCGACCTTATATGAAGTTTCCGATGAAGGGTACATACATTCGGTTGAGCCGAATCTAATATTTTTTAATGTTAGAGATATAATTTCTTGGTATCCTGTCTATCCGATTATTGAAAATATGCTAATTTGTGCCAGAACAAATTATATATACCATCCATCATTAGGTTCACATTAATAATGCTTAAAATCTATAGAGACTTTTATATGAAGAATTATGCCACAGTCCATTGCTGCCAGGAAAAAAACAAATATAAAACTACAGACAATCTGGTTGGTTCCTAGTTCCTTCAAAAACAGACAGAAAATTCGCATGACCTTTGTATGGAGGCCATGTATAAATATGGACTTATATTGAAAATATTCTGTGAAGAAATTTTTTACGTTTCATGATCCCGGAAGCACTTCTACGGATGACCATCAAAATACCCTATAAAAGAACCTTATATGGATGATATATCAAACAACACAATAATAACCCAACATATCAAATTCGAGCCAAAATCTTGTCTGAAGTCCTCAAAATTAACAAAATTAGGTTACGACTAATATGGAGACCTCCCTAAACTTTGACCCAAATTGATCAATATTGGTAAAGAGATTTGCCAAGGGGTATCGTGTTATTGGGGTTATAACAAAACACGGACCGATGTACATAATTTGTGGTAGGAAGATTAATCCGTCCGTCTGTCCATGTTAAATTGTAAAAAATTTAGGGGTCGCATTTGTGATCCGAATTGTCTGTCCATGTTAAATTGTAAACAATCTAGGTGTCGCATTTGTGATCCGAATTGGATGAAATTTGGCACAGCTCATTTATTTGGACCAAGGACAAACCTTATTGAAGTTGGGAAAAATCGGTTCAAATTTAGATACAGCACCAAAATATATTTTCATCCGATTTAATGTAAATGGAGTATCAAAGTCCCTATATATACACATAAGTCTGTTTTTACACGGTAGATTGGTTCCAGAAGAAGCCGTGTAAAAGAAAACCGTGTAAAAAAGGGAATTCCCCTAAATTGGTGCTATTCACATTTGCTTTGACCAGTAAAAATTGTTTGTACGGGCTCAAGGGGAATTCACTTAAATCTTTAAGCTAGTGTTCGCAAACTATTGATACTATCGATGGTTTCAGAATTTTTTTTGATATGAACATACTTCGCAAAAATTAAATTTGACAAAAAAAAATAAGTACATAAAATTTCAAATCGTGCTAAATGGAATAAAATCGTGTAAAAAAATTAAAAATATTCAATTTTCAAACCGTGTTATATCAAACCCGTATACAAAAAGACCGTGTAAAAACAGACTTAGGTGTATTTAGGTTTGCCCGAAATTTGGCATAGCGTACTGAATTAAGTTTAGAATGATGTGTGTTAAGTTTCGTGAAAATCGGTTCAGATTTAGATATAGCTCCATATATATTTTCGTCCGATTTTATGTAAATGGTGCATCAGAGTCCTATATATTTTTCGATTTGAACGAAATTTGGCAAGGGGTACTGAATTGAGTGTAGAATGATGTGTGCTGAGCTTCGTGAAAATCGGTTCAGATTTAGATATAGCTCCCATATATATTTTAGTCCGATTTTATGTAAATAGTGTACCAAAGTTCTTATACATCTCTCGATTTGCACGAAATTAGGCATAGGATACTGAATTGCGTGTAGAACGATATGTGCTGAGTTTCATGAAAGTCGGTTAATATTTAGATAGAACTCCCACATATATATTCGTCCGATTTAATGTAAATGGTGCACAAAAGACCCTATATATCTTTCGATTTTCACGAATTTTGGCATAGAGTGATGTGTGTTAAGTTTGGTGAAAATCGGTTCAAATTTAGATATAGGTCCCATATATTTTTTCGTCCGATTTTATGTTAATAGAGCACCAAAACTCCTACATTTCTTTCGATTTGCACGACATTTGGCATAGCGTACTGAATCGAGTCTATAATGATGTGTGCTAAGTTTCGTGAAAGTCTGTTCAGATTTAGATATAACTGTCACATATATATATATATATATATTCGTCTGATTTTATGTAAATTGTGCACCAAACTCCTGATGTTTGTCCGATTGACACGAAATTTTGCGCAACGTATCGAATTGGGACTAGAATAACGTTATTACAATTTGTTGAAATTGGTGCAGATGCAGACATAGCTTCCAAATATATATTTCGAATGGGTGTCTGCTTGAGATTAAATTTTGAACAGTATTTTTTAAATCGATTTACATAACTGTGTCCCATTGTACGCAAACGACTCTAAATCTGCCCGAATGAAATGAAATTTAGCATAGATGGCAGAGAAGTATGCGTATGAATTGATGTTTGTGGGTTCACTTATAGATAAAGGTCACATATTTACATGTACCATATATTCGGCCCCGTCCGACTTTACTACTTTCCTCACTGGTTTTTATTTGTTTTTAATTTGTCTATAATTAGTTTGGTTTAATTTGGTATAATCCAATCCTTTGCTATGAACAATGCGACTTGGCTTCATAGTATAACAATATTTTTTTACGATGTTTTGTCAAAAAGTATCGCGGATTTTATGGAAGGGTTTTAATTATTAATGTAGGTTTTATTTCCATTTGTATACCCTTAACCATAAGATGGTAGGTAACGGACCCTATTGTTGGATATTTTGGGGATTTTTAGACACTTTTTCAACCAAATTGTCTTTAATTTGATATTTTGGGAGCCATTGGTTGTCAAATTTTCCTAGTAAAAATTTACCATGACAAAGTTTAGATTGATTTTAGGTACTTTGAATGTCCACCTCATGGCGGAGGTTATAAAAAAGTTCGACCCGACTGGAGGGTATAGAATTTGAATGTTTTGGCTAAGTTGTGACAGACATTGGTATGTGATAATAACTTTTCCTCAGAAATTTCAGTTCAAACCCGTTTTTGCTGAAAGTGAGATTTTTTTGGAATAAAAATCAAAAGTAAACCATTATTTGACTGCCAGCGTATGTAAATGAAATTAAAAATTCCCAATAATTTTTCACCAAACCTCGTACCTGCATATCTGATAATAAGAAAATATATCAACGATTACTTTTGATTTGAAAAACACCACCATCACATTTCTTGTTTTTTGTTATAAGGTTTCGATGTAAACAAAAACGCGATAGACCGGCAGTCATTGCCTTACTCTCGATGCGATAAATGCACATACAGCTCTAGACGCGTTTCGTATTGTTAGCAACGAAATTATTTGTTGAAGAAAAAAATTAAAAAAACACATCGAACAGGTGATTGAAAGTTTGTTTTTGTTTTAAAAATAAAAAAGAAACTCAAAACAAAACGAAAAAACGCACACAAATTTTTTATATCAGGTGGTACCTCATCATCGCACCTTACCCTCCCAACGGATTGCATTGCAAAATTTATCTGCCAAGAGCACGTTATCTGAAAAAAAAACTGTGGCTATAAAATTATTAACCTACGAAAAGTTGAATGCGCGTAAAATAAAATAAAAAATTCCAACAAAGACTAATAAATAAAAAAACAACAACAAATCAATAAATACTAAATGAATTAGAGAAATTAATAAAAAAAACACGAAATCATGAGTGGGAATATAAATAATTAATAATTGTTATTAATGTTATGGGTCAATTTCAAAACATGAAAAGGCAGCTAATCGGCGGTAATCTGTCAAAGATAACCTTTCGTTATTATTGGAAATTGTTAATCTCGAATTGTTATTGTTGTTCTTGTTCTATTAATTGAAAATGTTAATTGTTGTTGATGGCGCTCCCAATTGATTGTTCTAAATCTTTAGATTGAAAAAGAAAACAAAATCGTCGAACTGATTGAAAAGGCTAATTTGCCAATGATGATGTTCCGATTGTCATTCATCAATTAGGTCTAGTTTTTTTTTTTTTTTTTTGATCAAGTGACAAGCACACAAACGTAGTGTAATTGTGATTGCAGATTAAGTGACAATTTTAGTGGGATACACTGAAAAAAAAAACAAAATTATAACACATGGTGGCCATCGAATTGAAATCATGTGGAAATAAGTACAAATAATGTCCGATTATATGCGCTGCGTGAAAGGCTTGGAAGCTGCTGGTTCAATATGAAAATTGTTATTGAGGAAACTTAGCACACATCATTATACCCTTCATCACACTGTGGTACAGGGTATTATGTCTTTGTGCATATGTTTGTAACAGGCAAAAATAATCGAGATAGACCCATGGTTCATTTTTAGAATCACTTTCTGAGTCGATTTATGCATGTCCGTCCGTCCGCCTGTCTGTCCATCTTAAATTGTAAACAAAGTACAGGTCGCATTTATGATCCGAATTGGCTGAAATTTGGCACAGGTCACTTATTTGGCCCACGGACGAACCTTATTGAAACTGGGAAAAAATCAGATTCAGATATAGCTCCAATATATATTTTCGTCCGATTTTAGGTAAATAGTGCACCAAAGTGCCTATATATCCTTCGATTTGCACGAAATTTGGCACAGCGTACTGAATTAAGTCTAGAACGATGTGTGTTAAATTTCGTGAAAATCGGTTCAGAGTTAGATATAGCTCCCATAAATATTTTCGTCCGATTTATGGTGCACCAAAGTCCCTATATATATCCTTCCATTTGCACGAAATTTGGATTTGTAAGTAAATGAAGAACTCAAAAATGTGGCTGAATGACAATTCAATTCGGATCATAAATGCGACCTAAACTTTGTTTAAAATTTAACATGGGCAGACAGACAGGACGGACATGCATAAATCAACTCAGAAAGTGATTTTATGCATATTCTCAAAAGGAACCATGGGTCTATCTCGTTTCCTTTTGCCTGTTACAAACATATGTACAAAGACATAATACCCTATATAAGGGGTTTATATGGGGACTACCCCTAAAAGGGGTTGAATATTAATAATTTTTGGGAGGGAAATTTGTTACCATATACGACTACAAAAAACCGAATTACAGAGAATTCGGTTAAAAACGGCGAAAACGCCCTCAAGAACCCCAAAATACCGAAAATTGGGGGGTACCCATATATGGGGTCTACCCGAAAAAAAAAATTTATTTATATTTATAACTTTTAGTGAAGTGATTTGCTACCAAATAAGAACTCAAAGTAAAGCCAATTTGGGCGAAAATACTGAAAATTGGGGAAAAGAAAAAGTGGACTATATTTATAATTTTTAGTGAATACATTTGGTATTCAATAAGAACCCAGTGTTCCAAATTTCAGCGAATTCGGTTGAAAAACGCGATCAAGAATCCCAAAACACCGAAAATTGAGGGGGTACCCTTATATGGGTGTTATGCACAAACGTGGGCCGATATAGCTCATCTTCAAACGTGTCCTGCAAACAAACGACTCTATCCAAATTGACGGAAATGCTCAGATCGTCATAGAATTTTACACTGATCCAGAGTATATACCTTATAGGATCGGAAATGATTATGTCGATGAGCTACAAACGTATAAACAAAATTAATATGCCCTCTATACTATGGTGGAGGCTATAATAAGTTATGCCAAATATGTCAAAAAATTTATTTCGTGGAAAAATGAAGCGGATATTCAGATAATAAAACCGGGATTTAGCATTTTTGCTTTAAAAAACATAAAGCTTCTTCTTTGTGAATTATAGGGCACCAGCAAAAAAATCGACCTATGGCAAATTAGGCACGATATTGCTATTCTGCCTG
This sequence comes from Musca vetustissima, assembly GCF_032173495.1. Taxonomy (NCBI): domain Eukaryota; kingdom Metazoa; phylum Arthropoda; class Insecta; order Diptera; family Muscidae; genus Musca; species Musca vetustissima. Next base: position 175,178 of record NW_026882293.1, read on the forward strand.
AGTAGATTGCGTCTGTGTGAATGTCATTCAGACATGCTTGATAGGCTTTGTTGATCTAGAGGTTCATGCTTATATCTTTGGACCTCTCTCTCTCCAGATCATGAAGAGCTCTCCTGATGTGTCTTGGCCGGAGAATTCTGTATATAAAACTGTTCCAACTTGAATGGGTTGTGCCCATAGGGAATCCGTCGATCGGTGATACAGCTAAGCTGGAAAATTGAAAAGGTGCAACGAGTCGTGTGGTCCAAGTCAACATGCAAGACATGTGTTAGGTATCGAGCGATCAATGCTTGCCCAATAGAAATTGAGCCGGTTGCACCAACCTCATCTTAGTTGAGCTAAGACTACTCATGTTTCTCCTCCGATTACGGTATTCACACGATATTGCTATTCAGCCTGACCAGATTGCGTCTGTGTGAATGCCATTCAGAAATGCTTGATGGGCTTTGTTGATCTAGAGGTTCATGCTTATATCTTTGGACCTCTCTCTCTTCAGATCGTGAAGATCTCTCCTGATGTGTATGGGCGGCTATGACAGTGATGGTCCTGACGATAACATTCAAGCAAGTACTGCATTGACAACATGTAGTTGTGTCGATGGCCGTGTAAGATCTTCGTCTCCACATGAAGGTGGTTCACTGGAGTCTTGAGAAGACAACCTATTGCAGTTCTTAGGCCAGCATTCGGACAGGTCTGGATATTCTTCCACAGCGTCTCACTTACATTCGCCAACCACATAGCTTACCATTGACCCCTGCATAGCTTAACATTGATCGACCTGTTGTTTTATAAGAGGTAAACAAGGTTTCTTTGTCAGCGGCCCAAGTGCTGCCGGCTTGCGACTGGAGGACCTTTTTCCTACTTCTCAGGTTATCGCACAAATCAGTTGCTTGGGAAGATGACTTGAAAAGGCTATCGAAAGATAATATCAGTATCTTGGAGTAGTTTGTGGTCGGAATTAGTTCTCCATCGACCATTATGTTAGCGGGAGCTTCATTTCAGCCATTCATTTGGTGAACAATGTGGCTTTTGATGTTGTGGTGGATATTTTCATATTCCTCAGATGGAAGAAATTTACAAGATCAGCTATGCAAAACTTTAAACTCTCACAAATGCCATCAATAATGGGACCCGACGCCATGATCGTACAATCATCTGCAAACATTACTATCTCTATGTCGTCCTGTGATTGTGGAATTTCAGAAAGATAGATGTTAAACAATTCCGGAGATATGAGGAACTCTTTGTTCCTCTCTATGGGGTTTGGACTTCTTGTTTCTGAATTTCACATACTACTGGCGTCCACACAAATTTTTGCTTATCCATCGTCTCAAACACAGTCGGAGATTTTTCTTCTCTGTGTCCTCAAACTGCTTGGCATGAAAGGCCTTCATAGATCAAGTGCCACCATAACTGTCCATTTGCACGTGATGTTCTGGTGAAGTTCTCTACTAATATATGTGGTAATTACAAGATTTTGGTGAACTCGAAATGTGGCCGATATGCACAAAACATACTGAAATTAGTATAACCTAACCTGTGACAAGTTTCGATGAAATCGGTTTAGATTTCGATATATCTTTTATATATATTTTCGTCCGATATTGAGTAAATGGTGCAATGCATTGGATGGAAAAGCTTTTAAATATATGTTCACTTTAAATAATAAGGTGTACAAATCCAATAGGGTGAACTAAATTTTGCAAATGTTGTTCTTTGTTGGTTCTTACAGTGCTATTCTTTGAATTTGTGGTTCTTACTGAGAATATATATCTATACTCCCGATAATAGTATTTTCAATGTCTCATCATACTTCTTTGCGTAAAATTGTCTATATAGGACCACTTTTTTGAATAGCATACATTTTCTTTGCTTTTAGGGATTTAGCAACATTATCCAACTGAATTGACTATGATTTGTTCTCGTTTGGTAACATTTTGTGGTGTGAGCGTAACACATTTCTAGCCGCCCCCATTTCACTTCACCATTTCTCTTTATGAGTGTTTTAGTTAATTAATCCCCCCCTTAAAAAAAACATGTTCTAAATCAAGCAAAAACAAATTGTAAATGCCATATGCTATGAGCACTATGTTTTAAATTCGACTCGATATCGTGTTCACGTGTTATAGTTTACCTTTGATTATATGTCGTGTTGCTGCCCACATTTGGACACTTGTTCAATTCGGTTACTGATTGACCACCAAATACTATCTAATCCAATTTGTAGGTGGTTAACAATATATTTAACAAAAAAAAAAAATAAAAACAACAACAAACCCCGTTTTAATTGCCAATCGATATATATTCCGATTTCTTAATCAGATTATCGTCAAACTCGCAGCACTATTTAGACTACGGGAAATAGCAAATCAAATGGGGGAAGAAAACAATAACGCTGTTACAATGTAATAAATGTAGTTTTTGGGTGAATATATTAAGGTGGGTAACTGGTAAGAATTGATTGCCAACATTGTTAAATGTAAAACAAGTGAAAAAGCGTTAAGTTCGGCCGGGCCGAACTTTAGATACCCTCCACCATAGATATACTGGCAGGTACAAGAAATGAAAATATAGGGAACATACCAAAAAATGGACCTATACCGACATTTCTACAAACCGATTATGTAAACAAAAATTTTTAATTGATATTTATACCCTCAGCCTTATGGCTAATTAGTGTGTATACACTTTCACACGGTGAAAATGTGCCTCATCGAAATATTGGTTCTAGACCCTATGGTTCTTTGGACCAAATCCGTTTCAGAAAAATTTGATTTCATCCCATCTTATTATTTCTTCCAAACTTAGTTCAATTCCGAATTTGGGGAATATCGGCCAATGCCTTCTGGTACCTCCCACACAGGGGCTACGGCTAAGCCTAAGTGCGGGCTATAGTTCACATATAGTTCATTATCGAACCGTACGTTCTAGTTTTTTTATCTCGATATCCTTCGCAGGTGAAATGATTACAACCCAAAACGCGGAAAAACCAGATAATTATTTTAATATAAATAATGGGGTTAAATGGGGACTACCCCTAAAAGGGGTTGACTATTAATAATTTTTTGTAGGGAGATTTGTTACCACATACGGCTACAAAATACCAAATTTCAGGGAATTCGGTTGAAAAACGCGCTCAAGAACCTCAAAATACCGAAATTTTGGGGGTACCTATATATGGGGGCTACTAGAAAAAATGGATTTATATTTATATTTTTTAGTAGAGATATTTGGTATCCAATAAAAACCCAATATACCAAATTTCAGCGAATTCGGTTGAAAAACGCCCTCAAGAACCCCAAAATACCGAAATTTGGGGGTACCCTTATATAGGAGCTACCAGAAAAAATTGACTTATATTTATAATTTTTGGTGGAGATATTTCGTACCCAATAAGAACCCAATGTACCAAATTTCAGCGAATTTGGTTGAAAAACGCACACAAGAACCCCTAAATACCGAAAATTGGGGGTACCCTTATATGGGGGCTACCAGAAAAAGTGGACCTATATTTTTTGTGGAGACATTTAGTATCCAATAAGAACTTAATGTACCAAATTTCAACGTATTCGGTTGAAAAACGTGCTCAAGAACCCCAAAATACCGAAAATTGGGAGGTACTGTTATATGGGAGCTATGCCTAAACGTGGACCGATATATCCCATCTTCGAACTTGACCTGCCTGCAGACAAAAGACAACCCTATGCAAAATTTCAGCACTCTATCTCAATTTCTTCACAAGATAGTGTGATTACAACAGACGGACAGACGGAGGGACGGACATGGGTAGATCGTCTTAGAATTTTACCCTGATCAAGAATATATATACTTTATAGGGACGGAAATGAATATTTCGATGAGTTACAAACGGAATGACAAAATTAATATACCCTCCATACTATGGTGGAGGGTATAAAAAGGGGGTTATATGGAGACTACCCCAAGAAGGGGGCGAATATTAATAATTTTTGGTAGGGAGATTTGTTACTATATACAACTACAAAATACCAAATTGCAGCAAATTCGGTTAAAATCGCGCTCAAGAACCCCAAAGTATCGAAAATTGGGGGTACCCTTATATGGGGGCTATCCGAAAAAATGGACCTATATTCATAATTTTTTGTGGGGAGATTTGGTACCTATTAAGGACTCAAAATACTAAATTACAGCCAATTCGGTGAAAAAATCCGGTAAAAACCCCTCAAAAACTGGAAATTGGGAGGTACCCTTATATGGGGGCTACCAGAAAAAGTGGACCTATATTTATAATTTTATGTGGGGCAATTTGGTACCCAATAATAACCCCATGTACCAAATTTCAGCGAATTCGGTTGAATCCCGCGCTCAAGAACCTTAAAATAGCGAAAATTGGGGGTACTTTTATATGGGGGGTACCAGAAAAAATTGACCTATATTTATAATTTTTAGTAGGGAGATTTGTTTCCCAATATGAGCTCAAAGTATTAAATTTCAGCGAATTCGGTTGAAAAACACGCTCAGGAACCTCAAAATACCGAATTTTGGTGGGTACCGTTATATGGGAGCTATGCCTAAACGTGGACCGATATATCCCATCTTCGATCTTGACCTGCCTGCAGACAAAAGACAACTTTATGCAAAATTTCAGCACCCTATCCCAATTCCTTCAGAAGATAGCGTGATTACAACAGACGGGCGGACGGACATGGCAAGATCGTCTTAGAATTTTACCCTGATCAAGAATATATATACTTTATAGGGTCGGAAATGAATATTTCGATGTGTTACAAACGGAATGACAAAATTAATATACCCTCCATACTATGGTGGAGGGTATAATTAAAAGAAACCTAAGAACTTTTTTTTAAGTAGGTTCTTCTCCTGGCTTTCCTTTTCATTGCAAAACTTAGATCATCAAGCTCGACTCGAAAGAGTAAAAATAACCACTTAAAATTACTTTCAAATGATCACTGCCCTTACAAGGCAAAATTCAAATAACAAAAATTAATTTCAGCCGAGCACGGCTAGGGCTCGAACCTAGGTCCTCAGAGCAACACAAATGTTGCCAAGACCGCTTAACGTTCTTGAGCCATCAACACTTCCAAAACGGTTGCGCAAAAACATGTGTATACCAGGAAGCAATTGTAGGTGTGTGGATTAATTATCCATCGCTACAACAAAAATCTGCTTTGAAAAGGACTGTTCCTAGAATGAAGACAAATGTCTAACTTTGACAAATTTGAATTTGATTCGCATATGCAAGTTTCGCATCAGGGCGGAATAAATACAAGTTATCAACGTACGACATTTGTAAAGCCACATAGCCCAATATGCCTGATGAGCCGCTTAACCAACGGCGAAACGCGTCGCATAATGGTGGGTACGTAGGTTTCCTTTTCATTGCAAAACTTAGATCATCAAGCTCGACTCGAAAGAGTATAAATAACCACTTAAAATTACTTTCAAATGATCACTGCCCTTACAAGGCAAATTTCAAATACCTCAATCGTTAAGTAAAATTCCGGGTTCGGGTTAGATAGTAAACATTATCAGTTTTTTTTGTATGTCTTTACATATGTTAATTGCGAAAAAATATTTAAAAATATGTATGTACTTATTTTCTACTTTTGTTAATATTTTATGGAAAATTACCCCAGTCTCATATTTATTGCTATGCAACTACTCTACTAATAAAATGTCACGTTGATAAACAACATAATCTGTCGACCAACACGAATTGTTCGACTTTGTACAATGTGTCATACATACATTTCATGCAATGCTAAAGATTGAAAACAATTTAAAACTAATAAAAGGAGTTTAAGTACAACCGGACCGAATTCCTTAAACATTAAATATTTGGAAAAGAAAGTAAATTTGAATTCGAGAAATCTATTTCAAAAATCATTGGAGAATCATTGACAGGAAATCCGACGATATTAAATATGTAAACTATATCTATATATGAACCGACTTCAATCAATCCATACACTTGTAATTCTGCTGTTCATGTCTATTTAAATCCAAACCGATTTGAAGCAAATTTAACACTCAAAATTTCATATTCTTCTGATTGTAATTTATATTTATGAATAGATTGAATGTGAAAATTATTAAAATTTTGAAGATTACTATTCAACAAAAATTTTATTTTTTTTTTTTTTAAATTCACCATTTTCAATCCACCTTCTATAAATACCGTTAATTTGGGGAATACCGTTTGATGAGGTGTGAATAATTTGTTTAGCCACATTGGTAAATGTTCCTAGGGCCTTGAAAAAAATTATTTAAAAAAATAATTTACGGAAAGCCCTTGAAAAAATAATTTAAACCAGTAAGGATAGTAGTAAAGTCGGACGGGGCCGGACAGATGAATCCTAACAGAATATATATGGGAGCTCTATCCAAGTCTGAACCAATTTCAACAAACTTTCCATACGCTAGGTTATATTAACTTCAGTACGTTGTGCAATATTTTGTGTTAATCGGCCCAACTTTGGGTCTTAGGTGCACCATTTACTTAAAATCTGACGAAATTATATATGGGAGCTATATCAAAATCGAAACCGATGTTCACGAAACTTAACATACATCATTCTAGACCTATTTCAGTACACTATGCCAAATTTCGTGCAAATCGAAAGATATATAGGGACTGTGACACACCATTTACATTAAATCGGATGAAAATATATACGGGAGTTATATCTAAATCCGAACCGATTTTTGGGAAACTTAACACACATCATTCTAAACTTTATTCAATACGCTATGCCAAATTTCGTGCAAATCGAAAGATATATAGAGACTGTGGTACACCATTTACATTAAATCGGATGAAAATATATACGGGAGCTACATCTAAATCCGAACCGATTTTTGGGAAACTAAACACACCATAATTCTAGACCTAATTCACTACTTTATGTCAAATTTCGTGCAAATCGAAAGATATATAGGAACTATGAGGCATCATTTACTTAAAAACGGACGAAAATATATATGGGAGCTATATCTTAATCTGAACCGATTTTCACGAAACTTAACACACATCATTCTAGAATTAATTAAGTGCGCTGTGCCAATCGATAGATATATAAGGTCTTTGGTGCACCATTTACTGAAAATTGGACGAAACTATATGTGGGAGCTATATCTAAATCTGAACCGATTTCAACAAAACTTGACATATATAAATCCAGACCTAATTCAGTACTCTGTGCAAAATTTTGTCTCCATCGGACAAATATTGACAGTATTGTGCACCATTTACATAAAATCTGAACCGATTTTCCGCAATTTCAATAGGGTTCGTCCTGGGCCAAACAAATAAGCTGTACCAAATTTCATCCAAATCGCATTACAATTTAACACCAACAGACGGACGGACATGCATAAATCAAATGAGAACCCGAAATACCAAAATTTTTCCGAACCGACCTAAAAAATATCGAATAATGGAGGATAACCAGACATATGAGAACTTTTTCAAAACTTGGGTAATTATACCCTACACAACTATGTTGTCAGGGTATTATAGCTTTGTGCAGCCCCAAGAGTTTGTAACGCCGCGAAATATTGGTCCTAGACCCACCTTTAAGTAAACCGATCGTCATATCTCGACTAGCTGAGTCGATCTAGACATGTGTGTCCGTCCGTCCGTCTGTCCATTATATTTTGTAAACACGATACAGGCCACAGTTATGGACCAATCTTCACGAAATTTTGCATGTAGGATGGGTTCTGGCCAATGAAGACCCCTATTGTTTTTGGTAAAGATCAGTTAATATCTAGGGGATGAAATTGACCAAATACTTAATTTTTATCGGTTTTTCTGGTCGCTCTAGAGGCCGCAATTATGACCCAAACATCGCGAATTTTTACATAGAGAAGGAGATCTGGTCAAAGAATAAGCATGCCTGTTTTGATAAGGATCGGTCAATATTTAGCGGGTCAAATGGACCCTGACTTTTGTGTGAAAATTTACAAAATTTTTATTCTATAGCGTATAGATTTACCCCTGAAGGACATAGACCCAAAAAGTTGTTGGTACATCCAAGGGCAGTGGTTGACCTTTAAATTGATATCAAATATATGGTCGTATGTACTCAGATGAGGTAGTTACACTTAAATATTTACAGGTGCTTATGTATTCAGAAATTATGTAGTAACCCAAAGTCGATCTATAGGCTCCAATGGGAATAAGAAGATCACAACACAAGGGAATCTGGACAAGTAATTAGAAGGGCTGTACAGAACATTAGTAATAATTGTCGGCCTCTAGTTGGTCCAGATGGTTCAAAAATCGCGAAAAATTGCCCAAGCTCAGAATATAGATTCACAGAAAGTTAGTTTTTCGTGGAAGTTGTGTAGGGTATCATATGGTCGGCCCCGTCCGACTATACTGCTCCGCTCACTGTTTTTTTTATATAAAACGTGTCCCAAAAACCACAATGGTACCTATATAAAGATGCTACCCTAAAAAGTACATATTGCGATCTGGACTATTATGCAACTTTATTGGATATATCTTTAATATATCCAATAAATAATTCAAATTCAATATATTCTCCATTGTATGCCGGGGGGTATAATAAACTAATTCCCATCATGAATCCCAATAATTCACAAGTTATTAAATTTTTTCTCTTGTCTAATGGCAACTTTGTTCAAAATTCCAAACTAATTTACAACAATTAATAATGTTGCATACTTTTAGGCGTTTCAATAATACCCATCAATATCAAATAACAATTCCAAACCGATAATAACAATGGATCCACCCACCTTGGAAACACCGCCAGTAATTCGACCGCTACCACCAGTCCTACAGGAGGTGGCCATTTGTGAACTAAATGAAAAACCCGAACTAATACACGAAGATGTTTTGGCATTTCGTAAATGGATACACAGTCAGCGGCATTTGAAGGCACGAACTAATGATCAATTTTTATTGGCATTTTTACGTGGCTCTAAATACAGTATGGAAAGGGCTAAGCAAAAGCTGGATCGTTATTACACTCTGAAGGCGGCCATACCGGAGGTATTTAACGAAGGGCGTTCAGTGGATAATCCACAAGTATTGGAGATACTAAGGCAGGGGTAAGTTGATCAAAAATAAAATTTCTAATTTCAGATCTCAGTTTTACTTTCCACCTAACCTCAAACTCATTAAAGTATTTTGTTCTCTTAAGCATCATTTTACAAATTCCCCTGCCGGAAGATGATCGCCGGCCATGTGTAACCATTATTAGAGCCACCGCATATGATATTAATAAATATAAATTTTCCGATATTATACGCGTTGGTTCTATGTTCGGTGAGATCATGATGATTGAAGATGATCGTTCCACGGTTTGTGGCTTTTTGGAAATTATGGATATGGTCGGTGTTACTGGTGCCCATTTGTTTCATTTGCAACCGGATATCTTGCGTAAATTCTCCGTATTTGCCGATGAGGCAATGCCAATGCGACAAAAGGGCACATGTTTCATTAATGTACCAGGTCCATTCGAGAAGGGTTTCAATACGCTGAAGGGATTCTTTCCGGAGAAAATGAAGACAAGGGTGAATTATAGAATTTCTATTTTTATTAGATTTTACTAACCTGTATTATTTGCAGATAAACGTCAGTGCCAATCATGATGTTATCTATGATCTAGTCCCTCGAGAATGTCTCCCTGTGGAATATGGTGGCACAAATGGTACCATGCAGGATATTATCGAAAGAATGGAAGAAAAATTACTGAGATATCGTGAATACTTTCTGCAAGAACCCAATTATGGTACAGATGAAAAATTACGTAAAATTGATAGAGCCTATAGTGTTGATAGTGCCTTTGGCACGGATGGCTATTTTAGAAAATTGGAATTTGATTGAATGGCAATCGTTTCCAAAGATTCTAAATTAGCCCATATTTCATGTGGTCCTGTGTGTTTTGTATCAGTGGGTTTCCAATCTAACAGCATGAGGGCATTGATTTTTATGGAATTTTTAAACAACCAACCAATCTAACCAAAGAATATTTTATAATATTGTTGTTATAACGAATAGATCTAAGTGTTCAATGTTATGTGTCACGGTTCTCTCTCTCTCTCTTAACATATTTTAAACAATTCCATTATTATTTAATTACAGATTTAATGAGAAAACGTAGAAAACCTGGACCATGGTTTACAAGAACATTATGTCAGATTTTATTCTAGTTTATAATCGTTGAAGTTTTTATTATAAATATATTGTAGTTATAGATAAGTGTATATGTATATATAGCATTTATATTACATCGATTTATAAGCACCAGTTATTTATATAAAATAACGTTATTTAATATATGTATTTTTGCACTGTAGATAAATAAATAATTATTACAACATAATACAAATTGCAGAGTTTTGAAAAAAGGAATTTAAAGTCAGTAGTGTTGGCGGTTTATTTGGGATACCATTTGTATTTTGTTTTTGCAAAATAGTCAGGATGAACCCCAGTTTGTTGTTTTTATAAAAAAAAAACAACTATTTATTAGTGGGGAATGTATGGCATTCATACCCAAATGCCTCTTGTTACAAAGCGAAGTACTTAGCTGATCAACGACATAAACTGCATGAGAATTCCGCTGGAGCCTCACTTCGAGGTTAACAAGGCATTTACAAACAATACCACACTGGGATTCAGCCTGACTATTTTGCAAAAACGGAATTTAAAGTCTTTAGTCACAATTTAATTTTAATTTTACTAGTAAGGAAAGAAGTAAAGCCAGACTGGGTCAGCTATATAATACCCGTTACCTTGGGGTATAATCTACATATGTGTCCTAATTGACTTGAAATTGAACAAACTTAAATATTTGATCTTTATCTATAAGAGAACCAGCATACATCAATCCATACTCATGCCTTTCTGCTACCTATGCTAAATTTCATTTCATTCGGGCAGATTTAGAGCTGTTTGCGTACAATGTGACATATTTATGTAAATCGGTTTAAAGCTAACTTGTTACACGATATGCGGTGTGACGCACTGTTCAAAATTTAATTTCATTTGGACACCCGTTCGAAATACCTGTGGAGCTATGTCTGCATCTGCACCAATTTCAACAAAACCCAATAACGTCATTCTAGTCTGAATTTGTGGAAAATTTTGTGTCAATCGGACAAACATTAGGAGTTTGGTGCATCATTTATCTAAAATCCGAAAATGTATATGGGAACTATATCTAAATTTGAACCGATTTCGACAAAATTTGCCAGAGAATAATTTATTTTAAATTTGGGACATTGTACAAAATTATGTGCTAATCGGACAAATTTGGGTCTTATTGCATAATTTACAGAAAATCGGAAGAAAATATATATGTAAGCTATAATCTGTGTGATAATTTAAGGGGAACCCCCCCCCCCCCCCATTCTCGGGGTCAAAAATTTTTTTGACATAATTCGAATCTACCCTAATTCAAGAATGTCCCTTCAAAATTTCAAGTGAATATCTAAAGAACTCTTGAAGATATAGCCGATTTATTCTGTCAGCATCAACTGACGGCTCTTTTCTCTTTTGCGAATGGCGGGCACGATAACTCAAAAACTAATAACCCAATCGATTCCAAATTTTTACACGCTTCTCTGTAAGTGTATAGCTATCGTATGAACTAGGATAAAGCTATTCGGTGAAGATCTTCCTTATTTTTTAACTTAGTTTTTGGTCAAAAATCGGTGATTTTCCAAAAATATTTTTTCAAAGGTCCGTCATTTTGTTAATTTTAGAGCGAAGTCAATAATCCTAGTTCATACGAGAGCCAGACATGTACTCTTTCTAACACCGTTGGAATTTTCGGATTCCGATGTTCCATTGAGGAGTTATCATGCCCGCCATCAAAAATAAGGACTTTTCTATAGTTACAAAAAACAACAACAAAACAACAACACAAATTTTTTGTAAATTATTTTTCTTCTCTTTTACATCTTCAAATATATATGCAAAGTTACATACCTTAACAAGCGTTGGTTTTGATTTACCAGCCCTTTGAAAATCTTGAAAAATGAAAATCGAGAATGGATGGGGTTCCCTTAAGGAATTAATATATGAATCTGAATTCTCACAACAAGTTGTTTCGAATTCGAAGTTCCGTGCAAGACCTTTCAACAGGTGATTAGTAATAGACACGAAGTGAAGAAGACTGAGTGTTGAGTGAGCCAGAAACCACCGACCCCGCACACGAAACAACAGGTGTGTTAATATTGCTACCTGTCCCGTTCACAGGAAAGCCTCTTCCAGGAAGTTCAACGTACATCTAGGGAGTTGTCGTAAGTCATTAGAACTCCAGGTCCCAGTCATCCAAGGGACTGCTTCTCAGCAATGGGTACTCTAGTCATCCAGAAGGCTGTTCACGGCAATTTTATCGGTGTTCTAGTCATCCAGAAGGCTGTTCACGGCAATTTTATCGGTGTTCTAGTCATCCAGAAGGCTGTTCACGGCAATTTTCCCCGGCGAGATCGCTACCTTAATCCAGAGTTTATTCCCCATACCAACGGTGGCACAACACATACCCCAGTCTCTGACATTTTTCCCAATTTCAATTTCAAATAAGTGACCTAAGCAGATCATCCAGGACCGAATAAAATGCTTGGGGCTAGATTCTAAGAATTTTGCAATGGATTATTGATTCAATTGCTATAAAAACTGATCCTTAGTTATGCATCAACGAAGGCCATCTACATTCAATAATATGCACAACATGAAAAATCTCTCCTCTCCCAACATATGTACAATCTGACCGAACAAAAGTGACATCTACATGTATTGATTTTATTTAATTTTTGTTGGGGGTGTATACTTTTCGGCTCTAAAATACAATTCGGGTTTATTACATTAGAAAATCGTGTTACAAAATAAGGAAGAACTTCAAGAAATGTATTTATCCTAGTTCATACGATGACAATCATGCCCGCTATTCGTAAAAACACTGTTTTGAGAAAAATGTGTTGAATGTTTTAGCTCTCTTACCATCGTTTTTTCTGTGTTCATTAGAAATTTTAAAAATACTATCTTGAATAAACGTGGGTACATTTTAATACCGAGAATGTGGTGAGGTCACGTTACAAATATGTATTTTAAATTGGTTGTCTGTTTTGTTAATTCTGAAATACTTTCATCTAGTTTTGTCATTAGTGCTTCATATAATAAGGGATTTCTCGTCACTTGCCCCTCCTCTGAGCATAGGGCCCGATTAGTTCATCATCTCTTCACTACACTGTGGTACAGGGTATTATGTCTTTGTGCATATGTTCGTAACAGGCAAAAGGAAACGAGATAGACACATGGTTCCTTTTGAGAATATGCATAGAATCATTTTCTGAGTCGATTTATGCATGTCCGTCTGTCTGTCTGTCCATGTTAAATTGTAAACAAAGTACAGGTCGCATTTATGATCCGAATTGGATGAAATTTGGCACAGGTCACTTATTCGGCCCAAGGACGAACCCTATTGAAATTGGGATAAATCGGTTCAGATTTTGATGTATCTCCCATATATATATTTAACCGATTTAATGTAAATGGTCCCTATATATCTTTTGATTTGCACGAAATTTGGTACAGCCCAATCATTTAGGTCTAGAATGATGCCTGTCAAGTTTCGTGAAAATCGGTCCTGATTTAGATATAGCTCCCATATATAGCTTCGTCCAATTTCATATAAATGGTGCACCAAAGTCCCTATATATCCTTCGATTTGCACGGAATTTGGCATAACGTACTAAATTGAGCCTAGAGTGATGTCTGCCTTGTTTCGTGAAGATCGATCCAGATTTAGATATAGCTCCCTTTTATTATATATTGATTTTAAGTAATTCACGCACCAAGGAACCAATAGGCTGATAGGAACAAAACGTTCTGAAATTTGTATATATATTTTCGCCCGATTTCAAGTAAATTGGGCATCAAACTCATGTTAGTCAGATTGACATCAACTTACAAAATTGAGCATAGAATTACGCGTTTTGTAGAAGTACAGACATAGCCCAACGGATGACCTATTTATATTTGTTTGAAGCCGATTTACATACTTTATGGATAGATCTAGGCAGATTCAAATTTAGATAAATATCACATATTTTATTTCATCCAATTTAATGTTAATAGCCCTGTTTAATATACCCATAGTGGTGAAGGGTATCATATAGTCGGCCCCGTCCGATTTTACTACTTTCCTTACTGGTTTTTAGTTTTATTCCTGCTAAGTAGATGATTGGTCTGCTATAGCCCGCCCTAGGAGATGCGACTGTCATCTATCGTTGACTAGAAATAATGTTCTCTTGAATTTTATGCAGTGATGAGATGTGAGCACTGCCTTTTCTGAATTTTAGTGTTATAATTTTTGAATTTTCCGTTCCCTGAAAGTGGAAATTTTTTAATGAAATGATCATGTGTGCATAAACACTACAATGATTGGTAATATCGGTTACAACAACTAATCCAGAAGCTTAGATCTCACACATAAATTTCATATTTTTTCTGTAATTACCGTTAGTCATTGTCGTATTTTCCGCACCCTGACACCCAATGCCATTAAATCCATTCATTGACATACAACGAAAAAAATAGATAAAAACACACACAGTTTCGATTTTGAAAAAGAGGGGATACTACGGTGTCTAATTAAACTAATAATGATTTCCTTATCAATAAAATATTATTCGGGTATCCGAAAAAAATATTTGAAGAGACCGTCGCCAAAACAAACCAAAAAATGGTTTATTTGTTTGGCTACCACAACGAAGTCAGTGCATTATTACACAGAACCTAGACAGTATAAGACTGAAAATATAGTCAGCTAAAAATATTATTTTTGCGGGACACTTTTTTTTAGTAGTACATAGGAAATAGACAAAATGGTTGTCAGACCCCTGCCAGAAGCCTTGCAGAAAATTGCCATAGAGGAATTAAATGAAGATCCCAAGAGAGTGGAAGCGGATTTAGCCGCCTTTAAGGAATGGATCCTGCAACAGCCACACCTGAAAGCCCGCATGGATGATCAATTTCTGATAGCCTTTCTGCGTGGTTGTAAATACAGTTTGGAAAAGGCTAAAGCAAAATTGGATAATTTCTATACGCTGAGAGAAAAATATCCTGATTTATTAAAACGTCCCAATTTGGAGGATCCCAAAGTTCGGGAATTATTGAAATTGGGGTAAGCAGGACATTTTTTTTAATTATCTAATATTGTTTATAAAATGTTTTTTTTATTTCCAGTATTGTTTTATATCTCCCTGAACCTTTGACGGAATCTGGTCCTCGTTTGGTATTGGTACGCAATGGTGCCTATGATCCTTCACAAGTTTCATTTGCTGAAGTGGCCCAACTGCGTCAGCTCATATCGGATATTGTCATGATGGAAGATGATTATGCTGTGGTTAGTGGTATTATTTTCGTTATGGATTTCAGTCAAGTCGGTGCCTCACATCTCTTCCAAGTCAGTCCCAGTGTAATGCGCAAGGTTTCACAATATTCCGAACAGGCTCTACCCTTCCGCATTAAGGCTTCACATTTTATTGACACGCCCTCGGGATTTGAGCCTGTGTTTAATTTAATCAAACCCCTGCTCCCCGAGAAGATACAGAATAGGGTGAGTTCCAGATGAATATCAGATCAAGGGTCATTATTTATTTCGATTTTGTATTTGTTTTACAGTTATATGTCCATGGTGGCAAACGCGAGGAACTTTTCAAAATCATCCCTAAAAAATTCCTACCCAAAGATTATGGTGGTGAGTGTAAAAGTATCCAGGAACTGATTGACTATTGGGAGGAGAAGATGTTATCTTATATGGAATTCTACAAAGAAGAGAACCAATTTGGTGTCGATGAATCAAAGCGGATAAAGGAGGAGACCACAAATCCACCAGAAACATCAATGGGTTTGGTGGGCTCGTTCCGCAAACTTGTAGTAGATTAATAGTATTTGCATTTCTCCATAAATTAATAAAATTAAAAATTATTTTTTTTTGTGAAGTTTTTCTTTGGAGAATCTAGGTATACCGAACTCTTTAAAAATTAACCAATGCTAATAGTTATTTTGGGGGCGTGGTATTTGTAAATATAGCTAGTCTTTATTTGTCCACAAATTCTAAATAAAATTTCATAATATGTTTAGCCTTTTCCGATATAAACTCTGCTACCGAGAGTTTATATCTCTACAGCACTGATACTGAAATCGCAAGGGAGCAAAAGAAAACAAATCACAGTTTATAATCGATAATTTATTTGTTTTGTATCGATAATCGGTATTATAGGTTCATTACCAAAAGCTGGGAAATCATTTCAAAATTATAATGTTTCTGGAATAGAACAATATTATCCACAAAATTTTCGAATTTTCCTCGATACATTTCAAAAAAACATTTTTTTTACCCCGGTCTAAAATATTTATGTACCTGTCCATAGGTCAAACGAAGATATTCTTCAATAATTCGTTTTATTTTTTAATAACTCGAAATGATACATTGCAAAAAAAAAAAAAAAAAAATCAGTAAGGAAAGT
Organism: Musca vetustissima; assembly: GCF_032173495.1. Taxonomy (NCBI): domain Eukaryota; kingdom Metazoa; phylum Arthropoda; class Insecta; order Diptera; family Muscidae; genus Musca; species Musca vetustissima. Next base: position 191,690 of record NW_026882293.1, read on the forward strand.
AGTAAAGTCGGAAGGGGCCGACTATATTATACCCTTCACCACTATGGGTATATTAAACAGGACTATTAACATGAAATTGGATGAAATAATATATGTGATAATGTGAATCTACCTGGATATATCCATAAAGTATGTAAATCGACTTCAAACAACTATAAATAGGTCATACGTTGGGCTATGTCTGCACTTCTAGAAAACGCAACTACGTAGTTCTATGGTCAATTTTGTACGTTGTGCAAAATTTGATGTCAATCTGACTAACATGAGGAGTTTGATGTCCAATTTATTTGAAATCGGGCGAAAATATATGTGGAAGCTCTATCCAAATATTAAGCGATTTCAAGCAAACTTGTCACAGGTTAGGTTATACTAATTTCAGAACGTTTTGTTCCTATTGGTTCCTTGTTGCGTCAATTACTTAAAATATGTGAGCTATATATGTGGGAGCTATTTAGAAATCTGGACCGATTTTCTCGAAACTTGGCAGACATCACTCTAGGCTCAATTCAGTACGTTATGCCAAATTTCGTGCAAATCGAAAGATATATAGGGACTTTGGGGCACCATTTACATGAAATCGGACGAAACTATATATGGGAGCTATATCTTAATCTGGACCGATTTTCTCGAAACTTGGCAGACATCATTCTAGACCTAAATGATTAGGCTGTACCAAATATCGTACAAATCGAAAGATATATAGGGACTTTGGGGCACCATATACGTGAAATCGGACAAAACTATATATGGGAGCTAAATCTGGACCGATTTTCTCGAAACTTGTCAGACATCACTCTAGGCTCAATTCTGTACGTTATGCCGAATTTCGTGCAAATCGAAAGATATATAGGGACTTTGGGGCACCATTTACATGAAATCGGACGAAACTATATATGGGACCTATATCTAAATCTGGACCGATTTTCTCGAAACTTGGCAGACATCAATCAAGGCTTAGTTCAGTACGTTGTGCCGAATTTCGTGCAAATCAAAAGGTATATAGGGACTTTGGGGCACCATTTACATGAAATCGGACGAAACTATATATGGGAGCCATATCTAAATCTAGACCGATTTTCACGAAACTTGGCAGACATCAATCTAGACCTAAATGATTAGGCTGTACTAAATTTCGTGCAAATAGAAGGATATATAGGGACTTTGGTGCACAATTTACATGAAATCGGACGAAACTATATATGGGAGCTATATCTAAATCTGGACCGATTTTCACGAAACTTGGCAGACATCAATCTAGACCTAAATGATTAGGCTGTACCAAATTTCGTAAATCGAAGGATATATAGGGACTTTGGTGCACAATTTACATGAAATCGGACGAAACTATATATGGGAGCTATATCTAAATCTGGACCGATTTTCTCGAAACTAGGCAGACATCACTCTAGGCTCAATTCAGTACGTTATGCCAAATTTCGTGCAAAACGAAAGATATATAGGGACTTTGGGGCACCATTTACATGAAATCGGACGAAACTATATATGGGAGCTATATCTAAATCTGGACCGATTTTCTCGAAACTTGGCAGACATCAATCTAGGCTTAGTTCAGTACGTTGTACCGAATTTCGTGCAAATCAAAATATATATAGGGACTTTGGGGCACCATTTACATGAAATCGGACGATACTATATATGGGAGCTATATCTAAATCTGGACCGATTTTCATGAAACTTGGCAGACATCATTCCAGACCTAAATGATTAGCCTGTACCAAATTTCGTGCAAATCGAAAGATATATAGGGACCGTTTACATTAAATCGGTTAAATATATATATGGGAGCTATATCTAAATCTGAACCGATTTTTCCCAATTTCAATAGGGTTCGTCCTTGGGCCGAATAAGTGACCTATGCCAAATTTCATCCAATTCGGATCATAAATGCGACCTGTACTTTGTTTACAATTTAACACCAACAGACGGACAGACGGACAGACGGACAGACGGACGGACGGACGGACATGCATAAATCGACTTAAAAAGTGATTATATGCATATTCTCAAAAGGAACCATGTGTCTATCTCGTTTCCTTTTGTCTGTTACAAACATATGCACAAAGACATAATACCCTGTACCACAGTGTGGTGAAGGGTATAAAAAATATTGGATCATCTTTAGATGGGGAAGCATATAATATATGAAGGTTATGTCCTCTAAAATTCTGAAGTGTCAAAAAATTTATAGAGCGCAGCGCCCTTATATGGAGCAAAAACATTTGTTTTTAAAGACATTTCTACTACCTTCCGAAAATACAAAACTCCAAATTATGGTCACACGATCTAAGATTCCGTTTAAAATCCTTCAATTACCATACCTTAACACTAGATTGCCGAAGGCAGTCATTTTGACCGTTTTTCAATTTCAAGTACAAAAACAATTGTGTATATTATGACCCAGTTTTTTTAAATTTGGTTACTTTTTGTACCACATAGAACTACGTTTATTAATAATAGTAGCTGCTTCCTCCCCTCTTTCATTCCCCGTATTCACATGTGCTATACCTATATTGCCTAAAAGCGGTCATTTTGACCTTTTTGAAATATTAAATAATCAAACTACTTTTATTATTGCATAAAGTAAATTTCTTATATGACCAGATCGGTACAACAACATCGAAACCCGTTTGCTACTCTAGAAACACTAACGAACACACAAATCGGGAAAAATAAATTTTATATTTCCAGTCGATTTCACTCTTAGAGTAAAGACTTCCTCTTTTTCGATTATTTTGTCCGCGCTCTTATTTTTCCAAAGGGGAAACTCGAGAGCCCTACCACCGATAACAAATAATAACAACGTTTTGTATGATGTAAAAAATATTAAAAATTAGTTTAAAAAATTCTTTACACAATAAAAATTCTTTCAGAATGAGATTATTTTGACCGATTTTAGGCAATATAGGTATATACAAAATTCCCGTCTTTCTAGTGTTAAAACCATCGGGATCCCTATATGGGGACTTTGTCAATACATACTTAACACAAGTTAGGCTATACTAACTTCAGTGCCTTGTGACAAATTTTTGGGTCTTTGGTGCACCATTTACAGAAGATCGGAACATATGGGAGCTATATTTAAATATGAATCAATGTCATTTAAATTTGAACCACGTTATGTTATAATAACTTCAGTGCGATTTGCAAAATTTAGTGGCAATCGGTCTAAGTTTGGGTCTTTGGTACACCATTTGCTTAAAATTGGGTGAACACATATATCGGAGCTATATCTAAATCTGAACCGATTTCAGCAAAACATGACGCACTTTTGGCTACACTAATATCAGTACGTTTTGTAAAATTGTGTGCCAATATGCCTTTGGGTCTTTAGTGCCACATTTACTTAAAATCGGACGAAAATATAGTACGAATTTCCAAAAATTTTTACAAATCCCAATCCTACACCCCAAAAGTGATTCTAACGTCAAATATCAAGATTCTAGCTCTATCGGTTCACCCAAACCCAAATTTGGTACTAAATAGTACACATTAGTACCATTAATTAGTATTGGGATTCGCTACATATCCCAATCCTACAGCCCAACAATGATAATAACTTCAAATTTCAGGATCCCACCTCTAGTGGTTCAACCAAATCCAAATTGTAGCAATTATAGTACAAAACAAGTGAAAAAGCATTAAGTTCGGCCGGGCCGAACTTTGGATACCCTATACTATAGATATACTGACAGGTACTTGAAATGAAAATATAGGGAAAATACCAAAAAGTGGACTCATACCGACTTTTCTACGAAACGATTATGTAAACCATTATACACATTTCAGAAATTTTTAATGGATAATTATACCCTCAGACTTATGGCTAATGGGGGTGTATACACTTTGACATGGTGAAAATGAGCCTCATCGAAATATTGGTTCTAGACCCCATGTTTCTTTGGACCAAATTAGTTTCAGAAAATTTAGATTTCATTCAAACTCTGCCCATCTTATTATTTCTGCTAAACTTAGTTCAAGTTGGAAGATGGGGAATATCGGTCCACTCCATTTGGTACCTTCCATAGAGGAGTTAGGCCTAAATGCGGGTTATAGTTCATTATCGAACTTTACGTTCTAGTTTTTTTTATCTCGATATCCTTCGCAGGTGAAATGAAATGTGTATACACTTTCACACGGTGAAAATGTGCCTCATCGAAATATTGGTTCTAGACGCCATGTTTCTTTGGACCAAATCCGTTTCAGAAAAATTTGATTTCATCCCATCGTATTATGTCTTCCAAACTTAATTCAAGCCCGAATTTGGGGAATATCGGTCCATGCCTTCTGGTACCTCCCACACAGGGGCTACGGCTAAGCCTTAATACGGGCTATAGTTCATTATCAAACCGTATGTTCTATTTTTTTATCTCGATATCGTTCGCAGGTGAAATGATTACAACAGAGTGTTAGAACCAAATATAAACCAGTAAGGAAAGTAGTAAAGTCGGACTGGGCCGACTATATGATACCCTTCACCACTTTGGGTATATTTTATATATGTATCCTAACAGACGACGCGTTTTGTTATAAATCTATATCTGAACCGATTTCAGGGAAACTTGCCAGAGACTAATTTATATAACATCAGTATGTTGTGTCAATCGGCCAAGCTATGGATCTTTTCACGAAGCTTAGCAACATCATTCTAGACTTAATTCAGTACCCTATACCAAAATTCGTGCAAATTGAAAGATATATAGGGTCTTTGGTGCACCAATTACCTTAAATCGGATGAAAATACATATAGGAGCTATATCTAAATCTGAACCGATTTTCACGAAACTTGGCAGACATCATTCTCGATCTTATTAATAACTCTGTGCCAAATTTCGTTCACATCAAACGATTTCCAAGGACTTTAGTGGACTATTTACCTAAAATCGGGCGAAGATATATATGGGAGCTATATCTAAATCTGAACCGATTTTCGAGAAACTTTGCACACATCATTCGTGACATTATTCATTACGCTGTGCTAAATTTCGTGCAAATCGAGAGATATATAAGAACTTTGCTGCACCATTTACCTTAAATCGGACGAAAATATATATGGGAGTTATATCTAAATCTGAACCGATTTTTCCCAATTTCAATAGGGTTCGTCCTTGAGCCAATCAAATGAGCTGTGCCAAATTTCATCCAATACGGATCATAAATGCGACCTGTACTTTGTTAACAATTTAACATGGACAGACAGACGGACGGACGGACATGCATAAATCGATTTAGAAAGTGATTCTATGCATATTTTCAAAAGGAACCATGGGTCTATCTCGATTATATTTGCACAAACATATGCACAAAGACATAATACCCTGTACCCTGTGGTGAAGGGTAAAAAAATGAGTTTATATGGGGACTACGCCTAAAAGGGGTTGACTATTAATAATTTTTGGTAGGGAGATTTGTTTCCATATACGGCTACAATATACCAAATTTCAGTGATTTCGGTTGAAAAATGCGCTCAAGAACCGAAATTTGGGGGTACCTTTGTATGGGGGCTACCAGAAAAAATTAACTTATATTTATATTTTTTATATTAACTTATATTTTAATTTTTTATATTTATATAAGAACCCAATGTACCAAATTTCAGCGAATTCGGTTGAAAATCGCGCTCAAGAACCCTAAAATACCGAATATTGGGGGGTACCCTTATATGGGGGCTACCGGAAAAAATTGACCCATATTTATAATTTTTAGTATAGAGATTTGCTACTCAATAAGAACTCAATGTACCGAATTTCAGCGAATTCGGTAGAAAAATGCGATCAAACCCCCCCCCCCCCCCAATACCGCAAAATTGGGGGTACCCTTATATGGGGGCTACCCGAAAATATGGACCCATATTTATAATTTTTAGTGGAGAGATTTGCTACTCTTATTTGGAAGCCATCTTCGAACTTGACCTGCCTGCAGACAAAATACAACCCAATGCAAAATTTCAGCACCCTATCTCAATTCCTTCAGAAGATAGCGTGATTACAACAGATAAGAACCAATAAGAACTCAATTTACCAAATTTCAGCGAATTCAGTTGAAAAACGGGCTCAAGAACCTTAAAATACCGAAAATTGGGTGGTACCCTTATATGGGAGCTATACCTAAACGTGGACCGATAAAGCCCATCTTCGAACTTGACCTGCCTGCAGACAAAAGACGACTCTATGCAAAATGTTGGCGATCTATCTCCATTCGTTTAGACGGTAGATTGATTACAACAGAAAGACGGACACACAGACAGACGGACAGACGGACATGGCTATATCGTCATAGAATTTTACGCTGATCAAGAATATATATACTTTATATGGTCGGAAATGATTATTTCGATGTGTTACAAACGGAATGACAAAATTAATATACCCTCCATACTATGGTGGAGGTTATACGTGACCTGCCTGCAGATAAAAGACTCTATGCAAATTTTTTGCGTTCTATCTCAATTCATTTAGACGCTAGAATGATTACAATAGACAGACGGACATGCTTAGATCTTCATAGAATTTTACGCTGACTTTATAGGGTCGGAAATGATTATTTCGATGCGTTACAAACGGAAAAACAAAACTAATATACCCTCCATACTATGGTGGAGGGTATAAAAAAAACCAAACAACTTACATATTCCAATCCTACACTCCGGCGGTAATGTTAATTTCAAATTTGAGGAGTCCAGCTCCATCTTTACCTCCAATTAAAAATTGTACCAAATATAGTACAATATCGTACTTTTCGGTACTTTTGAAAGCGTGTACACGCTTATGTCGACCCTTTATTTAATTCCAAGTTTTTAGCTCTATCCATTCACATGCTCTGGAATTGTAACAAAATTAGTACATTTTAGTACTTTTCGAATACATATAGTTCGAATTTCCAAAAACCCTTTGGTACGTCTATCTAAGTACAAATCGAGTTGCCACCTATCCATTCACAACCTTTACTCACGGTAATAACTTTTAGATAATTATTTTGACAAAATCATTTTATGACCCCCTATCAACCTAACATATTCCGAATTAGATGATGAAATTTCTAAACAACGTTATGTCCCCCCTGTATAGACTAACAACATTTAATGAATTGATTTTACAAAGACAATAAAAACAACAACAACATCTATTACTTATCAATATAAATTTTATTTTATTTTTCATATGAATACAATCAATGATAACAAATCAGATAATTTTTATTTCAAAACAAATATCGGACTAAAATATAGCTTAACTTTTTGTTTGCAGCACAGTTCAGTCTAGTTGCAGAAGTTAGGGATAGAAGAACAAACGACCATGGCCAATATTCGACCACTGAATGAAGAATTGCAAAAAGTTGCCATTGAATTGGGCGAAGTACCATCACGATTGGCAGATGATTTGGCGGCGCTCAAGGAATGGATACACCAACAGCCACATTTGAGGGCGAATACAGATGATCAATTTTTGGTGGCCTTTTTGCGTGGTTGTAAATATTCGCTGGAAAGAGCGAAGTCGAAAATTGATCGTTATTTTACAATGAAGAGTAAATTTCCCGAACTATTTGGTCCCATTGATGTGGATAATCCAAGGGTGAGGGAATTGCTGCGGACAGGGTAGGTTTTTCGGTGAAGTGGAATAAATTTAAAATAAAAATTGAATTTTTTCAGAACATGGTTATACTTACCCACCCCCTTGAATGAAAATGGTCCCCGCATTGGCATTATGCGTAGTGGTCTCTATTCCGTTGACAAATTCTCTGCCGAAGAAGTTATGCATGTTGCCCATGCCCTGCAGGAAATTAGTTTATTAGAAGATGATCATGCCATTTTGCAGGGTGTAATATTTATTGGTGATTTTGAAAAGGCCACTATGGCCCATATGATGCAAATGACACCATCGTTGATGAAAAAAATGACCGTCCATTCTGAAGAGGCGGTGCCACTTAGACCCAAGGCTCAACATTTTATAAATACAATTGCCGGATTTGAACCTATTTTCAATATGGTGAAACCCATGATGTCGGCTAAGCAGCAGAAGAGGGTAGGTTGGAAAATTTTATTTCTAGAAAAGAATTTTAGATTTTTTTATCGAACTTTTTTTCAGTTATATGTCCATGGCAATAAAATGGATTCACTGATCAAAGAAATCCCCCTCAAGTATTTACCCAAAGAATATGGCGGTGAAAATGGTTCGGTTGAGGAGATAATTGCCGAATGGGACAAAAAATTGGATCAATATAGAGATTATTTCAAGCGTAGTGCTGAATGGGGTACCGATGAAAAGTTGCGTCCCGGCAAGGCCATTGATTTTGAAAGCCTTTTTGGCATTGATGGTTCGTTCCGTAAATTGGATGTCGATTGACTTATTAATGAAATTTTTAAGGATATTTTAGAGTGACAAAGGATATTTTTAAGAGTAATCGGATTTATTTATCGAAAATAAAAAAAATTGAAAAGAACAGATATTTTTTTTTAGAAACGTTTACCTAAGAGGAAGTTTGTTTTCTTCGGCTATTTTTCGAAGTATTCATCTTCTTCGGGTATTCTTTGCAAAAGTCGTATTTTTGGCTATTTTATTTAAGGAAGCGTTCTTTTTCGGCTACTCTATCGAAGACTTCTTTCGAAGAAGTCTTTTTTTTGTGGCTATTCGTTGAGGAGATTTTTTTTTTTTTTTTTGGTTATTCAATGCAAAGAAGTCTTCTTCTGCTAATCGATGCTAAGAAGTATTCTTCTGCTAATCGATGCGAAGAAGTCTTCCTCTGCTAATCGATGCGAAGAAGTATTCTTCTGCTAATCGATGCTAAGAAGTCTTTTTCTGGTATTCTATACGAAGAAGTCTTCATCGGCTATTCTCTTATAAGATCTCCCTCAAGATCTCTTATTTTTCGCCTACTCCATTGAAGAAGTCCTCTTATTCGACTTTTCCATTGAAGAGTACTTATTTCTTTTTCCGAAACATTTAATCCCGTTCGAAACCTATTCCAGAGTTACAATTTTTAAATTTTAAAACTACTCTATTCCCCCCTCTTCGACAATTTTTATTGAATTGGTTTTACAACAACAACTACTACTTATCAATAGAGCATTTTGAATATTCATATAAATAATCGACGATAAGAACTCAGATAATATTTCTACCAAAGCAATTATCGACTGGAATATAACTTAGCTTTTGAGCGCAAATCAGTCTAGTTGCTGAACTGACGGATAGAACAACGTACGACCATGGCCAATATTCGACCTTTGAATGAAGATTTGCAAAAAGTCGCCTCTGAATTGGGAGAGTCGCCTTCACGTTTGGCAGATGATTTGGCTGCGTTGAAGGAATGGATACGCCAACAGCCTCATTTGAGAGCCAACACCGATGATCAATTTTTGGTGGCCTTCTTGCGAGGCTGTAAATATTCCTTGGAACGTACAAAAACGAAAATTGATCGTTACTTTACAATGAAGAGTAAATTTCCCGAATTGTTTGGACCCATAAATGTAGATGATCCGAAAGTAAGGGAACTTCTTCACACCGGGTAAAAATTATGAAGATTTGGTTTGTGGACTCATGTTGATAAAATTTTATTTCCCCACAGAACTTGGCTATTTTTACCTACACCCTTGAACGGTAATGGTCCACGTATTGGCTTAATGCGTAATGGTGTTTATCCCGCTGATAAATTCGCCATCGAAGATGTGTTGAAACTAATCCACGCAATGCAGGAAATTAATATGATAGAAGATGACTATGCCATTCTGCAGGGTGCAATATTTATTGGTGATTTTGGAAAGTCAACCATGGCCCATTTAATGCAAATGACACCATCGATAATGAAAAAAATGACGGTGTACTCCGAAGAGGCTGTGCCACTGAGACCAAAGGCTCAACATTTTATTAATACCATTGCAGGTTTCGATGCCATTTTCAATATGGCGAAACCCATGTTTTCGGCGAAGCAACAGAAGAGGGTATGTTTTGAAAATGTCCAAGCTATCAAATTTATATCCAATCAAAATCTCTTCCTTCCAGTTATTTGTGCATGGCAGCAAAATGGACTCGCTTTTCAAGGAGGTGCCTCAGAAATATTTACCCAAGGAGTATGGCGGTGAAAATGGTTCGATTGAGGAGATAATTGCCGAATGGGACAAGAAATTTGATCAATATAGAGATTATTTCAAGCGTAGCGCTGAATGGGGCACCGATGAAAAGTTGCGTCCCGGCAAGGCCATTGATTTTGAGAGTCTTTTCGGTATTGATGGATCCTTCCGTAAATTGGATGTGGATTAATTATTTACATAGGATTTTTGAAGATTTGTTTTTTTTTGTATGTGTGAAAATAAATTAAATAAATTATTTATTTAAAATAACAAAAACTGATTGATGTTCAGTTCTACCGCTAGCAGAAGAAAATAAAACTTTTGTACAGTGCAACAAAAAAAAAAAAAAACAGTTAAGAAAGTAGTAAAGTCGGACGGGGCCGACTATATGATACCCTTCACCACTTTGGGTATATTCAACAGATAGGATCCTAACAGACCTCGCATTTTTGAAGGACCATTAACATGAAATTAAACATGTCATTCTGCAACCTATACTAAATTTTGGTCAGATATAGAGTTGCTTCTTACAATGGAACAAAATTATGTAAATAAATTTAAAGCAAAATATAGAAATCTAAACCGAATCCATCGAAACTTGTCAGATTTTAGGTTACACTAATTTCAGTATATTTTTGCTTTCGGCCACATTTTGAATTCTTCATTTACTTATAAATCCAAATTTCTTGCAAATCGAAGGACATATAGGAACTTTGGTGCACTATTTACCTAAAATCGGACGAAAATATATAGGGGAGCTATATCGAAATCTGAACCGATTTTCACGAAATTTAACACACATCTTTCTAGCCTTAATTTAGTACGCTATGCCAAATTTAGTGCAAATCGAAGGATATATAGGGACTTTGGAGCACGATTTACCTAAAATCGGACGAAAATATATATGGGAGCTATATCTAATTTCACGAAATTTTACACACATCATTCTAGACCTAAATTTCGTGCAAATCGAGATATAAAGGGATTTTGGTGCACCATTTAACTTAAATGGGACGAAAATATATATGGGATCTATATCTAAATCGGAACCGATTTTCACCAAACTTAGCACACATCATTCTAGACCTTATTCAGTAGGCTATACCAAATTTCGTGCAAATCGAAAGATATATAGGGACTTTGGTACACCATTTACCTTAAATCGGGTGAAACTATATATGGGAGCTATATCTAAATATGAACCGATGTTCACGAAACTTAGCATACGTCATTCTAGATTTAATTCAATACGCTATGCCAAAATTCGTGTAAATCAAATGATTTTCAGGGACTTTGGTGCACCATTTACCTAAAATCGGGCGAAACTATATATGGGAGCTATATCTAAATCTGAACCGATTTTCACGAAATTTAGCACACATCATTCTAGACCTAATTCAGTAGGCTGTACCAAATTTCGTGCAAATCCAAAGATATTTAGGGACTTTGGTACCTCATTTACCTTAAATCGGACGGAAATATATATGGGAGATATATCTAAAAATGGACCGATTTTTCCCAATTTCAATAGGGTTCGTCCTTGGGCCAAACAAATGAGCTGTGCCAAATTTCATCCAATTCGGATCATAAATGCGACCTGTACTTTGTTTACAATTTAACATGGACAGACGGACGGACGGACATGCGTAAATCGACTCAGAAAGAAGACCCGTGTTTCGGTATTTTCGGAAGATATGGTGTCCTGATGATATAAATGTGGGGAATATTTTAGTCTAATGCGTTAACCCTCAGTTGACTCTCTGAAGGGGTATTTTCGGTCCCATTTTAGAGAAATGATTGAAAACTCATATGAAACGGGGTTATAGCAGGTCAGAGTATTCTACAAAAATGTTCGCCAGAATCTTTTAATAATAATAACAGAATCTTTTAATAAAAACAAAAATTAACCGAAAAGCCAAAAATCTTAAAAATATTTTTTTTTTTTTAATAATGTGTCCTAAATTGACGTCTATATATTCGGTATAAATATTACATATACCGATTTCTTTTGTTCAGTGACTTATACTAAAATTTGATGGAGAATATTTATGTCCTTTATATCATCCTTCTAAAACGACATCTAGTGGCAAAAATTGCTACAAACTCGGAATAAAATCATTTTTAACCCTTTAACCCTTTATGTCTTATATAGATATATTTTATAAGCATAATTAAATTATATTATAATTATTATTATAAATTATCTATCTATTAAAGAATAATTGTGTCATCGTATCCCTAGAACCCCCTAGCATACAATGTGTTTAGAATTTTGTCATACATACATCCATATATTTTATTGTATTGAACCTAAGGTAACCACCAATTAATGTTTTCCCATTTCTTTCAATATTTTATCATCATTCAATATTATTATCAACAATGTCTGAGAATCGAAACAAAAAGTTACAAATCATGTCCGAATAAAACAGTAACACCATGCCTAACTAAATTAATCGCACAATTTGATAATATATTCAAACATTTTCAATGCAAACACCTGGAGATAGTGGCCAGAAAGAGAGGGAGAACATTTTTTCTCATAATCAAAAACCAAAAAAAAATGTTTAACTTTTTTATTTGGAAATTCTAAGTGCAAATTTTCAAATACCTTGACAATGTCCAAGATCTTATCGTAATTTTATATTTTCATTGATAACTAGGCGTTTATTTTTATTGATATTATTAGTTCTCCCTCAACGAACCACTCTACTGGCAATTGGGAATAATTCAAAAATTTAGTTTATAATCAATAGTGTGACTAGTTAAACATGGCCAACGTAAGACCGCTTAGTGAAGAATTACAAAAAAATGCCGAGGCATTGGGAGAGGTACCAGCACGTCTGGCCGATGATTTGGCCGCATTGAAGGAATGGATACGCCAGCAGCCACATTTGAGAGCGAATACAGATGATCAATTTTTGGTAGCCTTCCTGCGCGGTTGTAAATATTCATTGGAAAGGGCCAAGGCAAAAATCGATAAATTTTTCACATTGAAATCAAAATTCCCGGAAATATTCTCCGCCACCGATGTCAATGATCCGAAATTTAGAGATATTTTCCGTTTGGGGTAAGTTAGAAGTAACAAATTTTTATAGAAATTTAAGTGTTGAAGGTCTAATCGCCATGACACTGACTATATTGCAATTGTCTTCGATATGACTTGAATATTTAGTGAAAATATTGCAATTTCCGATTAAAAATGTCACCAAAAATATCAGACCTAATATTATCAGAACACTCAGAGTCCACTTAATAATAAATTCAATACTGATATGTTAACGATAATCTTATCTTGCTCAACTCTCTGAGAACAGCGAAGCCGGAACATCAAATTGTATAACACGTGAATATCATATAGAAAACAATGAGAAGAAACTCTCTCTGAAGACCTATGTTCTCTACACAGACCAAATGGCCTATATGAAGGTCAATGGTCTCTATACAGACCAAATGGTCTATAGAAAGACCTATGTCTATATATAATTTGTCTATATAAAGACATATGCTCTCTATACAGACCAATTGGTCTATATAAAGACATATGGTCTCTATACAGACCAATTGATCTATAAAAACCTCTATTTCCCTATTTTTTTCTCCAGCATGTGGTTATATCTGCCAACACCCTTAAACGAAAATGGTCCTCGACTTGCTATTATGCGCAGCGGTCTTTATTCCACCGATAAATACACTGCCGAAGAAGTGATGCAAGTTGCCAGCGCCTTACAGGAAATACTCATCCTTGAAGATGATTATGCCAATGTAAATGGTGTTATATTTATTGGTGATTTCGAAAAGGCCACCATGGCACATTTTATGCAATTCACACCATCGCTAATGAAGAAAATGACCGTGTTCTCAGAGGAAGCTGTACCCCTGCGGCCAAAGGCATCACATTTCATTAAGACACCCGCAGGATTTGAACCCGTTTTCAATATGATCAAACCCATGATGTCCGAGAAGCAACAGAAGAGAGTAAGTTAATAAGAGAGAGTAACTCTCTTTTTTATAATTTTATTTTGTGAACAAAATTCATTATCTTTATGAACATTTTTCCTAATTTGTTTTCCAGTTATTTGTCCATGGCAATAAAATGGATGCCTTGATCAAGGAAATCCCTCTGAAATATTTACCCAAAGAATATGGCGGTGAAAATGGCTCCTTCGATGAAATTATTGCCGAATGGGATAAAAAACTTGATGCCTATAGTGATTACTTTAAAAAGAATGCTGAATATGGTACCGATGAAAAATTGCGCCCGGGCAAAGCCATTGATTTTGACAGCATGTTTGGCATGGAGGGTTCATTCCGTAAATTAAATGTTGATTAATTTATATATTTTTTTTTCTTAATTTAATTGTAATCGTTTTTAAGAATTTGGAATTTGTTATTGCTTTATAATAAACAAATATTTTTTATATAATATAATTTTTTTATATAATAAAAAAACATCAATTTGTAATTTAATTTATTAGTTTATTGTAGTCGCTCTAAATATTGAGAGAACTGGTTCTGTGTCGAGTTCATTATATTTCCTAATTTTGGTAGATCATTGACCGCTGTGCGGGTTTAAAATGAAAATGACTAATCAGTTTTCTTGATTGTCATTGTATTACTTAATAAAAATAATTATACTTATGTCTAGGTTATTGTCCCACCTCTGAACTACAGTAATGGATGTTACGTTAATATAATAGCTATTTGAAATGTTGAATAAATATTCGTTGAACATCAGGAATAGCAAAATGCACAAAATAATAAAAATATGCAGATCTTTTATCAAAAAAAAAAAAAATAAATAAATCACTTTGAAGATATCTATCTATAGAAAGCCATTTCGATATCTTTCGTCTATTGGATATTTTCTGTCATTAAACATCTCTTTGGATATCTTCTGTCATTCGAATATCCCTTGGAGATCTTCTATTCATTGATCCCTTTGTAGAGATTTCCATCGAATACATAAATGTATAGAGGAACCATTAAAGATGTTTTGGAAAACCCTTGCAAAGTCCATAAAGATACCACATTGTCGAATGATACTTGTCAAAATTATCCAACCTAAGTATCTCTAATTTGACATTTTTATACCCTTCCCCACACTGTGGTACAGGGTATTATGTCTTTGTGCATATGTTGGAGAACAACCTATTATTTATTTATATTTTATTTATTAATTAATTATTAATTTTATATTAATTCCTAATTTTTAATATTTGCCCCTATTCATAATTTCCCCAATATTAATTTCTAATTTGGCATCCCTAATTTTATTTCTAAATTGTCACGACTGACATCCCTATTTTCTTGTAATTCTAATTTTTGCCTATTCCCTTTCTTCAACTAATTCAAGGTCAGAATTTGTCTCAACAGCAGTCGGTCGTTGATCTTTGTTTACATTCTGACAAAACGCATAAACAAACATTCCTAACAACGCAAGCAGAGTCATTATGTACAAAGGAAGATGTTACCTTGATGGCAACTGCTGTTGATCACTTATATTAGTATCGTTGTGCTTCTCTGCCTTGCTGCGTAAACTAATTCTGATAGTCAATTTTGTGATCTTTCTGCCGCGCTGCATATTGCAAAAGAAGCCAAATAACATTTCATTAAATATTAAATTAATTTATAGTTTTATAATAATATTAAATAATTGAATTGCCCAATCGGGAGCAAATTATTTTCTAATTATATTTAATTATAATTGTGTTATTAAAAAAATTGCCCCGAAGCAATTTGTAATTTTAAAATATAAATTTTGTGTTTTTTTGCGCTGGCTCGAGGAGGCAATAAATATTCCTACAGCATGTGTTTATAACAGGCAAAAAGAAACGAGAATATTCATTGAATCTCTTTCTGAGCCGCTTTATGCTTTTACGTCTGTCCGTCCGTCCATGTTCAATTGTAAAGAAAGTACAGGTCGCGTTTATGATCCGAATTTGGATGAAATTGAAATAGGAGAAAATCGAAAGGACTTTGGTGCCCCAAAAGTCACTATATATCTTTCGATTTCCACGAAATTTGACATAACGTACTGAATTGAGCCTAGAATGATGTCTGCAAAGTTTCGTGAAAATTGGTCCAGGTTTAGATATACCTCCCATATATAGTTTCGTCCGATTTAATGTAAAAGGTGCACCAAAGTCCCTATATATCTTTCGATTTTCACGAAATTTGGCATAATGAGTCTGGAATGATGTGTTCTGAGTTTAGTGAAAATCGGTTCAGATCTAGATATATATATATATATATATTCGTCCGATTTAATATAACACTGTGCATCACTAAAATCTTGAACCAATCGAGACCCCCCAAAATCTTGAAGCTTGTGATGGTGGAAGAAAATCCCTAGCTGGGTTTTGCATTATTAGCTAAGGTTTTCTTTTAAATTAATTTTTAAAATATTCGACTCGAGGTGGATTTTAACACAATTTTCGAATAATACGTACTTATTATTGAGTCTATATCTCGTGAACTATTCGAAATATTGCTTTTCTCTCTTAAGCAATATTCTTCCTCTTAATTAGATCTAAAAATTTTTTCTTGAGATAAAATCAATAAAACATCACCATAATACTGAAAATAGCACAACTGCAAAAAAATTAAAATTTCGACATACTTTTGCCATGTTTTTTCACACTTATTTCAGAAACTGCTGCCAAACAATATATGACAAGAAAATAGTCAATAGCAAATCAAACAACTCTTCTTAAAACCCCGATTTCATTGGTTGACTACTTCACATAGTTATAGCCTCACAAATTCATCAAAATGAGCCAAAGAAATTCACTCCCAATTGTATGTTTATAGAAATAAAAATTGCTATGCTTTTTCAATAAATAGGTACAAAATTAAAGTAAAAATTAAAATGTTTGGGCCCTTTGGTTTTTTTTCGAAGACATGTCGCTGCCATGTGCCATGTGATATGTGCCAAGTTTCGTGAAAATCGGTTGAGATTTAGATATAGCTCCCTTATATATTATCGATTGATTTTAAGAAATTGACGCACCAAGGAACCAATATATGGCAGATGGGACGTACTGAAATCAGTATAACCAAACCTGTGACAAGTTTCGTTGAAATCGGTTCATATTTGGATATAGCTTCCATATATATTCTCGTCCATATATATTCTCGTTTTTGTCAGATTGACATCAAATTTTGCACAACGTACAAAATTGAGCATAGAATAACATAGTTGCGTTTTCTAGAAGTACAGACATAGCACAACGGATGTCCTATTGATATTTATTTGAAGTCGATTTACATACTTTTGTCCCATTGTAAGAAACGAATGACATGTTTATGGATTGATCGAAGTCGATTCACATTTAGATAAATATCGCATATTTTAGTTCATCCAATTTCATGTTAATAGTCCTGTTTAATATACCCATAGTGGTGAATAGTATCACATAGTCGGCCCCGCCCGACTTTACTACTTTCCTTACTGGATTAAATATATACCTCCCATACATATCTCCGTCCGATTTTATGTATATGGTGCACCAAACTCCCAAAGTTCATTCGATTGATTCGAAATTTTGTATATCGTATTAAATTGAATCTAATCGTGTATTAACTTTTGTAGAAATCGGTTCAGATTTAGATATATGTAGTTACCACATCTATTTTCGTCCGTCTTCATTGGACACCAAATAATCAAATAATTTACATAGTTTTATCCCATTGTTCACAAACGACTATAAATCTGCCCGAATGAAATGAAATTTAGCATAGGTTGCAGAATGACATATGTATGGATTGATTTACGTCGGTCCTACCAAAAAATGGTGAAGGGTATCATATAGTCAGCCCCGTCTACATTTACTATACTCCTTACTGGTTTATATTTCAAAAAAATCAGATTTATAATTTAGGTCATCACGTGTATTTGTGGACTAATTTAATTTAAATAGTTTAACAATAATTTATATACATACCTACATACATAAATACACACAAATAATTATATTGTTAATTAATTAGTATTATTTTTTTAATGATCGATAATCAATGAACTTTAAAACAAAAACTCAAAGTAAAACATTGCACATATTCAGGTTTCAGTTACAAATCGTACTTTCAACACTAAACATGGCCCATATAAAACCACTCAATTCAATATTACAAAAAATTGCCAACGAAGAACTTTTTGAAGTGCCCACAAGAATATCAGAAGATTTGGAGGCCCTGAAATTATGGATTGGCCAGCAACCCCATCTAAAATCTCGAACCGATGATCAATTTCTAATACAATTTCTACGTGGTTGTAAATATAGCCTGGAACGGGCTAAAGAGAAAATCGATCGTTATTATACACTAAAGACGAAATTTCCACACATCATGGGTATTTATGATGTTGACAATGAACGGTTTCGTCAAATCACTCGATTGGGGTAAGGATAAATCAATTTTAATACGAAAATTTCTATTGGAATTTTATTTGGCTCTTATTTCCTCGTGTAGCTGTATTGCCCCCCTACCCATACCTCTAAATGACACTGGTTGCCGCCTTGTAATGAATCATTTCAATTATAATCCCGAAGAATGCACCGCAGAAGAAATGGCACATGTTGGTATTGCCATTTATGAATTATTTACCATAGATGATCCATATGCTGGCATCTGTGGTATTGTCACCATAATTGATATGTCCAAAGTGACAATGGCCCATGTGCTGCAAGCAAATCCAATTTTTCTAAAAACCATGGTTACATTTTTTGAAAAATCTCTACCCTTGCGTATAAAAGCCATTTATTTTGTTAATATCCCCAAGATAGCTTCGAGTTTTTTCAAATTACTGTTACCATTGTTTTCGGAAAAGTTACGACAAAGGGTGAGATATTTCGTTTTTTATACCCTTCACCACACTGTGGTACAGGGTATTATTTACTAATGGGAAATATTTTTATATTTTATTATGTTCTTATAGATTTTTTTATATCCAACCTTGGAGGAGTTGAAAAAATACATACCTCTCAAATACCTACCAGAATATTATGGTGGTGAAAATGGTTCGATGGAGGATCATATTCGTGCCCTTGAATCTAAATTTGATGAGTATCGGCAGTTTTTCAAAGAGAATGCTAACTATGGTACAGATGAATCTTTGCGTCAGGGTGGCTCTGCTAATATTGATGAATTATTTGGAGTTGGTGGAGCATTTCGAAAGCTAGAAGTAGATTAAAATCCATAGAAAATTAAATCTTTACATATATAATACATTTAGAATCCTTTACATGCCCAACACGTAAAAACATCGATAAGTTATACAGGGTGAGATAAAAAAACTACAACAAAGTCAAACGCCATAATTGTTACGTGCTGAGAGCGATAGTGCTGAGTCCTGTTGGAATGTACGAGCGGAGAGCGACCATCGCTATGGCCGGCGCTTGAGTTCTGGTGGCCAACCGAAGGTGCACATTTTCAGCTGATCTCTTTGGCAAGTAAACACGATCATTTTGTTTGCTTACAAGCTGCTGGACAACGAATGTTTTCTCGTCGGAGAAAACCAAATTCGAGAGTTCACCATTTTGGGCCAAGCGAAGCAAATCTTTAGCTCTTTTGAGTCTATTTTCTTATTGTTGCGGTGTAAGTTCTTGCACTTTTTGGAATTTCAATGGTTTTACCCCGAGCTCATGCCGAATGGACTATTGCGATATGTTCAGCTCACGAGCCATTTTTCGTCCACTGCGACGCGGGTTTCTGCTGATTTTGCTGTTTTCTTCCGTTCACTTCCTTGACGTCGGAGCACGCTACCAGTATCTCGGTAACGAGCGATGATACGAGACGCAAAAGATTTTTTCACATTTAAATGCTGGAGTGATCTAACGATAGCCACTTGTGGTTTTCAAGCCAAATATACAGAAATCACACTATGACGCTTGAATTCCATCACTTTTTTCTGGAAAATTCTCACAAAAATGCTTTTGTACGCTTGTAAACAACATAATGAGCTTTCACTGGAATAATTTTAAAAGCTTTCGGACGAGTAGCTTAGAAATGACAGCAGTCTGAAGTTGGTTGCAGTTTTTTCTCTCACCCTGTATGGGGACATATATCGAAAATGGTCTGCTAATATATTTTTGACCCTACAGAAACAAGTTGTGTTGGGTGGTGGTGGCGGGTTTTCTATGGCACATAAACTATTTGTCGTTTAAATGGTTCTATTTTCATTTTATGTTTTCTTCTTTGTTTTGTCGTGTCTCGATTTGTCTTACTTACATGTTCATGTTTTGCGTCATTATAAAAATCCTGTACAATATAGAACATTCGGTAGAGCTTGTTGCTCTATTAACAATTATTAGCTATATTGCATTTGGCATTTATATCGAAATAATTTGGATAATACATATGCGAATTTTAGAGTAACAGTGTGTAAAATAAAGAAACAATGGAATGCAAAACTAATCACAATCAATTGAGTGAAGAGCACGCGGTTGTAAACAAACCAACAACGGAGGAAAGAGACAGAGGACGATACTAAAACAAAACACAGCCACATAATGAATTTTGTTTGTTTTTTCTTTGAAGGAATATATTTGATATTGCCCAAAGAGAGAGAGAGAAATACATGTACAATATGAGAAAAAAAACTATGAATGAAATTATGAAAAAAGATCCGTTTCAATGGGTGGTAAATCAATACTAAAGCTAGTAAAGGTTTGTAACTTTCAAGATATATATTTGAAGATTTAAAGGAAAAAAATAATTTACAAAATTTGTTTGTTATTGTTTTGTTGTTGTTTTATGGAATTAAAGAAAATGGCGGCCATTATAACTCCTCACTGGAAAAAAGGGTACATATCTGGCTCTCGTATGAATTAGGATTATTGGCTTCGCTCAAATATTAATAAAATGGCGTACCTTTAAAAAAAATATTTTTGGAAAATCGCCTATTTTTTACCAAAAACCAAGTTAAAAAATAAGGAAGATCTTGACAGATTGGATTTATTCTAGTTCATACGATAGTTATACACTCACAGAGAAACGTCCCAAAATTTGGAATCGGATTATTAGTTCTTGAGTTATCGTGCCCGCCATTCGCAAAAACGCTGTTTGGAAAAAATGCGATTAAAGTTTGAGAAGCCCTCTTGTCGTCACTTGATGCTAGTACAATAAATCGGCTATATCTTCAAGAGTTTCACTTGATATTTCATAGGGATATTCTTGAATTAGTGTAGATTCGAATTAAATCAAAATACAAAATTAAATTTTTTGAAACCGTTGTTAGGTTTTGAAAAAGGTTGTTAGGTTTTATATTTTTAGAAAATCTCATGTAGTTAGCTGTAGAAGACCGCTTTCAAGCCTCTCATTTTTAGAAGATTCCAGTTTTGCCCACAAAAATTCCCTTAAAAGTCTTCTATCTACTTCTTGTGAATGTAGAAGACATGATTAAGCTTTCTTTCAATAGAAATCACCTATCATCTATTGAAAACCCCGTGGTCTACTGTCTTTAAAACATTCCTTGGTAGTTTTCTCTCCAAATAAAAAGGACACTTCAAATGTGTTTTATCTGCAAAATGCCCCTTGGAGTTTTTTCATTATGAAAAAGTTCGTTGTAAACCTTCTGTCTAAAAAAGGATTTTCGGTAGAGAGAAAAGATCATCTCTATAGAATGTATATGAGAAGTTTTCTGGTCGGAGAAGGCTACTTCCAAGTCTCAGGTCTTCTATCTTCTTCTTGTATATATAGAAAACTCTTTCCATATACAGTAAAGCCGTTCGATGTATTATATCTATATCTATAAACACCGCTATCTTAATATAAAACAATATTCGAGTATCTTGGGGTATTCTGTCGAAAAAGACTCATTGGAGATCATAGAATGCTCTTTTGGGGCTGTTCTACCCATAGAAGCTCTTTTGGCCTTATGAGGCCATTGATGTATTACTCCTATAGAAACCCTCTTTGAGGTATCTTATTTGTACAAGATGCCTGGAGGTATTGGGTTGAGGGGCGTGTAAGTATTAAAGACTCTTTGGAGATCAGGTATTTACAGAGGAGCTGTGAAAAGTATTTAAATTGAAGAGGTCCCTATGTCTGATATTAGTAGAAGATCGATCTTTACAGAACGAACTTTTAAAACTATATTTTCTACATAAGGCTTCTTACCCATAAATATCATTGGAATATCTTCTCACTGTAAAAAATGATTTCGATATATGAAAGACCTCCAGAAGGTCGGTTGAAATTTAGGAAGGTATCGTAAATGTATTTTATCTGTAAAATAACTTTTGGAGCTCTTCTGACTCTTTGTGACCCCACGAAGGTATTTTATAAATAAAATATCTCTAGAAAACTTTCCCTCTGAAGAATGTATCTTAGATAAATTGAAGGCCACTAACACGTCGGTTCAGATTTAGGAATAACTAATGAAAATATTTTATCTGTAGAAAATAGAGTAGGAGCTATTCAATCTCTTGTTGAACCTTTGAATGGATCTTATCCATAAAATATCTCAGGAAATTTTCTCCCCGTAGAAAATCGACATGCGGAAGACGTCTGAAGTAATTCCAATATTTTTAATATCTCCACATGAAATATTAAAAATATATAAAAAAAACCTCTAAAGGGATATTTTCTGTAGAAACCCTCTTGGAAGACTCCTATCTATAACAGATCCCAGAAGGTCTTCAATTGAGGGGCAACTAGGATTTGAAGACTCCTTAGAGATGTGGTAATAATAGAGGATCTGTGGAAAGTATTTACATTGGATTGTATTAAATATAAAACATGTTATCTATAAAAATATATATATGGAAGACCTCTTGAAGGTCGGTTCGGATTTAATAAGGAATCTGAAATGTATTTTACCCCTTACAGGTTTCTTCCCAATGTAATATCTTTGGAAGGTCTTCGCTCTAATTAAAATACTGTCGATTTATGGAAGACCACTAGAAGGTTCAGATTCAGAAATAGAAATAAGATTTAGAAATAACTTTTCAAAATATCCTATGTAAGTGTTGGGGCCCATAAGACCCCTTAAAGTTCTCGCAATTAAATATATTTAGAAGACCTTTCCCCGAAAGAACATTTTATTGCAATAAATGGAAGAATCCCAGAATGTAGGATCGGGTTTAGAATGATGGTATTTTGGCTATAGAAGAAGTGTCGAGGTTCTTCTGTCTCTTGGTGACCCCATGTAGTTCTCTTACCAATAAAATATCTCTGGAAAATCTGCTTTTTGTTAAAAAATTTGCCTATATATGGAAGGCCACTAAAAAGTATTTTATGTATTAAATACCACTTTAAAAAAATTGTCTGTATAAGACCTTTTCGGAAGCTACCTATCATAGGCTTCGATGTATTTTTTCTGAAGAATAATTCAACTCCTCCCAACTTGTTTTCATTATTCGAAAATAATACAGTAACAAAATTCTTAAAATATTTTCATTATCCCATTTTATTATTTTCAAGTAATTAATCTACCTCAAGTTTTCGAAATGAACCACCAAGACCAAATAATTTGTCCACATCCGATGACTCTTCTTCTTGTCGCAATGATTCATTAACACCATAATTAACATTTTCCTGGAAATATTCTCTATACTCATCGAATTTGACTTCCAGGGCCTTGATATGTTGTTCCATGGTACCATTTTCACCACCATAATATTCTGGTAAATATTTGAGAGGTATGTGTTGCTTCAAATCCTCCAAGGTGGAACAAATGAAAATCTAAAATATTTAGAAAATATTCAATTTTCAATATTAATTTTTTTCGAATTTGTACTTACCCTCTTTCTTAACTTCTCCGAAAATAAGGGAATAAAAAAATTGAAAAAATTTCTAGCTGCCGGTGAAACATTTACAAAATAAACTGCTTTATTTCTTAGGGGCATTGCTCTTTCTATAAATTCAATTCCGACTTTAAGAAAATTTGCAGTTGCTTGTAATAAATGTGCCATCGTAACCCGGGACATATCGTCAATGTTAATTATCCCGCAAATACAGGCATAGGGATCATCAATGGTAAATATTTCATACATGGCCGAACCAACATGATATATCTCCTCAACGCGATATTCCTCAGGATTATAATTGAAATGACCCATGACCAAGCGGCAGCCATCGCCATTGAGGGGTATGGGTAAGGGGGCAACACAGCTAAAATAAAATTTACTTAATATTGTGTATAGTTTACATAGGATTTTCTTACCCTAAACGTGCCACTTGACGAAATCTCTCATTATTCAAATCATAAACGCCTAAGGTTTCGGGAAATTTAATCTTCATTGTATAGAACCGCTCGATTTTCTCTTTGGCCCTTTCCATGCTATATTTACAGCCGCGCAGAAATTGCAATAGAAATTGATCATCTGTGCGAGCTGTCAAGTGTGCCTGCTGTTCAATCCATAATTTCAAAGCCTGTAAATCGTCTGGTATTCGAGAGGGTATTTCAAAAAGTTCTTCAATTGCAACACATTGTAATGTCGAAGGAAGGGGTTTTATTTGAGACATGTTTATATTTTGAATTGTGATCTGCAACTAACGGAATAATTTGCATTTATTTTGTTAAGCTTAAAGATTTCTTTATGCGTAAATGTATGTACGTACGAATATAAGTATGTAATTTTATTACATTACAATGTACTAAGATATTTATTAATTTGCTCATTAATTAGCTTTAATGACTACATAAAATTGAATACATACACTAGACTACAGGTAATGCATACACCAGTTTACAAAAGCGACCAATTTTAATTTTCTAATTGACAAACATTAACATATATTCACAGAAACATAAATATTTTACTATAGCAGGATTCGCAAATTGATAATTTGAAATTTATAGACATATATTGACAAATATTTGCCGAAGACTACAAGGTAGCTTAATACTGGTCTATATTAATATATTTATATTGGTCATTAGCGTATTCCAAAGAAATTTTTTTGGAAAATCTACATGCTTTCTCTTTAATAGGGAAAAAATAGTTCTTCTCACATAAAATGTATTGGGAGTATAGATTTTATATAGAAATTCCATCGATATATGGATATTGACAACCTCTTGTTGACATCCTGTTTGTACCACTTTCTTAACTCCTCTCCATGGATGGTATATTAATTGTGTAATTTCTTTTGTAACTCATTGAAATATTTTCCGTCAGAGTGTACAATTCTCAATCAGCGTAAAAATTCTGAAACGATCTAACAATGTCCGTCCGAAGGAATTGAGAAAGGGTCCTGAATTTTTGAACTGTTTAGAATTTTGCGGATGTTTTTTAAACGAAATGACTGTTAGGATTTGTCATTAGAAAATGTTATGGAAGGTGGAAAAACTTCGTGGGGGTGGGGGTAGTATTCGAGAATTTTGTGCACGTAGTTTTGTACCGATTTGGCTGAAATTCGATGGAAAATGGTGGAAAATTGCACATCGTACTGACTTGAGACTAGGATAACGTGTGTTAAAATTTTAAGAAATCGGTTTAACGTTTAGGTATATATATATATATATATTCGTCCGATTTTTTGTAAACGAACTTTTTGGTAACACATTGAATTGAGTCCAGAATAAGGTGTGTTATTATGTTTCATTGAAATCGAATCAGATATAGATATAGATTTCATATACAATTTCATTCAATTTTACCTAAATGATGCATTAAATATCCAAAGTTTGGCCGATTTCCATGACATCTTGCACAGCGTAGCTAATTGAACATAAAACAAGTAAAAAAGTGTCAGTCGGTGTTTCAGACAGATATATACCCTCATCCTATGGTTTCGGAGGTCTTCGGAATTACACACAGGTTATATTATTCGCTTTACATAAGGTAGGGTAGACTGGGGCACCTTCGGCAATCGCGTTTTCAATATGAAGCTCTCACCGTACATCACTAGTTTCGATACATAGGTATCGAATATCGAAATAAATAACTGACACAAAGTTTGAAAGTTCTAGCTAATAAGCTTATTTAGATACATAGGTTTTTGTATTTTTATAGATGTTTCTGTAATATTTCAATTCCATTTCGTAAGTATTTCGTGTATACAACTTTTAAAAAATTTAAGACAATATTATTAAAAAGTGGTTAACTACGATGTGTATTATTATACAAATATTTCAAAATATAATGTTTTTACAAATCTGATCGAAAAAAATGAAAAAAAAACTATAAAAAGTACATTCGGGGTATATTCGGCATTTTAAAGTGGGGCACATTCGGCCATATACAGATTGTGCAATAGTATTTCCTTAAAATGTTTTTGAGTTTGTCTTTAAAACTGATCCTTTAATATGGCCCGAAAATGCATATATAAGATCAAACGTGCTTGTATTGACGAAAATGCGATAGAAAACCTCTATTTCTGATGGTGTGTGCGACCTTGATATGTAAACATCCGCCGCTAGAAAATAAAGCCCTATAATTCAAACATTGTGTGGCGTATTAAAACCAAATAGAGCCTTTAGAGGATCAGAATTTCAACCAGACTGATAGCGATAACAATTACCATGCTATGACTATGGTGCCGAATGTGCCCCATCAAATGCCGAAGGTACCCCGGGTTGGGGCACATTCGGCGAATTTGACTTTTTTTACAAAACTGAACAATTTTTTAACTAATACTATTTTTATATATCTTTTTGGTACTATTTTTGATAATTAAGAGTCAGAGGACAATAATCAGCCATAAAGTTGTTATATATGTTCAATAAGTACTGAGATATAGAGCTCTAAAAAAAAAGTGCCGAAGGTGCCCCAGTCTCCCCTATACGTTTTTATCCAAGAGGTTTCGGATTTGATATGTATCAAATCGGTTATTCAAAATTAAATTAAATAAAAAATTTATAAAATATTGACCCTTTGTGGGAGAGATATCAGAATGAGTGGAACATTGCGCCCCACCTTCGGTCTTGATCTACGTGGGGTAAAGATAATAGGTTGTGCAAAGTTTGGTTCAAATCGAACATTTCTTTCGCCTAATATTGAATTTCTATTGAACATTTTTAGCATTTTTGTTAGAGGTACCAGAAGGAATAGGTCAATGGGTCCCATATACGGACTTGATCTAGGCTTGGAAATGATAATAGATTTTGAAAAGTTTGGTTCAAATTGGGCATTCCATTCGTCTAATATTGGACTCGAAGATTTTGATCATATGTTGGAGAGGTACCAGCAGGAGTGGACCAAATGGCCCAATAAAGATAAAAAGTTGTACAAAGTTTGGTTCGAATCGGTTCGAAAGTTTGGTTCGATATTCTCCATCTTTGAGCTTGAACTACGGTGGAAGAAATATTACGATGTGCAAAGTTTGGATGAAATTGGTTACTACCTTCAAAAGTTATTGTGCGCACCTGCCGACCAGTCAGACGGACGGACGGGCATTTTTAAATCTGAAACGGATTTTGTCCAAAGAAAAATTCGATCTAAAATCAATATTTTGTAGTATCAATGTGTATATACATAAATACCCTCATTAGGCATAAAGCTGAGGGAATAATGAAGATCTTAACAGAGAACGAAGAGATAGAGCTTTACACACCACGCTACTACTTTTATGATGTTTGGTATGGCAAATATGATACCTCCGATGGGATATATTGGAACAGGGGTATAACCGAAGTGCCACATTTTAGGTTTTTGGAAGTTTTCACAACAGTGGGTATTTTTGAGTCTTAAAGGATGAAAACCCTAAATATGACAGGTCTCGGTAGTTAAGGTAGTTTATTGTACCTAGATGCATTTTCCCAACGAAGTGAAAAAGACCTGAAATAGAAATTTGGAATTCCGGGTTCTTGGAAGGTTTGTCTTGGTACATATCCCCCATTTACGGAACTTTGACGGATTGTTATAGAATTCCGAATTCTGGGAGGTAGAAAAGTATCTTTAGAGGACATTTTCAATATAGTTTTTGCAATGTTTGTAGTTTTTGTCCAATTTTCCAAAAGAAGTTGCTGCAAATTGACATTCCGGGGTCTAGGAGCTTGAAAAATATATTCAGTTTCAAAGACTTTTGCTGCATTTTGCAACCAAAATAAATATTAATTTAGATCTATGGATCGACCTGGCGCCCAACCAAAGTGGCTGTAATAAATACCGGGTTCTGGTATTTTGACTTCAGAATCTTTGGTATTTTGAATTCACATATCATTGTCGAAGCACAAGTTCGGCCCATTCGAACAACGATTTTAATTTTTTCGAACATGTTATTTGAAGTGATGATTTTATATTCAGTTTATCTCTTTTGAGTCGAGCTTATGACCAAAATCAGCTCATCAGGCATATTAGGCTATGTGGCTTTGTAAAGGTCTGTTGATAAAAGGTATGTTGATAATTTGTATTTATATCGAATTTATTGCGAAATTGGAGCGACTTAAATTGAAAATTATCTCGGTTAGGACTTTGTCCTCGCTACAGAAGCAGATTTTTGTTGTAGCGTTGCATATTTTTCCAAACGCCTACAATTGCTCCCATGGTATATGCATGTTTTTGTGCAAGCTTTGTATTGCTCTATTTCCCTATATATATTTCGATTTGTACGAAATTTGGTATTGCGTACTGAATTAAGCCTAGAATGATGTGTGCTAAGTTTCGTGAAAATCGTTTCAGATTAAGATATAGGTCCCATATATATATTATCGTCCGATATAAGGTAAATAGTGTACCAATGTCCCTATATATCTTTCGTTTTGCACGACATTTGACACAGCGTTCTAAATTAAGCCTAGAATGATGAGTGTTAAGTTTAGGGAAAATCGATTCAGATTTAGATATAGCTCCCATATATATTTTCGTCCGATTTAAGGTAAATGGTGTACCATATATATCAATATATCTTTCGATTTGCACGAAATTTGGCATAGCGTAATGAATGAAGTCTAAAGTGATGTGTGTTAAGTTACGTGATAATCGGATCAGGTTTAGATATAGCTCCCATATATATTTTCACCCGATTTTATGTATATGGTGCACCAAAGTCCCTATATATCCTTCGATTTGCACTAAATTTCGTATATACCCAAAGTGGTGAAGGGTATCATATAGTCGGCCCAGTCCGACTTCACTACGTTCCTTACTGGTTTATAAAGGCGTCACCCAATTATTAGTATTTTTAAGATTTTCGCTAAATTTTAAGCGCAGATTATTTTTTTTAATAAGAGTACTCTCTTTCATTCGCACATTGCCACAACACTACATATATTTTATTATTTTTTTTTATTTTTATTTATTTTTAATATTAATTTTTCACTTATTTACATCCACCCTAATATACATTTCACTACACGATGAAGAAAGACATTTTTAATTTCAACGACCTGTTTTTTTATTACCGTGATTCATTTATTGTTTCTTATTATAACTGTATATAGCTATTCTCATATATGGCCAATATACCGAAGGTTAGTTTCAAATAAACAGTTCAAGTGCAAACATGCCAACGATTAAGCCACTAAAACCGGAATTGCAAAAAATTGCCAGAGAACAACTGCATGAAGTGCCCGGCAGAATCGATGAAGATTTACAAACATTTAAATCATGGATTGAACAACAGCCACATCTGAAAGCTCGTACAGATGATCAATTTTTGATACAATTTCTGCGTGGCTGTAAATATAGCCTGGAAAGGGCTAAGGAGAAAATTGAACGTTACTATACGATACGAACGAAATTTCCCGATAAACTGGGTATCTATGATGTGGATAATGAGAGATTCCGGGAGACTGCTCGATTGGGGTAAGGGAAAAAATTGGATTTCAGTGAAAATTATTTCATTAAAATTTATTTAAAAATTTCCAGCTGCTTTACTACCCTACCGGTACCCTTGAATGAAACGGGTTGCCGCATATTAATGTATCACTTTAGCTACAATCCTCTGGAATTTACTCCCGTTGAATTATTCCATCCCGGTGTTGCCATATATGATTATCTAATGATTGATGATCCTTATGCTTGTATTTGTGGCACAGCCTTCATTTTGGACATGGCTAAAGCAACAATGACCCATTTTCTTCATGTCAATTTTCCATTATTGAAAATTATGGTCACCTATTTGGAAAAATCCCTGCCAATGCGTATCAAGGCTCTATATTTTGTCAATATACCATCGACGGCGAATAATTTTTTGAAAATGTTTTTACCACTATTTTCGGAGAAACTTCGTAAGAGGGTAAGTCGGGATAAAATACAAAAAAAATGAAAATTAATCAAATTTTTCTTCCAGATTTTCCTCTGTGGTTCATTGGATGAATTGACGCAGCACATACCCTTGAAATATTTACCCAAATATTATGGCGGAGAAAATGGTACAATGGAGGAACATATTCAATATCTAGACGCCAAATTTGATGAGTACAGAGAATATTTTAAAGAGAATGCCAAATATGGTACAGATGAAACATTGCGTCAGGGCAATGCTTTTGATGCTGACGAGGATAATCTATTTGGAATGGGTGGTTCATTTAGGAAAATTGAAGTGGATTAACCGAAAGATCCACGAATGGCGCCGCTGTTTTTTCACATGTTATTACACATGTTATTATAGCGTATTTTTTTCTCCCAACTAAAAATACTTTGACCTGACTCACATAATTACAGCTTGGTATATATTTCCTATTTTATTCAGGTACAGCTAACATATACAGAACTGGTTTGCAAATGGTCAATTATTAAACATTGTATTTAAGTTTTAGAATAAATAACAAGCTTAAATATAAATTACCTGGTAAATAATCAGGCGTTTGCAATCATAGGGTTTAACGAAGGGAGGTAATGAAAATATATACTTTCGATTAGCAAAAATTATATTATTGATTGGGACAGCATATAACAAAATAAAATATAACATTTTCAAATTCTTGGACGACTTCAGTAATTGTTAATTAAACACCTTGCAAGAATGTTACAAAATCTTCAATAAGAATGCATCTTAGGAGTATTTCGTCCATGATTGCCGTAATTTGGTATTATTTCATCGCACTGCCTTAAAGAGATATTATTTTACAAATAAATATTGAGTTTACAAAATGTTTTTCTTTTGTAACAAATAGTGAAGTTTGATGTAGAATAATATTGATTTTGACGAAATACACCTATGATGCAGTCTTATTGAAAATTTTGACACCTTCCTGTAAGCTGTTTCAGAATTGCAGGGTAAGATGAAAATACTTCAACCAACTTCAGAGTGCTGTCATTTCTAAGCCACTCGTCCGAAAGCTGTTAAAATTTTTCCAGTGACAGCTCGTTATAATGTGATGGTGTGGGCCGAATTAATGCTGAATATTATCGCGAAAATATTCTAGAGGGTGTATTAAAGCATTGGGCACGCAAACATTTTGGCCGCAGACCTTGGACATTCCAACAGAACCATCCTGAGTGCGATGGTGGATGCGCCACAATGGCCACCAACATCTCCTGATACCAATCCGTTGGACTATTGTGTCTGCAGTATTTGGGAAAGCAAAGTTGGCACTTAAAAATACCAAAGTGTCGATCACATCAAGCAAGCGCTTCGCCGGGAATGGGCCAAAATACCACAGAGCAACAATCGGGCAGCGTGTGATGGTTTCATTGGCCGTTTGAAGGCCATAATTCGCGCATAATTCGCCCTGTACAAGGGTTCAAATCTGATCATTGTTGGCAAACTTCTTTTTCAAATTTTTTTTTTCGAAAAATGGGTACATTTTTCTCATGCTAAAATCTTTGAATATGTAAATTAACGATTATTATAAATGTGTTTATTTTGGTTGCTTGGGATGTTAAAAATTAGGATTCACTGTTGTTTTAGTGTAAATAGAGACAATATGGAGTTTACAGCTATCCACGCCTTTAGTATTTAGTTCATATAATTTGTAAAGCTAATTTTGAAATTAGTGGATTAGACAAAAAAGTTTAAAAAGGTTTCGTCCTAATTCTTTTTTATTTGAGTTGTGAAAACGGTGTTCTTCAAAGTGTAAAAAATTAGCTGCGAGGACTTGCAGATATAAAAGTTATTTACGTTTTTTTAGTAGAGTTGGGTAGTTCCGGAACGAACTAGTTCATTGGAACTATTCCGAGAAAGGAACGATCGGAACTAGTTTCAGCTCTTTAATTAATATAGTTCATTTTTCTGATCTCGTTCCTTTTTGATCTCGTTCTTTTCTCTCGTTCTTTTTTTCTGAACTATTGGAGCGAAAAAAAAAACAAAAACAACGATGAAAGAGAGAGAGATTCAAAGGAACTATGTACGAGTCGGAACTATTGGAGCAAAGGAAACGAACTATAAAGAGCAAAGGAACTGTATGGAGTAAATGAACTATATGGAGCAAAGGAACTACATGGATCAAAGGAACTATTTGTAGCAAGGAACTATAAAGAGCAAAGGAACTATATGGATCAAAGGAACTATATATGGAAAAAATAAAAAAACGAAAAAAAGAACGATGAAAGAGAGAGGTGCAAAGGAACTATGTAGGAGTCGGAACTATATGAAGCAAAGGAACTATTTGGAGCAAAGGAACTGTATGGAGTAAAGGAACTATATGGAGCAAAGGTACTATATGGAACAAAGTACTATATGGATCGAAGGAACTATATGGAGCAAAGGAACTATATGGAAAAAAAAACCAAAAAGAACGATGAAAGAGAGAGAGATTCAAAGGAACAATGTTATCAGAATCGGAGATATAGTCGAATTAGTATTAAAATTTAACTTTTTTATGGATGATTTTGAATTAGATTTGGTCAGCTTGAAGATTATACTAATTTAACGCATAATTTAGTCCTTCTTTAGGAAAATTATAAAATAAATGTAGGCAAAGTACTTAAATTACCTTTATGGAAAGTTCATACAGAAAAATTTTCATACATGGCATTGGAGATGTATATATAGTACAGCACTTTACCTTTCGAGTGACATTCACAAGATGCTATCATTCAGAATACCTGGAAGAGCCGAGTCAAATAAGGATTTTATTCAGTATTTTATATAACAATGCGATCTTGTTATATCCTTGAACAGTCATAAAATAAATGCCCGAAATTATAACATGGATGATACGATATCGTACATTTGGGAAGGCAATATTTAATTTATTCCTGATGTATGTTCCGAAAATCTGATGAATGATAAATCAATAATGTATGTAGTAACTAAATTATATGAAATAGTTTGTTATGAATAAAAATAACAATACAAAAATTAGTGGTAAATAGTGAAGTAGTGAGTTTATGGTATAGAATAGTTACTTATTCAAGAATATAATTACTTATTCAGGGTCCTTTGTATGGTAAGCGTTCTGAAACGTCAACCAACAACTAAATTGAAAGATTTATTATTATCTTCGTCCCAATTTTAGGCAAACTGTCAATTTTTTATCGAATCTGGCAGAATACTAACGATTTTATAGGCACAAAAGCGGATTTTTCAAGACACTTTGAATGGGAGGTATATCAAATATTCAGTTTTTTGTCAGTTGCTTTATGGACCTAAATAGATATAAATAACCAATTTTCGTTGAATTTGGTTGAAAATTAAAGATTTTATAGATCAAAAAGGGTGAAATTCTCAAGACCCACTATATGGGAGGTATATTAAATCTTGGTCGGATCTATCCAGTTTTTTTGTCTGTTGCTCTTTAGGCTAATAATAACCACTTGTACCAAATTTCATCCACCTACGATAACTTCTTCTATTTTTGGCCGCTGTTAATATAAACTCGCGACATAGTTTCGACACCATATATCTAAAATATAAATCTCTTCAAAATGGGGGAATTTTGTCCCCCCTTTTACCTTAACTACCGATGTATACTTTACACGTTTCACCTATTTTTACCCCCTTTTTAATAATTCGTTGGAATTTCCGGATAATTATTAAAATTTTGAAATTTGTTGCACACTGTTATTTATTTTATTTTCTAGGTGAGATAAGCTATATTTCTCAACACTCTGTTAGTAGAATATTTCAGTGTCATAAGGTACGAGTGTATTTTCTAGGTCTTCTTTTAAGCATAGATCATTTATTCAAAAGCTAAATTATATATACTTCCTCAACATGAGATAACTATTTATCTACATTATAAATAAATAACATTTCCACGTTTTCTGATTAAATTATATATCCGAATTAAATTATATATCTACATTTTCTAAATGATTCAAATAAAATATATATTCTGGAACTCACGGTGTGTTCTTAACACTTCTCCTAAGAAGTTACCGTCTGTTCTGCTTCTCACGTGAATTGAAATTTTGGAAGTGCGAAATAAACGTCAACATTGTACTAGTGTCGTTTTTTAGTAAATTCGTTAATTCTAACGATAATTTTATTATTATTTTTTAATATTTTATTATACGCAACATACATACGATACACATCGACCGTTGAAGTGAATGTCATAACACGTCCGTATGCCTATTAAATATTGCATAAATATCTTACAAATAATTTAGATAAAAATTATCTAAGCTTTCTTAATAATTATGGACTTAAGTAGATAATGTATATCTCATTTACAGATTACTTAGTCGAAGGCCACACGAAAGTGATTTCATGAAACAATTTACACGAAATTATGAGTCCTTAGATCGAGTTCCTCATTTCAACAATTTTTTAAATTATTGTAGTGGGGAACTCGATCTAAGAACGCCTACTTTCATGTAAATAATTTCATGAAATTACTTTAGTGTGGACAGGGACTTAGATAAAATATCGATGTCTTTTAAATGACGAAGACATAATAACTAAGTTTTCTAATTGATGTAGGCGATTAGTTAAAGTCTTAAACCCTTTCAGTGTTTTTGTCGAATATGTTCGACATTAAAAAGTACACTCTTTCTTTGCGATTTTTCGGTTATCCTATGTACCATTACAATTGATGTTTTTGTTTTTGCTGAAAGACAGACAAAACTGTCCGAGGGTTAAAATAAAATTGTTTTTTTTTCTAAACTCTGTGCTTTTATATGATTTTAAATACAAAATTTTAGATTTTTATTCCGACAAAAAATGTTTTTGACACTGAAAGGGTTAAAATATATTGACATTTATCTACTAGTACCGAATGACATAGACTTCCATATGTTGTAGATAAAGCATCTACATTTTCAGAATAATGTAGATAATGTATCTACGTCTTATTAATGTCAACGATAAATTATTTAGGTCTCCTAATGACGTAGATAAAATATCTATGTTTTCTGTATGAAATGGGTAATTTATCTATGTGTTAAAATGACGTAGATTAATTATCTACTTCTTATAACAAACGTTAGTAACGTATGAAAATCTTACGAATTGCAAATGTCTTAGATAAAGTATCTACCTATTCTAAATGAAATAGATAATGCAACTATGTCATTTCAATTATCTGGCCGACATATATTTACTATTTTAATTATTTTCATTAAAAAATACCTATATCATATCTATATATTATATATTTATGTATTTATCTTTATTCACCTTAAACATTAATTACACATATACACTTTATCATCATATAAATGAAAATAATTAAATTTTTTATTCCGTATAATCAACAATGTTTCTATTGATTTCAATAACAACATACTCACAGAATTTAAAACTAGTTTTATACTGTCAACAAATAGAAATTGTATTTTCGATAGATAAATAAATACCAAACAAGTTCTAATTTATTAACAACTATTATTTTGCTACCACTGACGTAAGGAGGGAGGAAGGCAATATCAATATTGAAACAAAATTAATAACTAGATTGACTTCATATTTGATAGAATTGAAATTTTTACTGGTTACCAACAATCTACACCATTTTAATTTTATACTAATTTTAAATATTTCATTTCCATAAAAATAATTTTAATCAACAATGAGTTGCCTAAAAGAACCACCCACACCAAACAGTCCATCAATATCGAGAGGCTTGCCAGGACGCAGAGTTTCATCGGTGCCACAATTGGCATTTTCTTTGAAAAATTCACGACAACTCTCCCACGACTTATTAAATTCCACAGTTAAATCCTCCAAACTGGGCAAATTTCCGCCATAATCTTTTGGTAAACATTCAATAGAAAGATCCTTTATCATTTCCGATAAATCAGCACCCATAACATGGACCTGTAGAAATAAAAATTATTACTTCTTTCCTTACTTTCCTTTTGGAGCAACTTACCCTTTCCCTTAATTTTTGTGAAAAGAATGGAAATAGAATCTTAAAAAACTGCTGAGCTGCCCCCGATGTGTTAATATAATACACCGATTTAATACGCAATGGCATTGACTTTTCCAAAAATGAAACAAGTTTCATACAAAAATTCGGTGTCATTTGAAGAAAATGACTGGCAGTGGCTTCTTTAAAATCCACAATATAAATAATGCCACAAATGCAGGCAAAGGGGTCTTGGGCCAATAATATTTCATGCAGAGCACAGGCGGGTTGAAATATGTCCTCTACACCGAACTTATTTGTGGGATAGCAATAGCGACCCACAACAATGCGGGGACCTGTGCCGTTCACCGGATTGGGTAGAGTTAAAAAGGTGCTAAGGAAATAAACTTTTATTAGAAAAATTAGGTTGTTTTAATATTCCCTCCAATCCTTACCCCAATTTACAAACTTCCCGAAATTTTGGATCATCAACATTGCAGAGATTTAACATTTCAGGATATTTCGATTTCAGTGAATAAAATAAATCCAATTTGGTTTTGGCTTTTTCCATACTATATTTACATCCCCGCAAGAATTGTAAGAGGAATTGATCATCATCACGATACTTTAAATGTGGCTGATGTTGTAACCACAAGCGCAGGGTGGCCAAATCTTCGGGGATTCTCGATGTCACCTCACCCAATTCTTCATTGGCAATTTTTTGTAATTCTTCATTTAACGATGAAATGCAATTTTTCATTCTGACGTTGCTGGCGGTTACTTTTGAACTGAATTAACTTCTTTGCAGAACTTCACTTGACTTCGTAAATTTTATGACGTTACTGTTTTAATTGCAATTCAATACAAATGTATTAATTGCACTGTGTTGCGTATTTTAACCCTTTCAGTGTTTTTGTCGAATATATTCGACATTTAAAATTACTCTCTTTCTTTGCGATTTTTCAGTTATCCTATGTACCGTTACAATTGATGTTTTTGTTTTTGCTGAAAGAAAGACAAAACTGTCCGAGTGTTAAAATAAAAATTGTTTTTTTCTAAACTCTGCGCCTTTATATGATTTTAAATACAAAATTTTAGGTTTTTATTCCGACAAAAATTTTTTTTGACATATCTTTATTGCCCATCCATTTTGATATATGGAATACTTATACATTATATATAATCTATAAATATTATTAATAATATGTAGGGGAGAGGGGGGCACCTTTGAACGTGGGGCAGCTTTGAACAGCGCTCATAAAATCTTGGTTTAATATTTTTCCGACCCGCAACCACATTTTTGTACATGGCAATCTTGCTCTCTATATGCGTAAACCACTTTGGCTTGCTTTTTCAGTTGTCGAAAAATTGTGCGTGGGTGACCATGTTTTCTCAGTGTAATTGTAAACTTTTATTCATTTGGTTGTAAGGGCGCAGGAAGAATTCTGTGATAGTTTTCTTTCGTCAAACAAATTTTTTGCATTCCAACAATCATTTCAAACATAACTAATGTAATTTCTTTCATATATATTTATTACAAAAACAGTTATTTTAAATTTCCGTAAAATGCCATGGGTGGGGCACCTTTGAACATGCCCATTAAACTCGAGTAAAAAAAGGAGTTTTTAACTTTTGGCTTCGATTTCTCAAAATTTCAAATGGGCTAATATGATTACGAAATTAAATGTATTTTTCACCATATTAATTTTTGTTTTTAAGTCATTTTATGTTTTAATAACTTTTGATCTAAATTTTTTAAATTTTTTAAATTTTGAACATTTTTTATATATTTTTTAATGAATTAATGCATTTCTGATATGTATGAATAAAATACATACATATTTAAACATAAACACTGTAAAAAACCATGTCGTTCAAAAATGCCAATTACTGTTCAAAGCTGCCCCCCTGGGGGGGCAGTTTTGAACACTTTGAGTTCGTCCATTAAAACCGTAATAAAATATATTTATCAAGCTTATAGTATGTCATATGTATACTCATTTTAAAGGTTACATATGTACCTATTAGTTAAAATTTATAAGACACCAAAAATTATAAAATAAAAAATGTTATAAGGCTTGAAAGCAAAAAGTGTTCAAAGGTGCCCCCTCTCCCCTATATATTGACATAATAACACTGTGTCACTATTTTATGTTGACTGATAAAAACAAGTTTAGTTTTTCTGCGACTGCACTTTTTTGTGGGTTACTTCTTAAGACGGATCACAGCAAACTTTGAACTAATAACTCATAACGAAAATATTTTTTTGCAAACTGATTAATTTCACGGTCTGAATGCCAATGAACTTCAAGTGAACGTACACAAATATAAATGTTTATGACAATTTAAATATACTTATATATTATTTACATACAGAATTAATTACATACAACTTTGTCGTAAATTAAAAATTAATTATGTGCGAATATTTGTTTTTCTTTTTAATTGTGCTAACATAAAATACAAGTTCGCATAATTGTTTTTATATATTAAATATATTTAAACCCTCATAAGGACATCAATATACATATGTATGTAAATACAAACATAAAATTAGAATTAACCCTTTCAGTGTTTTTGTCGAATATATTCGACATTTAAGAATTCTCTCTTTCTTTTCGCTTCCGTTATCCTATGTACCGTTAACATTGATGTTTTTGTTTTTGCTGAAAAACAGACGAAACTATCCGAGGGTTAAAATGAAAATTGCTTTTTTTCTAAACTCTATACCTTTATATGATTTTAGATACAAAATTTTAGATTTTTATTCCGACAAAATTTTTTTGACACTGAAAGGGTTAAATAATGTTCGTCGAGTTTCTGCCATAAGGTAATTACCGCAACTTTAGAGTTATCTGATGTTTTGATCATAATTTTCCATCAATATGAAATTAATGGCCAATACATACACAAAAACTTAACAATATGAAGAAAAAATCGGTCAATGTGAACCCCTAGTTTATTTTAACATTTGCTGGTTGTTGAATTAGATAAACAGCTTTATTATGTACTAAAGATCTATTCACCACACATTTGCTTGTATTTTCAACACACTGTGTTGATTTTAAATAAATTATTAAAACAGTAAAGTTCAAAAGTCGGACGGGACCGACGATATGATACCCTTCACCACTTTGGATCTGGCCGGCTGGGGTGCACCATAACACTCGAATGTAGTATCCGATTTCATCCAAAAAAATAAAACGAGTAATAAAGTCTGAGTATAGCTCTGAAGACCTTCGCAAACCATAGGCCGAGGGTATATATAATTCACGAAACTCGGCACATATCATTATAGACTCAATTCATACCTTGTGCCGAATTTCGTGCAAATCGAAAAATATATAGGGACTTTGGTGCACCATTTATATAAAATCGGACGAAACTATATATGGGAGCTATATCTAAATCTGAATCGATTTTCCCCAATTTTAAATTTCGTCCAAATCGGATCATAAATTCAACCTGTACTTTGTTTACTACTTAACAAGCACAGACGGACGGACGGACATGCACAAATCAAATCAGAATGTGATTCTATGCATATTCTCAGAAGGAACCAAATGCCTGTTACAACATTATGCAAAAAATTCGTAATACCCTGTATCACAGTGTGGTTAAGGGTATAATGATCGTTTAATCCGGTAGAACTTGATAATCGCTCAAAAATGGATTGTGACGATTGGTGCAATGAAATTTTGAAATAGGTAAAAACGTTAAGTTCGATCTGGCCGACATTTTTATACCCAAAATATCTTAAATCGGTCGGGATCTTTATTATTATTTCATATTATTATTTATTATTCAACATACCGAAAATTAAACGGGACATTTGTAGGAGAGCTCTTTTAAAACAATAACCTCTATTTCTGAAAAGAAGTTTTTTATTCGCCAGTAATCCTATATGCCAAATTATTACTGGTATGAGAAAATTTGGTTAAAAAAAACTTAATAATACTGAAAATTCGGTTAAAAACTCTAAAAACAGTCCTTTTGAAAGCAGATTTTTGTTTTAGCTATGAATAGTAGTAAACTCCCACATAGCCCAATATGCCTGATGAGCGAAACGCGAAACGCGTCGCATAATGGTGATGCGTAGCTTCTTCTTCTAGCTTTATTTTTCTTTGTAAAACTTTGATCATTAGGGTCAACTCGAAAGAAAAAATAACTTACTTAACCCTTTGAGGCCCGAATTTTTTTTCCCATGACCAAAGATCGATTTTCTGTTCACAGATTTAATGCAGCTATCGCAAATAGGATATGGGCAAAATTTGACGTCGCTGTATCCTTGCATTCGGAAGACACAGTAGTACATTATTTTTGAAAAATAATTCTGATGGTGCAATTCGAATAATTCAAATACGAAGCGATTAAACACATACTGTACACATTTTTTCGCTCTTCTCTATATCGAAAAGCCCATAACTTGACCAAAAAGGCATATTGGGCTATGTGGCCCATGATGATGAGCAGCATAACCAACGGTGAAACGCGTCGCATAATTGTAGGTGAGTAAGTTCCTTTTATAGCTTTCCTTTTGATTGCAAAACTTCGATCATTAAGCTCGATTCGTAAAAGAAAAAAAATTGACTTAAATCTCATTCTAAAGATCATCACCCTTACATGCAAAATTCAAATGAAAATAATTAATAAATCTAATTGATGTATTCCATTCTTTATATGATATAATAAAATGACATTTAGTAATTTATTGCATTTTAGAGCAGTTCCGGTCACAAAATCTAAACCGGTTATCGACAAATATTCCTTTAAAGATGCGAAATATTTATTTATTTTATATTGATGTTTTCAAATTATAGGAGATATTCCATTCATACAATAAAATTAATTTTGTATGTGATAATTAATCTGAAAAAAAACAAAAATAATAATAGGTCAATATACTCTGACTAATGTATATTGATATATTTATACCCTACACAACTATGTTGTCAGGGTATTATAGCTTTGTGCAGCCCCAAAAGTTTGTAACACCGCGAAATATTGGTCCTAGACCCACCTTTAAGTATACCGATCGTCATATCTCGACTAGCTGAGTCGATCTAGACATGTGTGTCCGTCCGTCCGTCCGTCTGTCCATTATAATTTGTAAACACGATACAGGCCACAGTTATGGACCAATCTTCACGAAATTTTGCATGTAGGATGGGTTCTGGTCAATGAAGACCCCTATTGTTTTTGGGAAAGATCGGTTAATATTTAGGGGATGAAATGGACCAAATACTAAATTTTTGTCGGTTTTTCTGGTCGCTCCAGAGGCCGCAATAATGGCCCGAACATCGTGAAATTTTGCATAGAGAAGGGGATTGGGCCAAAGAATAAGCATGCCTGTTTTGATAAAGATCGGTCAATATTTAGCGGGTCAAATGAACCCTACACTTTTGTGTGAAAAATGACAAAATTTGTATTCTATAGCGTATATATTTACCCCTGAAGGACATAGACCCGAAAAGTTGATATTATATCCAAGAGGAGTGGTTGACCTTTAAATTAATACCAATTATATTATTGTATGTTCTCGGATGTTGGAGTTACACCTAAATATTTACAGGTATCGCCGTATTCGTATATTATTTAGTAACCCATTATCACTCTAGAAAGCGGAACTATACCGCTAATCGCTTCGAAATGTGCCATGAGGTTCCAGTTATGGTCAAGGACAACACCTATAAATTTCGGTGATGATCAGATAATAATTTTGGAATGAAGTGGACCGAAAACTTAATTTTTTGAAAGCCGAACAAATGAAAGCCGAACATCACAACACAACCCATCGTGAAGGGAATCTGGACAATAGCTGTACTCAATACTCGTAATATTCGGAAAATATGTCAGTGTAAGGAAGAGGTGCTTTTTATCTCTAATCGGGCAAGAGGGTGCAAATATCACGAAATATTGCCCAGGCTCGGAATAAACATCCGCAGAAAGTTTGATTTCCGTGGTAGTTGTGTAGGGTATCGTATGGTCGGCCCCGTCCGACTATACTGCTCCGCTCACTGGTTTTGCTTTATATTTCATTTATTTTTAATCATTTAAATTAATTGTAATTCAATTTATTTAATTGTAATTATTTTTATTCTGTTGTAAACATTTAATAAAATTGAAAATTTTCAGAATGTATCATTGACTTATTTGCAAAAGGAGAATCAGGTTTCATAATAACGATTTGAGGTACTCTATTGGTTGGAAAGTTAATTTGGATTCTCACTTGGCATGTAACATAAGGTAAAATGTTTCTATATATTTATATCCATGTAAGAGATATTTAAATTTGTTGTTTGCAAAAATGTTGAATTTGAAATAATAATAATAAGCAATTTCAGTATAATGTGAAATATTATATATACATTTCTGTAAGAATGTATTTTTATAGGTAACGCACTTACCGGGCATTACATTCGACTTCATCCTGACAAAATAAATTTCATTAAAACCTGTAGCCAAGTGGAAAAAATTACATTTCAAGGGAATTCAAAGAAAAAAATGATATTAATAATACAAATAATAATCTTTGTACACACATTTTGTTACATTTTATTGAACTTGTACACTTGTGTTAAAAAATTATGGATAGATTTCCGAACCGATTTAAACCAAATATAACACAAATTCATTTTGGTAATACGTTCGGAACATCTCGCAATATTAGTGGGATATATGTATCGATTTTACAATGTTTTTATGTGACTTTTTAAATGACAATAGAACTCGCAATATTTAAAACAAAGCTTTGAATGTTTGCACGTGCATTGCTACTACTGATCGGATATTTGGTATGAGATATATCTGTACACGTCTTGATAAGCATAGAATCACTGTCCGTCCGTCCATATATTTTTGTGAACAAAGCACATGTCACTTATTTGGCCCAAAGACGAACCCTATTGAAATTGGAAAAATCGGTTCAGATTTAGATAAATCTCTGATATATAGTTTCGTCCGATTTTATGTAAATGGTGCACCAAACTCCTAATATTGGTCCGATTGAGACAACATTTTGCACGGAGCACTGAATTAGGTCTAGATTGATATATACCAAGTTTCGTGGAAATCGGTTCAGATTTAGATATAGGTCCCATATATAGTTTCGCCAGATTTTATGTAATTTGTGCATCATACTGTCAATGTTTGTCCGATTGAGAGAAAATTTTGCACAGCGTATTCAAGTTACTACAGGTTGACATCCGTATTAAAATTACTCCAGGTTGACGTCCGTGAAATTTTGTTGAAATCAGTTCAGATTTAGATATAGCTCCCATATATAGTTTCGTCCGATTTTATGTAAATGATGCACCAAACTCCCAATATTTGTCCGAGCACCATACTGCCAATATTTGTCCTATTAAGACAACATTTTGGGCAGCGTACTGAAGTAAGTCTGGTTTGATGTATGCGAATTTTTCTTGAAATCGGTTCAGATTTAGATAGAGCTCTCATATATAGTTTCTTCCGATTTTATGTAAATGGTGTACTATATTAAGACAAAATTTTGCATAGCTTCTCCGTAGTTTTTTTTTTTTTTTTTTTTTGAAATAGGTTCACATTTAGTTATATATATTTTCTTCCGAATTAATGTAAATGGCGCACCGGTTGGTTCTATATTCACTAAATTTAACAGCGGGTATTGAATTTAGTCTAGAATGCTTTGGTTAAGTTTGAAATCGGTTCAGATTTAAATATAACTCACATATATTAAAGTATATATGTGAGCTATATTCCAATTTAAGTAAATGCTCTATTTGCACGATATTTTGTTGTTGAAATCGGTTCAGATGTACATATAGCTCTCTCATATATTTTTGTCCGATTTTATGCAAATGATGCAAATGGAGGAGCCTATATCTGTTCGCTTTACATGAAATATTGCATAGTGTATTGGATTGAAGACGTTTCAGGTTTAGATATATCTTCGTCCGATTTCATCAAAATGATGTACCAAGTAACTAAAGTTTGCACGCTTAGGACGAATTAGTACCAAATGGAACCTAGAATAACGTGTATTGGA
Organism: Musca vetustissima; assembly: GCF_032173495.1. Lineage (NCBI taxonomy): Eukaryota > Metazoa > Arthropoda > Insecta > Diptera > Muscidae > Musca > Musca vetustissima. Next base: position 235,868 of record NW_026882293.1, read on the forward strand.
TATTGTGTCGAGGTAAATTTTGTATAGCGCACTGTGTTGCAGCATACCAAATGGTGGATGCAGTGGTTGTTCATAAATTGTGTCACAACTAGAACACATTTTTTTAATTTGGCACCATTCGAAATCTCATTGTTTGACATTTGAACAGTTGTTATTGTTTGCTAGTAGAAGGTACGAGGTTAGTAAAAGTTACCATAGGCAGAATTGTCACATTCGGGGTGAGGAAAATCCTCGAGTAATTTACGAGAAGCAATTGTATCATCAATGTGTCACTGTGTATTGTGTTTTCTAAGCTTTAGGAATCATTGTACCTTTTTTTAATAAAAATGAGTCAGGTCAAGCACTAACAGTCAATGGTGGTCGGTATCGTGAAATAATAACCAGTTTTTCTTACATAAAATTAAAGAAATTAATGTGGAGGGCATGTAGTTTCAACAAGACGACATGTACTCTTTCGAATTCCGTTGGAAGTTTCTGAAATGGGACGGGTCAGTTGTCGCAAGAATAACTTTTCGTTAATTACAAAGAACAATAACAACAAAATTATGTCAACTCATTTTCTTATCCGTAAAGTCTTCAAGTACCAGTATCGACCGATGCCGATAAAATTCTATGCCATTAAAATTACCATAGAGCTCATAATGGGGTATATCGCTCCACGATCTTTTGGAAAGTTGAACCCGTATTTTCCAACCGAAGTGGCTGAAATTCAACATTCTGGACTAATTAATGGTCCAGGGCTACAGGTTTCAATTATTCATCCAAAGTAGTTACTATTTGGTATTCCGAGTTCTAAGTGGGCAGATTTCTTTGCAGATTTTTCATACCCTCAGCTTTATGGTTAATTATGGTATATACACTTTAATAGGGTAAAAATGTGCCTAATCGAAATATTGGTTTCAAAGCCTATGTTACTTTGGACCAAATGCGTTTCTGGCTATTTCCGATTTCATCCAAACTTTGCACATCGTAATATTTCTTTCAAACTTAGTTGAAGTTCGAAGATGGGGAATATCGGTCCACTCCTTCTAATCCTCCCTCACAAAATGGTAAAAATTGGCCTAAAAATAATTGTATAATATCATTCGAACGGACTATCAGATTTTAATCAAATTTTTCACAATCTATTATCTTTACCAAGCCTAGACACCTCCCTCAAAAAGGGTCTATATTATATAAGCCTGTTAATATTTTTTGAAGTGAATTTAATCAACATTAAATCCGAAACCTCTTGGAAAAGAACATATACCTTATATAATAAAAACTGTGTGTAACTCCGAACACCTGTGTAAACCAAAGGCTGAGGGTATATATCTGTCGGCAACACCGACTGACACCTTTTTACTTATTAAATATAAGTTCAACTTTTGGTATACATTCAATTTTGGTATGCATTCAATTCATTGGCGTTGCCCCCCGACACAGTTACCGCCCCATTTTAGTTATTTGAATGAACTTAGGCGCTTTTTATAGCCGAAAACCCATTCTCAGCATGTTGAAGTTCCTATCCTAATTATCAAATCAAATTTCTAAAGGGCACCTAATGACAGTGATAAAATCTGATTCTAATTTCTAGTCTTCACTCTGTCAAAAAAAACCTGTTTTGGGCCCGGATTTTTTGAAAATCCCCTAAAAGGCAAACAAGAGTTCATTGTAGTTGGTCACCTTTCTTCCCTTGGATGGTGGACTACACGTTGAGGTTTCCAAAATGGTGTCATTTGTGGCTTTATCTGTTTTGGAACAATTATATGTTCCAAAACAGAACCCTACAAGTACATGGACATTCTTACAAGGCAGACATCGGCATCGCGACTGAATCTCCTTTTAAATTGGGGATTAAAAGCTCAAAGTGTAGTCTATAATTTGGGATGGGATCGATGAGAGATTAAAATAGACACTTGGGCAGTTTTTCAAAAAAAACGTGACGTCGCCCAAAAAAATACATATTCCCATAATTAGGGCAATCGTATATAATCGTTTTTACTAAACTAGAGGTTTGCCAAAATTTGACACACGTCTTTCTAGTCTCAATTCGGGACGTTGTTAACAATTTGAAGCTGAACCCATTTTCACTAATTTCAATAAGGTCCATCTTTGGACAAATAGAAAACTTGTAAAGGTGTCTCACTGTGGACAGAACTTGATGAAATCTTCTATAGGAAGAATAGCTGTTTCTTCCTATAGAAGATTTCTACAACAAGCAAACCATATTCGGATGAATATTGCTTATTGAAAATTCCCTTTAGCAAAGGTCGGTACAAAATTGTTTGTGCTATATTCTTAACCACCACTGTTTAAAACCGGTGCACAAAATAATTTCACATGTGTTCGTCATTACAACTTAAGCTTTATTAATTTGTACTTAAATTGAAATACAATATTCCAATATTTGTTATTGTTTTCGAGATACCCGCACAGTCAACTGAATATTGTGATGATTATCGTCTAAAGGGAGCACATATTTTAAAACTTATAAATTTTTAATAAAAAATCAGAATCAAAAAATTAAAATGCCCGAAATCAAACCCCTATCAGAGGAATTACAAAAAATCGCCATCGATGAATTGGGTGAGGTGTCATCAAGAATTGATCAATATTTGGAGGATTTTCGTTCATGGATAGAACTGCAGCCGCATTTGAAAATTCGCATGGATGATCAATATTTAATACAATTTCTCCGAGGCTCAAAATATAGTTTGGAAAAGGCCAAACAAAAACTAACCTATACATGTCTGATAAAGACCAAATTTCCGAAAATGTTTCGTCTTACGAATATCGATGATAAAATTTTTCGGAAAATGGTTAGTGCGGGGTAAGTTCAATTTATAAATTATCGATAATTTTCAAATATTAATTCTAAACATTGTTTTTAGATCCCTTCTACCTCTTCCCATTCCCTTGTATGGCAATGGCCCCCGCATTATCTTGGAGCGATTTGTATACCCCATCACCACCAATTATAATATTGAAAATTATGTACAACTCATGTGTGCCTTACATGAAGTACTGGCCTTTGATGATCCCCATGCCGGGGTGTGTGGTCTAGTTTATATTATGGATTTTACAAAGCTACAAAAGGACCATCTGGCAGGACTGACTATAACCCTATTGAAATTTCTCATAAGCCTTAAGGAGAAGGCTTTAGCAATGCGCCTGCGAGCTATTTATTTGATAAATCTCAAACCCTATGCTGAACAAATTTTGAAAATGGGCTTATCCATTATGCCGGAAGCTTTGAAAAAGAAGGTAAGACCAGCAGATAAATTATTTTCCCGACGAAATTAAATTCGTTAATTTTTTATTTACAGATGATTGTTTGTGGCAAAGATTTGAGTTCATTACCCGAAAGTCTACCTCTAAAATATTTACCTCGTGATTATGGTGGTGAAAATAGCAGCCTGGATGAGTTGCGCGAAGATCACATTAAAATGTGGGAAAAATATCGGGAATTTTTCGAAATGAATTCTTGTTTTGATTTCGATGAGAAGTTATTTATGGGTGAACCGATTTGTGGTGATGAGGTGCAATTCGGTGCTGGTGGTTCATTTCGGAAAATTGAAGTAGATTAAGTTTCATTAATTAGTTTCAAATTTATGTAAATTAAAAATACTTTTAAAAAAATATATTTTTTAAGGACCAACACATGGCGTGAAAGCCATATTCAGCCTGGCTGAGTAAGGTTTCCCATAGAAATTTTTCACTTCAGCATGGCTGAATAAGAAATCTTTAATTCAGGCCTGCTAAATAAAGTATCGCATAGTAAAGCCTTGCTGAATAAGGTTTACTATGGGAAATCTTCAATTAAGCCTGGCTGAATAAGGTTTTCTATAGGAAATCTTCAATTCAGCCTGGCTGAATAAGGTTTTCTATAGGAAATCTTCAATTCAGCCTGGCTGAATAAGGTTTTCTATGGGAAATCTTCAATTCAGCATGGCTGAATATGGTTTTCTATAGGAAATCTTCAATTCAGCCTGGCTGAATAAGGTTTTCCGTAGGAAATCTTCAATTCAGCCTGACTGAATAAGGTTTTCCGTAGGAAATCTTCAATTCAGCCTGACTGAATAAGGTTTTGTATACTAAATTTGTAATTTAGTCTGGCTGAATAAGGTTTTCTATACTAAATTTGTAATTCAGCCCGGCTTAATAAGGTTTTATATATAAAATCTGTAATTCAGCCTGGCTGAATAAGGTTTTCCATACTAAATTTGTAATTCAGCCCGGCTGTATAAGGTTTTCCGTATGAAATCTTCAATTCAGCCTGGAGAATAAGGGTTTGTTTAAGAATTCTTCAATTCCGACTGGCTGAATAAGGACTTCTGTAGGAATTCTTCAATTCCGGCTGTCTGAGAAAGGTTTTCCATAAGAACTGTTATACTTACAATCAATTGCCGGACTTTAAATGTCATATATGGCAACAACCACAGTATGACCGTGTGGCCTAATGGATAAGGCATCGGACTTCGGATACTTCAATTCGGGCTGCCTGAAAAAGGTTTTCCATAGAAATTTTTCAATTCCGGCTGGCTGCATAAGGGTTTTTATAAGAAATATTCAGTTTAGCTGAATTTGGTTTTATAGGAAATTTTACTTTAGATAATAAAAAATATAAATAAGTTAGGTCATATGCATTTATTTAAAAAATATATATACCTCATTGTAATATTTTACTGTATAATAATATATAAAAATTACTACGATATGTTTGGTATATCATCTATTAAATATAAACTGCATGTATTCAGTCCACATCAAGTTTCCTAAAAGACCCACCGGTCATACCCAAATTATCTCCAAACTTCAACTGTTTGCCAAAACGTAAACGTTCATTGGTACCATAATCCGCATTGCCCTTAAAATAGTTACGATACTTATCCCTAATGACAGTGATAAAATCTGATTCTAATTTCTAGTCTTCACTCTGTCAAAAAAAACCTGTTTTGGGCCCGGATTTTTTGAAAATCCCCTAAAAGGCAAACAAGAGTTCATTGTAGTTGGTCACCTTTCTTCCCTTGGATGGTGGACTACACGTTGAGGTTTCCAAAATGGTGTCATTTGTGGCTTTATCTGTTTTGGAACAATTATATGTTCCAAAACAGAACCCTACAAGTACATGGACATTCTTACAAGGCAGACATCGGCATCGCGACTGAATCTCCTTTTAAATTGGGGATTAAAAGCTCAAAGTGTAGTCTATAATTTGGGATGGGATCGATGAGAGATTAAAATAGACACTTGGGCAGTTTTTCAAAAAAAACGTGACGTCGCCCAAAAAAATACATATTCCCATAATTAGGGCAATCGTATATAATCGTTTTTACTAAACTAGAGGTTTGCCAAAATTTGACACACGTCTTTCTAGTCTCAATTCGGGACGTTGTTAACAATTTGAAGCTGAACCCATTTTCACTAATTTCAATAAGGTCCATCTTTGGACAAATAGAAAACTTGTAAAGGTGTCTCACTGTGGACAGAACTTGATGAAATCTTCTATAGGAAGAATAGCTGTTTCTTCCTATAGAAGATTTCTACAACAAGCAAACCATATTCGGATGAATATTGCTTATTGAAAATTCCCTTTAGCAAAGGTCGGTACAAAATTGTTTGTGCTATATTCTTAACCACCACTGTTTAAAACCGGTGCACAAAATAATTTCACATGTGTTCGTCATTACAACTTAAGCTTTATTAATTTGTACTTAAATTGAAATACAATATTCCAATATTTGTTATTGTTTTCGAGATACCCGCACAGTCAACTGAATATTGTGATGATTATCGTCTAAAGGGAGCACATATTTTAAAACTTATAAATTTTTAATAAAAAATCAGAATCAAAAAATTAAAATGCCCGAAATCAAACCCCTATCAGAGGAATTACAAAAAATCGCCATCGATGAATTGGGTGAGGTGTCATCAAGAATTGATCAATATTTGGAGGATTTTCGTTCATGGATAGAACTGCAGCCGCATTTGAAAATTCGCATGGATGATCAATATTTAATACAATTTCTCCGAGGCTCAAAATATAGTTTGGAAAAGGCCAAACAAAAACTAACCTATACATGTCTGATAAAGACCAAATTTCCGAAAATGTTTCGTCTTACGAATATCGATGATAAAATTTTTCGGAAAATGGTTAGTGCGGGGTAAGTTCAATTTATAAATTATCGATAATTTTCAAATATTAATTCTAAACATTGTTTTTAGATCCCTTCTACCTCTTCCCATTCCCTTGTATGGCAATGGCCCCCGCATTATCTTGGAGCGATTTGTATACCCCATCACCACCAATTATAATATTGAAAATTATGTACAACTCATGTGTGCCTTACATGAAGTACTGGCCTTTGATGATCCCCATGCCGGGGTGTGTGGTCTAGTTTATATTATGGATTTTACAAAGCTACAAAAGGACCATCTGGCAGGACTGACTATAACCCTATTGAAATTTCTCATAAGCCTTAAGGAGAAGGCTTTAGCAATGCGCCTGCGAGCTATTTATTTGATAAATCTCAAACCCTATGCTGAACAAATTTTGAAAATGGGCTTATCCATTATGCCGGAAGCTTTGAAAAAGAAGGTAAGACCAGCAGATAAATTATTTTCCCGACGAAATTAAATTCGTTAATTTTTTATTTACAGATGATTGTTTGTGGCAAAGATTTGAGTTCATTACCCGAAAGTCTACCTCTAAAATATTTACCTCGTGATTATGGTGGTGAAAATAGCAGCCTGGATGAGTTGCGCGAAGATCACATTAAAATGTGGGAAAAATATCGGGAATTTTTCGAAATGAATTCTTGTTTTGATTTCGATGAGAAGTTATTTATGGGTGAACCGATTTGTGGTGATGAGGTGCAATTCGGTGCTGGTGGTTCATTTCGGAAAATTGAAGTAGATTAAGTTTCATTAATTAGTTTCAAATTTATGTAAATTAAAAATACTTTTAAAAAAATATATTTTTTAAGGACCAACACATGGCGTGAAAGCCATATTCAGCCTGGCTGAGTAAGGTTTCCCATAGAAATTTTTCACTTCAGCATGGCTGAATAAGAAATCTTTAATTCAGGCCTGCTAAATAAAGTATCGCATAGTAAAGCCTTGCTGAATAAGGTTTACTATGGGAAATCTTCAATTAAGCCTGGCTGAATAAGGTTTTCTATAGGAAATCTTCAATTCAGCCTGGCTGAATAAGGTTTTCTATAGGAAATCTTCAATTCAGCCTGGCTGAATAAGGTTTTCTATGGGAAATCTTCAATTCAGCATGGCTGAATATGGTTTTCTATAGGAAATCTTCAATTCAGCCTGGCTGAATAAGGTTTTCCGTAGGAAATCTTCAATTCAGCCTGACTGAATAAGGTTTTCCGTAGGAAATCTTCAATTCAGCCTGACTGAATAAGGTTTTGTATACTAAATTTGTAATTTAGTCTGGCTGAATAAGGTTTTCTATACTAAATTTGTAATTCAGCCCGGCTTAATAAGGTTTTATATATAAAATCTGTAATTCAGCCTGGCTGAATAAGGTTTTCCATACTAAATTTGTAATTCAGCCCGGCTGTATAAGGTTTTCCGTATGAAATCTTCAATTCAGCCTGGAGAATAAGGGTTTGTTTAAGAATTCTTCAATTCCGACTGGCTGAATAAGGACTTCTGTAGGAATTCTTCAATTCCGGCTGTCTGAGAAAGGTTTTCCATAAGAACTGTTATACTTACAATCAATTGCCGGACTTTAAATGTCATATATGGCAACAACCACAGTATGACCGTGTGGCCTAATGGATAAGGCATCGGACTTCGGATACTTCAATTCGGGCTGCCTGAAAAAGGTTTTCCATAGAAATTTTTCAATTCCGGCTGGCTGCATAAGGGTTTTTATAAGAAATATTCAGTTTAGCTGAATTTGGTTTTATAGGAAATTTTACTTTAGATAATAAAAAATATAAATAAGTTAGGTCATATGCATTTATTTAAAAAATATATATACCTCATTGTAATATTTTACTGTATAATAATATATAAAAATTACTACGATATGTTTGGTATATCATCTATTAAATATAAACTGCATGTATTCAGTCCACATCAAGTTTCCTAAAAGACCCACCGGTCATACCCAAATTATCTCCAAACTTCAACTGTTTGCCAAAACGTAAACGTTCATTGGTACCATAATCCGCATTGCCCTTAAAATAGTTACGATACTTATCCCACAGTTTGTTATTTTCCTCAACAAGTTGGGCCAAAGAACCATTTTCTCCACCATATTCAAGAGGAAAGTATTTACGCGGTATATGCGAGGATACATCATCAAAATTACGGCCACAAATGAAGATCTAAATGAAGGGAACAACTATTAGTATATATTGTCATTCCTAATTTCTAATTTGTTCATACCCTCTTCCTTATTTTCTCCGGAAAACATGAAAATATTATCCTTTGCAGGTGGTCCGCGGCCGGTGATAAATTTATGACCGTTAGCGAATTGACACGCATTGGCAATGTATTTTCAAAAAATTGTACAATCTTTTTGAGATACATGGGTGTTAGTAGCATTGCATGCTGTAGCGTTAGCTTCGACAGGTCAAGGACATAGGATATCCCATTAACACAAGCATAAGGATCTGATATCATTGCTAGTTCATGCAATGCTGTTACAAATTGAGTAACCAGTTCCAAAGTAAAATCCTGAGCCGCATAATTACAACGATAGAAAATTATCCGAGGGCCATTGTCGTTTAAGGGTATCGGCAGGAAAAGAAGTGTTCTAAAAAAAATTAAATAAATTATTCATATCTCTATAGGGAATCTTTTATTTAGTCTGGCTGAATAAGACTTACTCCAGTAAATCTACAATCAAACCTGACTGAATAAGGTTTTCTATAGAAAATCTTCAATTCAGCCTGGCTGAAAAAGCTTTTCTATAGAAAATCTTCAATTCAGCCTGGCTATATAAGCTTTTCTATAGAAAATCTTCACTTCAGCCTGCCTGAATAAGGTTTTCTATAGGAAATCTTCAATTCAGCGTGCCTAAATAAGGTTTCCTACAGGAAATCTTCATTTCAGCGTGACTGAATAAGGTTTCCTATAGGAAATCATCAATTCAGCGTGGCTGAATAAGGTTTCCTATAGGAAATCTTCAATTCAGCGTGGCTGAATAAGGTTTCCTATAGGAAATCTTCAATTCAGCGTGGCTGAATAAGGTTTCCTATAAGAAATCTTCAATTCAGCGTGGCTGAATATGCATTCCCATATGATTTACTAACCCTGTATTATGAAATTTACGAAATGCCATATCATCGACATTTGTAACATTGAATAATTCCGCACATTGTGTCCTCATGGCAAAGAAAATATCCAATTTTTGTTTAGCCTTTTCCAGGCTGTATTTACAGCCTCTGAGAAATTGTATTAGGAATTGATCATCCGTTCTGGCTTTTAGATGTGGCTGTGTTTCAATCCATGTTCGGAGGGCCAGTAAATCCTCAGCTATCCTTGATGGTTTCTCTCCCAACTGCGTATTGGCAACCTTTTGTAGATCCTCGTTAAGAGCTATAAACTGCAGCATGTCGGTGATGGTGAAAGTTAAGAAGGCAACTGCTATAAGTCCACTCAAAGTGTGGCAATAAATAAATAGAATAATTTTTCAAGAAAACTGTTGCCATAATTATTGTAATTAAAATTTTTTATAGAGTTATATTGCGGAAAACTGCGTGCGCACTGTCAACATGGTATAGAAGTTAATAACTTTCAAGAAATTAGAATTAGTTCTGCAATTAAATTTGTATCGCGAATTAATAGAAATATGCATATATTCAAAACAGCATGTAATAGATAATCAAATGTCACCGATAATTTTAATTGGTATATTATCTAACATGTTTTTACAGATTTAAGAGATTTCTTAAAGAAAACCTTATTCAGCTGGGCTGAATTGAAGATTTCCTATAGAAAGCCTTATCCTGCCAGGCTGAATTGAAGATTTCCTATAAAAAACCTTATTCAGACAGGCTGAATTGAAGATTTCCTATAGAAAACCTTATTCAGCCAGGCTGAATTGAAGATTTCCTATAGAAAACCTTATTCAGCCAGGCTGAATTGAAGATTTCCTATAGAAAACCTTATTCAGCCAGGCTGAATTGAAGATTTCCTATAGAAAAACTTATTCAGCCAGGCTGAATTGAAGATTTTCTATGGAAAACCTTATTCAGCCAGGCTGAATTGAGGATTTTCTATAGAAAAAGTTATTCAGCCAGGCTGAATTGAAGATTTCCTACAGAAAACCTTATTCTGCCAGGCTGAATTGAAGATTTCCTATAGAAAGCCTTATCCTGCCAGGCTGAATTGAAGATTTCCTATAAAAAACCTTATTCAGACAGGCTGAATTGAAGATTTCCTATAGAAAACCTTATTCAGCCAGGCTGAATTGAAGATTTCCTATAGAAAACCATATTCAGCCAGGCTGAATTGAAGATTTCCTATAGAAAACCTTATTCAGCCAGGCTGAATTGAAGATTTTTTATAGAAAACCTTATTCTGCCAGGCTGAATTGAAAACTTCCTATAGAAAACCTTATTCAGCCAGGCTGAATTGAAGATTTCCTATAGAAAACCTTATTCAGCCAGGCTGAATTGAAGATTTCCTATAGAAAACCTTATTCAGCCAGGCTGAATTGAAGATTTCCTATAGAAAACCTTATTCAGCCAGGCTGAATTGAAGATTTCCTATAGAAAACCTTATTCAGCCAGGCTGAATTGAAGATTTCCTATAGAAAACCTTATTCAGCCCGGCTGAATTGAAGATTTCATATGGGAAACTTTATTCAGCCAGACTGAATTGAAGATTTGCTATAGAAAACTTTATTCAGCCGGGCTGAATTGAAGAAAACATCCTGGATTAACGATTGTTTACGAATGACATTGGGCGCCATTTAGAGCAAATAAACAAGAAAACTAAAAAAAATGTATCTTCTTAGGTGGAGTATCGCCTCAAGGGTCTTTGCAACTGGCGACAGGAATAAAATCGTCTAATTTCCAGGTTTCAGGAATTATTTGGAGACTAACGGTAAATTGCTTATAAGTATTTCGGGTTATCCAAGATACGTAGACCTTCGCCCTTCAATGCCCATTAAATGGGGTACTCCAAAAAAATGTACTCAGTTGATACTGTTTTCTTCTTTTTATTTTTATTAGAAGTAAATTCTATTTTATTTTCAGTCTACATCCAATTTCCTAAACGAGCCTCCCATACCGAATAATCCATCAAAATCGATGGGTTTTCCAGTGCGTAAACTTTCAACAGTCCCATAATGAATATTATCCTGAAAATATTCACGATATTCATTCCATTTCTTATTAAAATCGGCACACAAGTCCTCCAAACGACCATTTTCACCACCATAATCCTGAGGGAAGTATTTTTGCGGAAGGCCCTGATATATGCTGTCGAAATTTTTACCACAAATAAAGACCTGGAAAATATTTTTTTTATTTAAAAAATATAATATTATATGTATACGAAGTGCCACTTACCCTTCGTCTCAACTTCTCACCCATACACGATAATATCAGTTTCAATAGCTGTTCCGCCAATTTGTGTACATTTATACAATAGATGGCCTTTACCCTCAATGGCAGTGTGTTCTCATAATAGGTAACTACCTTCATTACAAAGGGCGGGGTTAATTGCAGTATGTGCCCTGTAGTTATTTGGGACATGTCAACAATATAAACCGTACCATAAATACAGGCATATGGATCATCTACCAACAAAACTTGGGGTATTGCATTAACGGAACGAAAAACATCTTCAATGGGGGCATTTTTGGGTGAATAACTAAAACGGAACATCATGATGCGTGGACCGAAGTCATTTAGAGGCATTGGCAGGGGTATTAAGATTCTGGAAAGTTTTGAAATAATTTTTTATTTTTAAATATTGAAATTCAAAACTCTCTAACTTACCCCAAATTATGATTACGTCGAAATGTAATATCATCAACATTTGTCGTTAGAAATATTTCCGGATATTTGGTCATTAGAGTATAGTAGCGATCCAGTTTCTCTTTTGCTCTCTCCAGACTATATTTACAACCTCTTAGGAATTGTATGAGAAATTGATTATCTTGATTAACTTTTAAATGGGGTTGTTGTTCCAGCCATTGTTTTAGGGCATCCAAATCGGTTGGTATTCGTTCTGGCACTTCACCCAATTCTAATTCAGCAATTTTTTGTAATTGCGTACTCAAAGGTTTAATATTTAACATTTCGAATACTTTCAGTTGACAATGTAAAGTGTTAACTAAGCGAAACTAATATTTAGTTTAATAATAAAACTTGTTTTCATATTTTCAAGTTTTGTAATTGAAACATTTTATACACTTCCGAATGGAGGTTAGGTAAACTAAATGTTTCCATTTATTTGTAATATGTTCATACAATCTCAGAACTTGTACTTAAAATTGTCGATATTAAATTTCGAAGTTCCGCTGCCTTGGGTTTAAACCCATGTTGCATATATGGAAATATCTTTTAAAAATATGTGGAGCCGATTACCAGCCTCCTATTTCATTAAAAATATGTCTTATAAATCGCAGTGCATTCCGAAGTCGTTTTGAATTCACATTAGCTTTTTTATTTTATTTGATTTATTCATTGTCTTGCCTAAGCTTTGATTAATAGCAACAGCAAAGTTCAATGTGTAGCCGGTTTGTAACCATGAACACCAAAAACCGCAACAGCTAGTAATTGTGATAAGTGCTTGGTTTTTTATAGTAAGTGGCAAATAGGCTTGTGATCTGTTAAGAGTTCCAGATGTTCATTGTTGCTAAAATCGATTTCTGAACTTATGATCGGGTGTGTGGAATATGTCTTATTACATCGCTTATAATACAAGTAAAAATTCTTATAATCAAAAGAAGCCTAAACAAGTGAAAAAGCGTTAAGTTCGGCCGGGCCGAACTTTGGATACCCTCCACCATAGATATACTGGCAGGTACTTGAAATGAAAATATAGGGAACATACCAAAAAATGGACCTAACCGACATTTCTACAAACCGATTATGTAAACAATACTTTTGTAATAGAAATTATACCCTCAGCCTTATGGCTAATTAGTGTGTATACACTTTCACACGGTGAAAATGTGCCTCATCGAAATATTGGTTCTAGACCCCATGTTTCTTTGGACCAAATCCGTTTCAGAAAAATTCGATTTCATCCCATCTTATTATTTCTTCCAAACTTAGTTCAAGACCGAATTTGGGGAATATCAGGCCATGCCTTCTGGTACCTCCCACACAGGGGCTACGGCTAAGCCTAAATGCGTGCTATAGTTCACATGTAGTTCATTATCGAACCGTATGTTCTAGTTTTTTTTTTTTGTATCTCGATATCCTTCGCAGGTGAAATGATTACATCAGAGTGTTAGAACCAAACCCAAAACGCGGAAAAATCAGATAGTTATTTTAATATAAAAAATGGGGTTATATGGGGACTATCCCTAAAAAGGGGTTGATTATTAATAATTCTTGGTAGGGAGATTTGTTACCATATACGGCTACAAAATACCAAATTTCAGGGAATTCGGTTGAAAAACGCGCTCAAGGACCTCAAAATACCGAAATTTTGGGGGTACCTATATATGGGGGCAACTAGAAAAAATGGACTTATATTTAAATTTTTAGTAGAGATATTTGGTACCCAATAAGAACCCAATATACCAAATTTCTGCGAATTCGGTTGAAAAACGCCCTCAAGAACCCCAAAATACCGAAATTTGGGGGTACCCTTATATGGGAGCTACCAGAAAAAAATGGACTTATATTTATAATTTTTGGTGGAGATATTTGGTACCCAATAAGAACCCAATGTACCAAATTTCAGAGAATTCGGTTGAAAAAAGCACTCCAGAACCGCAAAACACCGAAAATTGGGGCACCCGTATATGGGCCGATGTTATTATTTTTTTGTGGAGATATTTGGAACCTATTAAGAACTTAAAATACCAAATTACAGACAATTCGTTGAAAAATACGATCAAAACCCCCCAAAATACTACCAGAAAAAGTGGACCTATATTTATATTTTTTTTTTTTTTTGTGGAGACATTTAGTACCCAATAAGAACTCAATGTACTAAATTTCAGCGTATTCGGTTGAAAAGCGTGCTCAAGAACCCCAAAATACCGAAAATTAGGAGGTACTGCTATATGGGAGCTATGCCTAAACGTGGACCGATATATCCCATCTTCGAACTTGACCTGCCTGCAGACAAAAGACAACCCTATGCAAAATTTCAGTACCCTATCCCAATTCCTTCAGAAGATAGCGTGATTACAACAGACGGACGGACATGGCTAGATCGTCTTAGAATTTTGCCCTGATCATGAATATATATACTTTATAGGGTCGGAAATTAATATTTCGATGAGTTACAAACGGAATGACAAAATTAATATACCCTCCATACTATGGTGGAGGGTATAAAAATGTAAACATTTCATTTATATTAAAACTATATTCATAGTTTGCTCTACTTTACCACTATTTGTGGTGACTTTTTCTCTCTCTCTCTCTCTCTCTCTCTCTCTCTATCTCTTTTGACAAAAACAAATGTTTTCCTCCCAAAAAAACATAAGCACAATTCATTCATCGCTGTATTTTGTTTTGGTATCGTCCTCCACCTCTCCCCTCACTTGTTGGTTGTTAGTTTTGCAATTTTTCTTAGACTTCTGTTTCTCTTGCTAACTATCGCCTTTTCTCCACTCACTCGATTGTGATGATTTATGAGGCTTATAAGAAACAAGAGAAGACAAAACAAAGAGGAAAACATAAAATCAAAACGACAAAGAGGTTATGTGCCATAGAAAACCGCCAAAACACGCTCAAAAGTTGTTTTTCACTCTCTCTCTCACTCTCTCTCTCTCTCTCTCTCTCTGACAAGAAATCAGTATTGATAGACTTATGAATTACATACATAAAATGTAGAAATTGACAATACCCAGTAGAAAATACTCTCTTGTGTGACAATTTCGTTAACGAATCGTTGACGAAATTTATGAAATTGTCATTCATGACTAAAAACATGATATGTCGTCGAAAATGTCGTTCTTCTCGAAATATGAAAACAAAACAAAACCAGTAAGGAAAGTAGTAAAGTCGGACGGGGCCGACTATATGATACCCTTCACCACTATGGGTATATTAAACAGGACTATTATCATGAAATTGTATGAAATAAAATATGTCATATTAATCTAAATGTGAAACGACCTAGATCTATCCATAAACATGTCATTTGTTTGTTACAATGGAAAAAAGTATGTAAATTGACTTCAAACAAATATCAATAGGTCATCCGTTGGGCTAGGTCTGTACTTCTGGAAAACCCAACTACGTTATTCTATGCTCAATTTTGTACGTTGTGCAAAATTTGATGTCAATCTAACAAATATGAGGAGCTTGATGTACAATTTACTTATATATGGATGCTATATCCAAATATGAACCGATTTCAACGAAACTTGTCACAGGTTAGGTTATACTAATTTCAGTACGTTTTGTTCCTATCAGCCATATATTGGTTCCTTGGTGCGTCAATTACTTAAAATCAATTCATAATATAAGGGAGCTATATCTAAATCTCAACCGATCTTCACTAAACTTGGCACACATTACTCTGGATTAAACCCAAAACCCTATGCAACATAAGAACTTGGTACATTATTTAGATTAAATCGGACAAAAATATATATATCTAGATCTGAATCGATATTCACGAAACTCAGCACACATCATTCCAGCATCAATTCAGAACGCTATGCCAAATTTTGTGCAAATCGAAGGATACATGGGACTTTGGTGCACCATTTACATTAAATCGGACGAAAATATATATGGGAGCTATATCTAAGTCTTGGCCGATTTTCACGAAACTTGGCACACATCATTCTGGATTAAATTCAAAACGCTATGCAACATAAGAACTTGTTACATTATTTAGATTAAATCGGACGAAAATACATAGATATATATCTAGATCTGAATCGATTTTCACGAAACTCAGCACACATCTTTCCAGCATCAATTCAGTACGTTATGCCAAATTTCTTGCAAATCGAAAGATATATGGGACTTTGGACCATTTTCATGAAATCGGACGAATCTATATATGGGAGCTATATCTAAATCTGGACCGATTTTCACGAAACTTGGCAGACATCACTTTAGGCTCAATTCAGTACGTTATGCCAAATTTCGTGCAAATCGAAAGATATATAGGGACTTTGGTGCACAATTTACATGAAATCGGACGAAACTATATATGGGAGCTATATCTAAATCTGGACCGAATTTCACGAAACTTGGCAGACATCACTCTTGGCTCAATTCAGTACGTTATGCCAAATTTCGTGCAAATCGAAAGATATATAGGGACTTTGGTGCACATTTTAAATGAAATCGGACGAAACTATATATGGGAGATATATCTAAATCTGGACCGATTTTCACGAAACTTGGCAGACATCACTCTAGGCTCAATTCAGTACGTTACGCCAAATTTCGTACAAATCGAAAGATATATAGGGACTTTGATGCACAATGTACATGAAATCGGACGAAACTATATATGGGAGATATATCTAAATCTGGACCGATTTTCACGAAACTTGGCAGACATCACTCTAGGCTCAATTCAGTACGTTACGCCAAATTTCGTACAAATCGAAAGATATATAGAGGTTTTGGTGCACCATTTACATGAAATCGGATGAAACTATATATGGGAGCTATATGTAAATCTGGACCGATTTTTCCCAATTTCAATAGGGTTCGTCCTTGGGCCAAACAAATAAGCTGTGCCAAATTTCATCCAAGTCGGATCATAAATGCGATCTGTACTTTGCTCACAAAAATACATGGACAGACAGACGGACGGACATGCTTAAATCGACTTAAAAAGTGATTCTATGCATATTCTCAAAAGGAACCATGGGTCTAAATTTCCTTTTGCCTGTTACAAACATATGCACAAAGACATAATACCCTGTACCACATTTTAATTTTGTTGTTTCTTTACAGATGCTGTTAAAATGGAGATAACCATTACGCCAACTTCTCAGGCAATGTGCTTATTTATATTACATGATATTATGTAAATATAAGGTATGTTTTTGTAATATAATAAATTTCATGCTATAAAAAATATACATGAAAAATATGTATGTATATACATTATGTGAGTGAGGAGTATGTGAGTATGATTGACGACAATATTGGTGACAATAGGTATACAGTCATCATCGAATGTGTAAACGACAGGAAGTGAATCTGTCGTTAACGAAAAGTAGGGAGATTAGTCGCCGAAGTTGTCGTCAACGACGACTTCGCTTACCCTGTCGCCCAAGTTGTCGTGCATAAATACTGCGACACTTGTGTGAAAATTTCGTCAACGATTTCACATTGTTGTCTGCAAAGTGTCTTCAAGAAATTGCCATTGTCTTACACGATATATGACTTTTCCATCTCTATCCGTTCAGCCAAATTTAAATTTGATCAAATTTAGTACAATTTAGTACATATAATTACGACTTTTCATGATTACCTCAATGTCTCAATCCTACACATCTGTCAGTAATTTTAATTCAAAATTTTAGGATTGCCGCTCAGTCCGTTCTCACAAACCAAAATGTACCATATTTAGTACCATCTAGTGTTTTAGTATCTTTAAGTACGAAATTCCTTAATCCATACCTTAATCCTGTAATTTTAATTCCAAATTTAGGTTTTCCATGCCTATCCTTTCACTCAAATCGAAACCATTTAGTTCTGTTCGTTCTTAACTACCTCAATCATGTTCTCTAAGATTAAACTTAATTGAAAGTTTTCCATTTCTATCCGGTTTCCATTTCTATTAAATCGAAATTGTACCAAGTTTAGTACCTTTTGGTACACATACATTCCAATAGTATTTGTAAACCCAAATTGCAGAATTCCAGCCCCATCTGTTTACACAAAAACAAATGATAAAATATTTAGTACCATTTAGTACGTTTTGTTCCCATAAGTACGAATTTCCTAAACCAAATCAATCCTACACTCCAACTGTAATTTTAATTCCAAAATTCTGAAGTCCAGCCTATCCTCTTCAATCAAGTTGTACCAAATATAGTACCATTTACCACACATAATTACTTTACTTTCATATCTCAATTCTACACTTCAACAATAACTATTATCCAAATTTTAGGTTTCCAGATCTCTCCGTAAGACTTAATCACCTCAGTGACCCTTAAACCGGGGTCAATGACCTTTAATCCGGATTACGCCTTAATCCCCTCACTGACCCTTAATCCTGAGTCAATGACCTTTAATCCGGGGTTAATAACTCTTAATCCCCTCAGTGACCCTTAATCCGGATTAAGCCTTAATCCCCCTCAATGACCTTTAATCCTGGGTCAATGACCCTTAATCCGGATTAAGCCTTAATCACCTCAGTGACCCTTAATCCGGGGTCAATGACCTTTAATCCGGGGTCAATGACCTTTAATCCGGGGTCAATGACCTTTAATCCGGGGTCAATGACCTTTAATCCGGGGTCAATGACCCTTAATCCCCTCAGTGACCCTTAATCCGGGGTCAATTACCCTTTATCCGGATTAAGCCTTAATCCCCTCAATAACCATTAATCCCCTCAATTACCTTAAACCGGGATCAATTACCCTTAATCCGGATTAAGCCTTAATCCCCTCAGTCACCCTTAATCCGGGGTCAATGACTTTTAATCCGGGGTCAATGACCCTTAATCCCCTCAGTGACCCTTAATCCGGGGTCAATTACCCTTAATCCGGATTAAACCTTAATCCCCTCAGTCACCCTTAATCCGAGGTCAATGACCCTTAATCCCCTCACTGACCCTTAATCCCCTCAATGACCCTTAATCCCCTCAGTGACTCTTAATCCGGGGTCAACGACCTTTAATCCGGATTAAGCCTTAGTCACCTCAGTGACCCTTAATACGGGGTCAATGACCTTTAATCCGGGGTCACTGACCCTTAATCCCCTCAGTGACCCTTAATCCGGGGTCAACGACCTTTAATCCGGATTAAGCCTCAATCCCCTCAGTGACCCTTAATCCGGGGTCAATGACCTTTAATCCGGGGTCAATGACCCTTAATCCCCTCAATGACCCTTAATCCGGGGTCAATGACCCTTAATCCCGGATTAAGGGTCACTGAGGGGATTAAGGCTTAATCCAGATTAAGGGTCATTGAACCCGGAATAAGGTCATTGAGGGGATTATGGCTTAATCCGGATTAAGGGTCACTAAGGGGATTAAGGTCATTGACCCCGGATTAAGGGTCACTGAGGGGATTAAGGTCATTGAACCCGGATTAAGGTCATTGAGGGGATTATGGCTTAATTCGGATGAAGGGTCACTAAGGGGATTAAGGGTCATTGACCCCGGATTAAAAGTCATTGACCCCGGATTAAAGGTCATTGACCCCGGATTAAGGGTCACTGCGGGGATTAATGCTTAATCCGGATTAAAAGTCATTGAACCCGGATTAAGGGTCACTGAGGGGATTGAGGATTAAAGGTCATTGACCCCGGATTAAGGGTCACTGAGGGGATTAAGGTCATTGATCCTGGATTAAGGTCATTGGGGGGATTATGGCTTAATTCCGATTAAGAGTCACTAAGGGGATTAAGGGTCTTGACCCCGGATTAAAGGTCATTGACCCCGGATTAAGGGTCACTGAGGGGATTAAGGTTTAATCCGGATTAAAGGTCATTGACCCCGGATTAAGGGTCACTGCGCGGATTAAGGTTTAATCCGGATTAAAGGTCATTGACCCCGGATTAAGGGTCACTGAGGGGATTAAGGGTTATTGAGGTGATTAAGGCTTAATCCGGATTAAGGGTCATTGACCCGGATTAAGGGTCTTTGACCCCGGATTAAGGTCATTGAGGGGATTAAGGCTTAAGCGGGATTAACAGGCACTGAGGGGATTAAGGGTTATTAACCCCGGATTGACCCCGGATTAAGGGTCACTGCGGGGATTAATGCTTAATCCGGATTAAAAGTCATTGAACCGGGATTAAGGGTCACTGAGGGGATTAAGGATTAAAGGTCATTGACCCCGGATTAAGGGTCACTGAGGGGATTAAGGGTCACTGAGGGAATTAAGGGTCACTGAGGGGATTAAGGTCATTGATCCCGGATTAAGGTCATTGGGGGATTATGGCTTAATTCGGATTAAGGGTCACTAAGGGGATTAAGGGTCTTGACCCCGGATTAAAAGTCATTGACCCCGGATTAAGGGTCACTGAGGGGATTAAGGTTTAATCCGGATTAAAGTTCATTGACCCCGGATTAAGGGTCACTGAGGGGATTAAAGGTTATTGAGGTGATTAAGGCTTAATCCGGATTAAGGGTCATTGACCCCGGATTAAAGGCCATTGACCCCGAATTAGGGGTCACTGAGAAGATTAAAGCTTAATCCGGATTAAGAGTCTTTGACCCCGGATTAAGGTCATTGAGGGGATTAAGGCTTAAGCGGGATTAATGGTATAATGAGGGGATAAAGGTATAATGAGGGGATAAAGGGTTATTAACCACGGATTAAAGGTCATTGACTCAGGATTAAGGGTCATTGAGGGGATTAGGGGTCATTGCTTGTTAATAAATTAAATCGAGAATGCCTTATATCGTCAACGACAACTTCACTTACCTTGTCGCCCAAGTTGTCTTGCATGAATACTGCGACACTTGTGTGAAAATTTCGTCAAGGATCTCACACATTGTTGTCTGCAAAGTGTCTTCAAGGAATTGCCATTGTCTTGCACGATTCGTTAATGTTGTCTGCAAGACACTTTCTACTGGGTACTTGCTGAACACTATCCATATTATATATGAATTATTTTTCTTTGTGTACATATTTTCGTACGATTTCATTTGTGCCCTAAATACCCAAAGTTTATTCGATTCAAATGTAATATTTGACTTTGCACAATGCTGCCGCATTCAGAATGGCGGTACTGGCTCTCATACATAATTTTGCTCCACTTCATACAAATGGTACACCATAGACCCCAAGTCTGACCGATTGAAATGAACATTTTCATAGACTTCAGAATGACATGATTAATTCGATGCCATGCCAACGGTCTTGTAGAGATGTTATATCTGTTCTATCGACAGGATATAGTCAGCTCCGTCCAACTTTTGAACTTTCCTTACTGGATTGTGAAAGGGACATTGAAAATTTTCAAATTTTACTCAAGTGGATATGTTTTAGAAAACAGTTTTATCGGAAGAAGTCCTATAGAACGTTCTCTATCTATAGAAGTGGATCGAATGATTTTATATCTTCTTCTCTCGATGACTGTATTATATTCGTAGAAAGCCTGTTGAGGGAATTTTATAAATTGAAAGCCTGCTAAACATCTCCATTGTACAAAATACCTTCTTGAAATATTAAATTATGCATTTTCTGAAGGTTATAGGAAGTCATCTGTTTATAGAATACCTGTAGATGGTCTACTTATTGTACATGTGTTAAGGATGTTGTTAAAATTTTTAAGATCGGACGTACATCTATAGATATTCTGTAAGAAGACTTCGATCTATGCAGACCTATATGGATGTTCCATCATACAAGTTGAGACTCGTAATTTCTATCGAAGTTTTACAGATTTAGGAATCCCCACGGTAAAAATTACAGATTGTCTCCCTTCTACAAGTCTTCTATAAATAACCAGTAAGGAAAGTAGTAAATTCGGACGGGGCCGACTATATGATACCCTTCACCACTATGGGCATAATAAAAAGCACTATTAACATGAAATTGGAACAAATAAAATATGTGATATTTATCTAAATGTGAATCGACCTAGATCTATACATAAACATATCATTCGTTTGTTAAAATGTGACAAAAGTATGTAAATCGATATTTGTTTGAAATATCAATAGGTCATCCGTTGGGCTATGTCTGTACTTCTAGAAAACGCAACTACGTTATTCTATGTTCAATTTTGTACTAAATCTCAACTGATTTTCACGAAACTTGCCAGACATCATTCTAGGCTCAGTTCACTACGTTATGCCAAATTTCGTGCATATCGAAAGATATATACGGACTTTGGTGCACCATTTACATGAAATCGGACGAAACTATATGTGGGAGCTATATCTAAATCTGGACGGATTTTCTCAAAACTTGGCAGACGTAATTCCAGGCTCAATTCCGTACGTTATACTAAATTTCGTGCAAATCAAAAGACTTTGGTGCACCATTTACCTAAAATCGTGCGAAACTATATATTAGAGCTATTTGTAAATCTAGACCGATTTTCACAAAACTAATCACACATCATTCTAGACCTAATTCAATATGCTACACCAAACATCGTAAAAATCAAAAAATATATAGGGACATTGGTACACCACTTACCTATATCTAAATCTGAACCGATTTTCACGAAACTTAGCACACATCGTTCTAGACCCTATTCAGTAGGCTATACCATATTTCGTGCAAATCGAAAGATATATAGGGACTTTGGCACACTATTTACCTTAAATTGGGCGAAACTATATATGGGAGCTATATCTAAATCTGAACCGATTTTCATGAAACTTAGCACACGTTATTCTAGACTTAATTTAATACGCTACGCCAAAATTCGTGTAAATCAAATGATTTTCAGGGACTTTGGTGCACCATTTACATAAAATCGGGCGAAACTATATATGGGAGCTATATCTAAATCTGAACCGATTTTCACGAAACTTGGCACACAACATTCTAGACCTAATTCAGTAGGCTATACCAAATTTCGTGCAAATCGAAAGATATTTAGGGACTTTGGTACCCCATTTACCTTAAATCGAACGAAAATATATATGGGAGCTATATTTAAATCTGGACCGATTTTTCCCAATTTACATAGGGTTCGTCCTTGGGCCAAATAAGTGAACTGTGCCAAATTTCATCCAAATCGGATCATAAATGCGACCTCTACTTTGTTCACAAAAATACATGGACGGACGGACAGAAGTACATGCGTAAATCGACTCAGAAAGTGATTCTATGCATATTCTCAAAAGAAACCATGTGTATATCTCGATTATTTTTGCCTGTTACAAACATATGGTGAAGGGTATAAAAAATACTCCCTTAACTAATCGCTGAAAAAATGTCACATATTAAATCCCCACTTACATCATCCTTGAAATTTTTCCTCTAGAAAATCCACAGGTGTTTTTCTGGCAGATTGCCGGAAAATAATTTTCAGAAAATCAACGCGATAGAAAATCCGAATTTATTTTGTTTTCCTATCAGCATATTAGATTAATTGATTAGCATATTAGATTGTAACTACGTCGATTTAATTGTACGTTTTACGAAAACATAATTAATTTTGAACATAGACATAATTTCCAAGGGCAAACTGAAACGACACGCGTGAAAAAAGAAAAAAATCAAAAATCAACACACACCCATATGACCGTTAAACTGTTTTAAAACTCCGATTCAATTACATTCTTAGGGTGTGTCAAAAAAAAATTATTCATCAATATGTGTCCGAAAATTAGAACCATTTGGGCGTGACCTAACCCCATTAGCAAACAGTATGGCTTTCCACATTATATTAAATTATGTTGTTATTATTATGTTATTATAAAAGCTAAAACTATGTTTACCTTTTTTCGTGTGGGTAATGTGAATATATGGTTAGTAAGCGTTCGCATCAGATGCGAACTGTAGCGATTTATATCGAAATTTTAATATGAACATCCTAAGTCTGGTTTTACTGAAGCAGCAGAATTTGAACGAAAGTTTTATGGTCTTGGAACAACTGCTGTGAAGGCGGCATTATACCCCAATTTTGTTCATCTACAAAGCAGTAATGGAAAGCAACAAAATTTTGGAAATCTTTCGAAAATCTTGGCAACAGGGTCACACATCCGTGGTGGTCTGGTGGCAAAATAAAGTCTTCAGCTATAACCCCTATCCCAGTATAAAAATAAAACAACTGACAACCCCCCAGGACTTCATGAAATACCTAACACAACTACGAAATTTTAATAAAATCAAAATAAAAGTTCCACTCTTTGAAAATCCTCCACGAAGCTTTAGCTATGTCAATCGTGAAGGAGTTCACATTCGATCAGGATTTTTTTGGAAAACAATTGAAGCATACGTGACGTGGCGCAATGGTACATTGCAATATGACTTCTCCGATATATGGGCGATTGATATGAATTCGGAAAATACCACGGATTTCATGACATGACCATGGCACAACAACGGTTGTGCCCAAAGGCGACTATGAGAAGAGTAATGCCATACATTTAGGTTATGATTATCTGTTAACTGCCGCTGGCAAGGAAATTCCCGAAAACCAATATCTGTTGATATCCTTCGACACGGAATTGTGGCTAATGGCTTGTGTAATTTTTATAATAATATTTCTAATTTTAATGTCAGCAGAGCGCCTTTATTTCAATAGAATGGATATATCTCGTTGCTTGCTAAGTGCCCTTAAAGTACTAACTTTCGATTATGACGGTTTTCTATGTATTGGTTTATTTTTTACAATTATCTATGGCTGTAATCTCTCCAGCATTTATGTATCGCGTATTTATGAACCCGATTTGGAAAGCCTGCAGGACATTGCTCATACGAATTTACGTTTACATGTCTACAGCCTGGAATATGAGCATTTAATGTCTTTGGAAAATTTACCGAAATTTCTATACGGTCGTATGTTCGTTGGCAACAATACAGTGTTTCAGGAAAATCGCCACAATCTACATTTCCCCGATATAATAACCGGAATGGATGACATTGTAGAGTTTATGCTATTTCAACAATTATATATGAGAAGACCAACTGCCACATATATTCCAGATTCATTTTACACGATACCACTTAGCATCCCTATACCTTATCGTTCACCATTTCTAAATGATTTTAATCGTTATCTATCCTATATTCAGGATAGCGGTTTATTAAATAAATTCAAACTGGATAGCAAATGGGATGGAATTTTGGGTTCAATTATACGATTTTTGGCTAATGAGGGTGTATACACTTTAACACGATGAAAATGTGCCTCATCGAAATATTGGTTCTAGACCCCATGTTTCTTTGGACAAAATCCGTTTTAGAAAATTTAGATTTCATCCGAACTTTGCCCATATTTTTATTTCTTCCAAGCTTAGTTCAAATTTGAAGATGGGGAATATCGGTCCACTTCATCTGGAACCTCCAATCAGGGGCTAGGTCTAAATGCGGCTATAGTTCATTACCGAACCTTACGTTCTAATGTTTTATCTCTCTATCCTCCGCGGGTGAAATTATTGCAAAAGGGTCTTAGAACCAAACTCAAAACGCGCAACAAATCAGATAACTTTTTTAATATAAAAAAGGGGTTATATGGGGACTACCCCAAAAAGGGTGCGAATATTAATAATTTTTGGTAGGGAGATTTGTTACCATATACGACTACAAAATACCAAATTGCAGCAAATTCGGTTGAAAAACGCGCTCAAGAACCCCAAAATACCGAAAATTGGGGTTACCCTTATATGGGGGCTATCCGAAAAAATGGACCTATATTCAAAATATTTTGTGGAGAGATTTGGAACCTATTTAGAACTCAATGTACCAAATTTCAGCGTATTAGGTTGTAAAAGCACTCAAGAACCCCAAAATATCGAAAATTGGGGGTACCCTTATATGGGGGGCTACCAGAAAAAATGGACCTATATTCATAATTTTTTGTGGAGTGATTTGGAACCTATTTAGAACTCAAAGTACTAAATTACAGCCAATTCGGTGGAAAAATACGACCAAAACCCCCAAAATACTGAAAATTAGGAGGTACCGTTATATGGGGGCTATCCGAAAAAATGGACCTATATTCAAAATATTTTGTGGAGAGATTTGAATCCTATTAAGAACACAATGTACCAAATTTCAGCGTATTAAGTTGAAAAATGCGATCAAGAACCCCAAAATATCGAAAATTGGGGGTACCCTTATATGGGGAGCTATTCCTAAACGTGAACCGATATATCCCATCTTCAAACTTGACCTGCCTGCAGACAAAAGACAACCCTATGCAAAATTTCAGCACCCTATCTAAATTCCTTCGGAAGATAGCGTGATTACAACAGATGGACAGACGGACGGACATGGCTAGATCGTCTTAGAATTTTACCCTGATCAAGAATATATATACATTATAGGGTCGGAAATGAATATTTCGGTGAGTTACAAACGGAATGACAAAATTAATATACCCTCCATACTATAGTGGAGGGTATAAAAAAGACCTATTTCTCATTATATTACTTCAAATATATGTAGGCTTTTTCTCAAAACGTTGTACACTTTGACTGTCTTTGTTTTTCACCATAGGTCCCTTTTGAGGGAACTTCAAATCAGACAGTTTTTGAATATACGCATCTTCTTTTGTTACCCCATTTGCACACTAAGTGTCAAGTATCGCCTTTCATTTCACAAATCATATTCTGGCTTCATAGATGCCTGATTCTCATTTTCTGATATTTCAACACCACATATTCCTACTTCATTGTACAGCTTTCGTGGTCTTCCTTTGCATCCATCAAGTACAATTCGAGGTCTTCCTGGCCTTCTTCTTAACGGCTCGGTTTCACTATTATTCATTCGCCCGAGTTTCTCCAGCTAACATATTTTCTTCTCCTTGAGAGTAATTTACTGGCTCAATTTCACTCGTTTCAAAATCTTGATTTGACCCTTCATTACTCAATTCTTGATAAACTTGAGGAAAGGATCCTATACAGATCATTCCTTTTGCACACGTTATACACTCAATCGGATCACTCATATCCTTTATATCAATTCTACGTACCGTATTTCTCTTTATCATTTCCTTCAAGCAGCCAAAATTAAATTGACCATATCGATTATGCCATTTTATTGCCTCCTCGTTAGCTCTTGCAACGTTATAAAACTTATTTTGTGTTCTCCGTGTGCCTTCATATATGTTCAAACCGTTCTTCTTAAACGCGGTTATTGCACACTTGCGCAGGTCATCCCAAATCTTGACTGAATTCCTCGCAAAAATTACTCTTGCGCCATTGTCTGTTGCTTTAGATACCGATATGAAATTATGAGGGATGGATGTAACGTGCAGAACATTCTTAAATGTTACGTTTATTTCGCGTAGAAATACGTCACCACGGCCTAAAGCTTTTACATTAGTATTGTTCGGCAATATAACAACTTCTTCACATTATATTATATGTTGTAAATAAATCACGCACACAGCATAAATGGTTAGTCGCTCCGCTATCAATGCACCTATCATTTTCACCAATATTCTCATTTTTGCTATTGGCTCCCATTAACTGTGTCATAAGGCAGGAACTTCTTTCTTTGGTTGCGTACACTTAGCTGCAAAATGTCCTGGCTGACCAAATTTCTTGACGAATTCTTTCTTATCGGTCTTCTTGTACGTTTTCAGTTTTCTAAACTGTTTTTCTCTCATTTTCATAAACGTGCTTCACCATGTCTTACTGCTTCTTCCAATAACTTCACCTTAAAGGAAGTGATTTTAGACAGCTCGTCGCGAGTCTCTTTTGCGACTACAAAATTTTCATAATTCGTTAGCAAACTTGATAGCAGCATTATAACCAAAATCTCATCTGGGCAACAAAACCTCAACTTCATTCAGATTATCACAAATTGTACTAAACTCACCATTAGATGATTCACCATCTTATCGCCGACTTGCAGCTTCATTGACAGGAGTTTCTTGAATAACATTATCTTCCTTTTGTTGATGCGTCTCTTGCAACTTTATCCACACCTGCTCCGCCGATCTGCAATCCTTTAAATGAAGAATTTGATTTGCCTTTACATAAAAGCAATATCAATGCCAACGTCTTTTCATTCCTGATTTCAAAAACGGCTGCTTCTTCGGGTTTTATTTCTCTTCCACATGCAATTTCCCATAAATCCGAATGGATTAGGAAACTTTTCATTTGAACACTCCATAATTGCCATCGTTCAATTTCTCGACTTGCAGATTCATCTTCACTTGCTTTCACGCTTTTTCCGGATTTTTCCAATTGTTTCTTCAGTTATCAATTCACACAGAATTTTTCTTTTTCCAAAGCCTGAACGTCGATGTGTTTTCATGGTAATACAGCACTTCAGGTATAGAACCACTTTTCCTCTTATGATTTATTGACTTCCATAGTCAGGTCTATAATTCTAGATAGACCTTCCCCATGGTTAAAAACCCGTCGTTCATAAGTTATGAAGTCGGGTGATATATTGAAGGATATCATAATAGAGAGGTAGTCTGACCCCAGCGATATAACGGTTTGTAGGGAAGGATAACCCGGAGACAATTTCTCGACTTGCAGATTCATATTCACTTGCTTTCACGCTTTTTCGGGGGTTTTCCAATTGTTTCTTCAATTATCAATTCACACAGAATTTTTCAAGTAACTATTTTAATATAACCGTTATATGGGGGCTACCCGAAAAAATGAACCTATATTTATAATTATTAGTGGTCGAAAAACGCGATCAAGAATTCCAAAATATCGAAAATTGTGAGGTATTGTTATATGACCTTTAATGGAGAAATTGGGTATCCAATATGAACGCAAAGTGCCAAATTTCAGCGAAATCGGTACAAATACGCGCTTAAGAACCCCAAAATGGCGAAGCTATGGGGGGGCGAGTACCCCTAAAAGGGACCGATATAGCTCATCTTTGAACTTGACATGCCTGCAGACTAAAGACAACTCTATGCCAAATTTTGGTGATCTATCTCAATTCATTTAGAGACTAGAGTGATTACAACAGACGGACGGATGGATGCTTATATCGTCACCGAATTTTACGCTTATCAAGAATATATATACTTTATAGGGTCGGAAATGAGTATTTCGATGAGTTACAACAAACTTAATATACCCTCCATGCTATGGTGGAGGGAATAAAAAAAGTACTGGAAAATTCGTTTAAAAAATCTGTCTGAAATATTCGCCTCGGTTCTGAATTATCTGTTAAATTTGTTCATTATACCCTTCACCACACTCTGGTGCAGGGTATTATGTGTTTGTGCATATGTTTTTAAGAGACAAAAGGAATCAAGATAGACCCATGGTTTCTTTTGAGAATATACATAGAATCACTTTCTGAGTCGATTTATGCATGTCCGTCCGTCCATGTATTTTAGTGAACAAAATACAGGTCGCATTTATCATCCGATTTGGAAAAAATTTGGCACATGTCACTTAATTGGCCCAAAGACGAACCTTATTGAAATTGGAGAAAATCGGTTCAGATTTAGATATAGCTCTCATATATAGTTTCGTCCGATTTTATGTAATTGGTGCACCATACTGCCAATATTGATCCGATTGAGGCAAAATTTTGCACAGAGTACAGAATTAGGTCTAGATTGATATGTGCCAAGTTTTATTGAAATCGGTTTAGATTTAGATATAGCTCCTATACATAGTTTCGTCCGATTTTTGGTAAATGGTGCATCACTTACTTACTTAGCTGGCTTGTTACAGAACGGTTGTTCCATAAGCCGAGCTTAAAAAAGCGCGTCGGTCTTGTGCGCAAGTCCACCAATTTGGAAGAACACGTTCCAAGACGTTATTTTCTACTTGGTCTTTCCATCTAATTCGCGGCCTTCCCCTTCTACGGGAACCATCAGTAGGCTCATTTTTATATGCCTTTTGAGCTGGGGCATTTTCATTCACTCGCACAACATGGCCTAGCCACCGTAGTCGCTGCGGCTCAATACGACTGAGTATGTCGATGTCCGCGTATAAATTGTAAAGCTCGTGGTTCATTCGACGCCGATATTCACCGTCGACGCAGATCGGCCCGTAGATCTTTCGGAGAATTTTTCTCTCAAACACCCCAAGAGCTGCCTCATCTGCTTGCGCAAGTACCCATGCTTCTGATCCATATAATAGCACGGGTAGTATCAGCGTCTTGTAAGTGTGGCGGGAGGTGGCCTTGTTACTAAACTGCTTACTTAGACCATAGTAGCATCTGTTGGCCATCACAATCCTTCTCCGAATTTCAAAATTGATGTCATTCGTTTTATTTATGGCGGTACCAAGGTATATAAAGTCTTTAACTACCTCGAAGCTGTAGTTCTCAAGTTCCACAGTTGGTCCGAGTCTACTGGACGTCTTGCGCGTTGATACCATCAGCTTGGTCTTCTCGCCGTTTACTGCCAGACCCACTTTGGCAGACTCCTTTTCAATTTATTCAAAGGTGGATGTTACCGCTCGCAATGTTCGGCCCATTATATCGATGTCATCGGCGTAGGCGAGTAACATGTGTTGTTTGGTGTACAGAGTGTCATTTTTGTTCACCTTTGCGTCTCGTATGCTGCTGGTGCACCAAACTCCCAATATTTGTCCGATCAAGAAAAAAATTTGCACAACGAAATGAA
Source organism: Musca vetustissima (assembly GCF_032173495.1). NCBI lineage: Eukaryota > Metazoa > Arthropoda > Insecta > Diptera > Muscidae > Musca > Musca vetustissima. Next base: position 266,365 of record NW_026882293.1, read on the forward strand.
ATAGGTCCAACTTGATGTCTGTTGATATTTGTTGGAATCGGTTCAGATTTAGATATAGCTCCCATATATAGTTTAGTCCGATTTTAGGTAAATGGTGCACCAAACTGAAAACATTTGCCCGATTGGGACAAAACTTTGCACAGCGTATGGAATTTAGTCCAGTTTGACATCTGTGAATTTTTATTGAAATCGGTACAGATTTTTATATAGCTGCCATATATAGTTTCGTCCGATTTTAGGTAAATGCTGCACCAAATTCCCAATATTGCTCCGATTTAAAAAAATTTTGCACAGCGTACTAAATTCAGTCCAGTTTGACATCTATGAAGTTTTTGTTGAAATCGGTCCAGATTTAGATATAGCTCCCATATGTATTTTCGTCCGGTTTTAGGTGAATGGCGCACCAAGCTCCCAATATTTGTCCGATTGGGACAAAATTTTGCACAGCATATTGAATTAAGTCCAGTTTGATGTGTGTGTTTCGTTGGTTCAGATTTACATATATCTCCCATACAAAATTTTACCGGATTTATACAAATGTTACACCAAAAATTCAAGTCTGACCGATTGACATGCAATTTTTTTATAGATTTCACAATGTCACGTGTTTGGTTTTTATTGGGGCAAATATCTATGTGGATCACATTTCTTTTACCCGATTCTATCTCTTCTATCAACAGGATATTGTACACATTATCATTTCTTGTACGTACCTAAAGTTTTAAAGTCGGCCCCGTCCTTGGACTTTCCTTACTGATTTTTTAAATGCCCACCATGGATTTAATTTTTTTTTTGTTTCGATGACGAATCCACTGTAATCCACCACGTCGCCGTTGTGCAGACAACCAATCTTCCATACTAGGTTAATTATATTCACATAATAAGACTCAAACTGATAATCTGCCTCGACAAGTTTTTTTAAAATAAATAAAAAAATATGTAAAATAGTAGTGTTGTAGTACATCTGCTGCAGAGTGGATTGATTGGTCGCTTAAATTAATACTAAATAAATAAATACAATATTAAAGAGAACTACGTGAGGGTAGTAGTTAACAAATAATTGAATAAATTACAAATAATGACCTATATTAATTGAATTACAAAGTGAACAATCAGTTGTACTGAAAAAAAAAAATAAAAATAAAAAACATTTATAAATACAAAGTTCAGAAATGAAAGGAGTTACGGAATAGTTATTAAGTTTTTTATAAAATATAAAAAATTACAACAACAATTGTATTACGTATAAAATAAATAGTTGTTTTACTATCATTATTTCGTCGCCCCTTTCACTTGCTAAAAATGTCAAAAATACAACCTTTGCCTGAAAATTTACAAAAAGTAGCAATTGAAGAACTGGGAGAAGTGCCCTCAAGACTCTACGATGATTTACAGGCTTTGGAGCTATGGATTCAACAGCAACCACATTTAAGGGCTCGAACGGATCATCAATTGTTAGTGCAATTCTTGAGAGGCTGTAAATTTAGCCTTCAACGGGCCAAGGAGAAATTGGAGAGCTATTATAGCCTAAAATCAAAATATCCTGAGCTACAAAATCCCACAGATGTTGATGCACCACAGCTAAGGAATTTATTTCAAATGGGGTAAATATATATCAAATATTTATACCCTTCACCACACTGTGGTACAGGGTATTATGTCTTTGTGCATATGTTTGTAACAGGCAAAAATAATCGAGATAGACCCATGGTTCCTTTTATATGCATAGAATCACTTTCTGAGTCGATTTATGCATGTCCGTCCGTCCGTCTGTCTGTCCATGTTAAATTGTAAACAAAGTACAGGTCGCATTTATGATCCGAATTGGATGAAATTTGGCATAGGTCTCTTATTCGGCCCAAGGACGAACCCTATTGAAATTGGGAAAAATCGGTTCAGATTTAGATATAGCTCCCATATATATATTTAACCGATTTAATGTAAACACGAAAATTGGTACAGCCTAATCATTTAGGTCTAGAATGATGTCTGCCAAGTTTCGTGAAAATCGGTCCAGATTTGGATATAGCTCCCATATATAGTTTCGTCCGATTTCATGTAAATCGCGCACCAAAGTCCCTATATATCCTTCGATTTGCACGAAATTTGGCATAACGTACTGAATTGAGCCTAAAATTATGTCTGCCAAGTTTCGTTAAAATCGGTCCAGATTTAGATATAGCTCCCATATATAGTTTCGTCCGATTTCATGTAAATGGTGCACCAAAGTCCCTAGATATCCTTCGATTTGTACGAAGTTTGGCATAACGTACTGAACTGAGGCTAGAGTAATGTCTGCCAAGTTTCGAGAAAATCGGTCCAGATTTAGATATAGCTCCCATATATAGTTTCGTCCGATTTCATGTAAATGGTGCACCAAACTCCCTAGATATCCTTCGATTTGTACGAAATTTGGCATAACGTACTGAATTGAGGCTATATAGTTTCGTGAAAATATAGATATAGCTCCCATATATAGTTTCGTCCGATTTCATGTAAATGGTGCACCAAAGTTCCTAGATATCCTTCGATTTGTACGAAATTTGGCACAGCGTACTGAATTAAGCCTAGAATTATGTGTGTTAAGTTTCGTAAAAATCGGTTCAGATTAAGATACAGCTCTTATACATAGTTTCGTCCAATTTTATGTAAATGGTACACAAAAGTCTCTACATATCTTTTGATTTACACTAAATTTTTCATAGTGTACTGAGTTGAGTCTTGAATGACGTGTGTTATGTTGCGAGTGAATCGGTTCCGATTTTATGTAAATGGTCCACTAAAGTCCTTATATATCTTTCGGTTTGCACGAAATTTGGCACAGTGTTATGAATTAGGTGGTTTATGTTTCCTAAAATCGTTGAAATCGGTTCAGATTTAGATATAGCTTCTATTTAGTATAGGTTGCAATTTCATTTTAGTGGTCCATTAAAAATGTGACGTCTGTTAGGATTCATCTGTTGAATATACCCAAAGTTGTGAAGGGTATCATATAGTCGGCCCCGTCCGACTTTACTACTTTCCTTACTGGTTATATTTGACTTTTGGACTTTTTTCTATAATTTATATTTTTTATTCCTTCTTTGTAGTTGCATTGTCCCCCTGCCCAGACCCTTGAATGATTGTGGAACACGAATTATGCTCTATCGTTATAATTACCCTGTGGATAAATTCTCCATTCAAGATGTAATTTTACTCGATGTACTTCTACATGATATTTTACTAATCGATGACCCGTATGCCTGCATTTATGGTGTTATATATTTGGTGGACTTATCCAGTTTTTCGGCGGGACACATATTACAATTTTCTCCTAGTGTCCTTAAAAAATCACTAACCTATATGGAAAACTCTTTGCCACTGCGTGTCAAAGCAATGGGACTGATTAATATGCCCACCTTTGCAGAACAATTTTGTAATTTATTTATATCGTTTTTATCGAAGAAATTGAGAGAGAGGGTTGGTTAAGATCCTAGATATTTCAGTAACAATTTAAAAATGTTGTTTTGTTTGCAGGTTTTCTTTTGCAGCAAAAAGCTGGAACATCTGAGCGATAAGATTCCCTTGAAATATTTACCCGTGGATTATGGTGGTGAAAATGGTCGACTGGAAGAGATATGTTCGGATTATACAAAAATATGGAATAAATATCGTCTATACTTTGAGGAAAATTTGCAATATGGTGTTGATGAACATTTGCGTCCTGCCAAGTCCATAAATGATGGCATGTATGGTATGGGTGGAACATTTAGGAAAATCGATGTGGACTAATGGAAATAAAATTATAAAATACCCAAACATACCACATATAGCTATAGAAAACTCCTATCTTATTCTAGTGCACAAATATTCAACAAGAATAATCTCTTATTTCAAGTAGACTGTAAACGAAAATATATCCCTGTTTAAATAAAAATTCTCTCCTTTGCACAAGAGACCCACACCAAGACATTCAATATCTATATTATATGAAAATAATGTTTGCTACGTGAACATAATATATAAACCATTCCAAAATATTGAAATTATAAAATACAAGAAAATTAATTTAAAAAATCAAAAAACAGCTAGATGATCGCATGTATATACCACCGGCATCTTTCCAACAAGCTTCTCATGTTGGCACCTCCATCTTTGTCTGCCGGCTTCATCTTCTTCTTCCAGCCTGCCCCATTGGTAATAGTTTTCCAACTGGCTTTTCCGCAGGTTTGTCCTCTCGCTCCATCTTTAAGACTGGGCCATGAATTCCCTTCTCCAGCTTCTCACCGGCCACATCTTCGATTAGCTGCTCGGTACGTTTTGCCTTCATCTTCCATGGCGGGACATCCACAAACCTCTTCATCGCGGCAGTATAATCACTCTTTCTTGGCAGTTCAGAATTTAATTCCTTCGACGTCCTTATTTACACCAAAATTTTCCTGTGATTGGTCGGCATTTTTGTCCACGGGCTTAATTTTCCCGGCCGCAGTTTCAGGATTTATAGCCGGAATTTTCCTGACAGGAACGTCCGTAATTAACGGACTTTGCTTACAGAACCAATCATAGGGATACGTAGTTGAGCGTAAAAGTCGACTTTTAGACTTTTCGATTTTTGCCACTGACCAAAAAGTCGATTTTTAGACTTTTGCCTTTGACTAAAAAGTCGACTTTTCGATTTTGTCAATCCTGATTGATATTCGACTTTTACCGACTAATGCAAAATCTCCTAAAAATTTATTTTTTATATAAATTTTTGATAACAGATAAAATAGAGTTCTGGAATATGTAATTTTTGGCCAAATTTGGCTTCATGATAATAAAATAAATACTTATGAAGAAAATCGAAAGTCGATCTTGAAAAGTCGACTTTGCGATTTTCTCAAAGATCAAAAGTCGACTTCGACTTTTAGACTTTTCCATGCAGAAAGTCGATTAGTCGAAAGTCGATTTACTAATCCCTAACCAATCATATGTTGTTTTCGGTTCATCGCCATTGTCCGCCGGTTTCATCTTCATAACGGCAACACAATTATCCACTAGCGGATCAAACTTCTTCAATAAGAACACAATGCCGTATCATATTGATCATTTTCTTATTTAATTTTTTCAGAATATCTATATTCTCTGGATATACAAATACGAAGCCACCCGCCTATTAAAATTCTCCACCAAACACTCCAACAAATTCAAATTTCTGGTTATTAACTTATACAAAGTTTAAAAGAAGCTTTCTCTCTAACTGAATTCGGTCGATGCCGTGTCTCTGTCTGGTTCATCTTCTAGGGCAAGGGACTCCATAGCCTCCCAACTTTTATCTAAGCGGGTATATTCAGAATGAAAGCTTTCTCGATAAAATGTCTCACCGTCGCCGTCTTTTTCCTTGCCGCAACCACCATCAGACTTTTATGGATTTCTGATTTTTTTTATTTCTTCCACCAAGCTGACAGAATTTCCTAGATCTTCAGCATATATTTCTCCATTATCGGTCAATGATCCGGCGCGAAACCAATATTCAACAGGGTTCTATATAGTTACACGACCGGCTAATGACTTGAGAAATTTGGTCCTACTCCTGACCGTACCGCAGATAGATGTGACATACACGGACCTATCGAACTATCGAAAGAAGGGATGGGAAACCAAAAAGTTACAGATTAAACAATTACGGATTAATGAATATTTTCGTATTAAAAAGTAAAAATTCTTATAATCAAAAAAATAAAAGTACTATTTTCTCAAAAAAAAATGGAAATATTTCATTAATATCAAAACTATTTTTTTATATTTCGCACTTTTTTACAACTATTTGCGCTCATTTTTCCTCCCTCTCTCTCTCTCTCTCTCTCTCTCTCTCTCAGTCACTGTTACCGACCTCTGCATTGGTGTTATAAAATTCGCATATGTATTTATACCCTTCACCACACTGTGGTACAGGGTATTATGTCTTTGTGCATATGTTTGTAACAGGCAAAAATAATCGAGATAGACCCATGGTTCCTTTTGAGAATATGCATAGAATCACTTTCTGAGTCGATTTATGCATGTCCGTCCGTCTGTCCATGTTAAATTGTAAACAAAGTACAGGTCGCATTTATGATCCGAATTGGATGAAATTTGGCACAGCTCGTTTGTTTGGCCCAAGGACGAACCCTATTGAAATTGGGAAAAATCGGTCCAGATTTAGATATAGCTCCCATATATAGTTTCACCCGATTTAAGGTAAATGGGGTACCAAAGTCGCTATATATCTTTCGATTTGCACGAAATTTGGTATAGGGTACTGAATTAAGTCTAGAATGATATGTGCTAAGTTTCGTGAAAATCGGTTCAGATTTAGATATAGCTCCCATATATATTTTCGTCCGATTTAAGGTATATGGGGTACCAAAGACCCTATATATCTCGATTTGCACGAAATTTGGTATAGCCTACTGAATTAGGTCTAGAATGGTGTGTGCTAAGTTTCCTGAAAATCGGTTCAGATTTAGATATAGCTCCCATATATAGTTTCGCCCGATTTTAGGTAAATGGTGCACCAAAGTCCCTGAAAATCTTTTGATTGGCATGAATTTTGCTATAATGTACTAAATTAAGTCTAGAATGATGTGATGGTATAATGTACTAAATTAAGTCTAGTATACATAGTTTCGTCCGATTTTAGGTAAATGGTCTCTAAAAATCTTTCTCTGAAAATCATTCGATTTGCACGAATTTTGGCATAGCGTATTGAAATAAGTCTGGAATGATGTGTACACCTCCTATATATATTTTCGTCCGATTTTAAGTAAATTGTGCACTAAAGATCCACAGCTAAGCCGATTGACACAAAGTATTGAAATTAGTATAAATTAATCTCTGGCAAGTTTGCTCTCAAATATAATACCGACTTGTTTATTGAGATTAAATTTTAAACAGTGCAGCATACCGAATAGCGTGTGTCAAGTTTGCTTTAAATCGATTTACACAAATCTGTCCCACTGTGCCCAAACGACTCTAAACTTGCCCAAATGAAATGAAATTCTGCATACGTTCCAGAAAGATATAAAAATCAGATATTTAAGTTCGTTCAATTTCATGTCAAAATTCTTTCAAAAAGCGACGTATTTTCGGATACATATGTACCCAAAGTGGTGAAGGGTATCATATAGTCGGCCCAGGTTTTTTATATGACATTTTGTTAACAGATAAAATAGAGTTCTGGAATGTGTAATTTTTGGCCAATTTTGGGTTCATGATAATAAAATAAATATTTCGATTTGCACGAAACTTGGCGTAACGTACTGAATTGAGCCTAGAGTGTTGTCTACTAAATTTCGTGAAAATCGGTCCAGATTTAGATATAGCTCCCATATATAGTTTCGTCCGATTTTATGTAAATAGTGCACCAAAGTCCCTATATATATTTCGATTTGCACGAAATTTGGCATAACGTACTGAATTGAGCCTAAAATTATGTCTGCCAAGTTTCGTGAAAATCGGTCCAGATTTAGATATAGCTCCAATATATAGTTTCGTCCGATTTTATGTAAATGATGCACCAAAGTCCCTATATACCTTTCGATTTGCACGAAATTTGGCATAACGTACTTAATTGAGCCCAGAGTGCTTTATGCCAAGTTTCGTAAAAATCGGTCCAGATTTAGATATAGCTTCCATATATAGTTCCTTCCGATTTTATGTTAAAGATTCACCAAAGTCCCTACAAACCTTTCGATTTACACGAAATTTGGTATAGCACTGAATTGAGCCTAGAGTGATGTCTGCCAAGTTTCGTGAAAATCGGTCCAGATTTAGATATAGCTCCCATATATAGTTTCGTCCGATTTTATGTAAATGGTGCACCAAAGTCCCTATATATCTTTCGATTTGCACGAAACTTGGCGTAACGTACTCAATTGAGCCTAGAGTGATGTCTACTAAATTTCGTGAAAATCGGTCCAGATTTAGATATAGCTCCCATATATAGTTTCGTCCGATTTTATGTAAATGATGCACCAAAGTCGCTATATACCTTTAGATTTGCACGAAATTTGGCATAACGTACTTAATTGAGCCCAGACTGCTTTATGCCAAGTTTCGTAAAAATCGGTCCAGATGTAGTTATGGCTTCCATATATAGTTCCTTCCGATTTTATGTTAAAGATTCACCAAAGTCCCTATAAATCTTTCGATTTACACGAAATTTGGTATAGCATACAGGATTGAGCCTGGAATGATGTGTGCTGAGTTTTGTGAAAATCGGTTCAGATTTAGATATGTATATATTTCCGTCAGATTTAATGTAAATAATGTACCAAAGTTCTAATATTGCATAGATCGATTGATTTTAAGCAATTGACGAAGCAAGGAACCAATATATGGTTGATAGGAACAAAACGTACTGAAATTAGTATAACCCAACCTGTGACAAGTTTCGTTGAAATCGGTTCATATTTGGATATAGATTCCACATATATTTTCGTACGATTTGAAGTAAACGGTGCAAATGTTGTTTGTCAAATTGACATGAAATTTCGCATAACGTACAATAGAATAACGTAGTTGGGTTTTCTAGAAGTACAGATATAGCTCAACGGCCCAACATTTGTCCCATTGTAACAAACAAATGAGATGTTTATAGATTGATCTAAGTTGATTCACATTTAGATAAATATCACATATTTTAGTTCATTCAATTTCATGTTAATTGTTCTGTTTAATATACCCATAGTGGTGAAGGGTATCACATAGTCGGCCCCGTCCGACTTTACTACTTTCCTTACTGGTTTTTTTAAAATCTATCCGAAACAACTACTCCTAATTTTCTGCGAACTTATGGTAGGACTTTAGACAACCTTATCATAAACGTCCTTCTTTCTCTTACCAATCTCAGAGGGTCAACTCCGTTCAATTGCTGAAAATAATAAAAATATAATTACGGGTACTTGGGTGATGTAGTAAAGCGTGCTGAAGCCTTTGTTGAATTTTTATTATTCAACTTATGCAATTATTATTACTAGCGGAGCAGAAGTGTGTTAGTGTAGATAATTACTTGATTTTTATTACCGTACAGTAGGCAGCGGATATTAAATAAAATTTTAAAATACACACTCAACATTTAATATAAAAGTTCATATAAAAATGCAATATAATATAAAATTTTTATAAAAATTTAAAATATTTTTTTTTATAAGAGAAACATATCTTGTATGCCTTTTGTCTTATATGAGATCTCTTATATCCATTACATACTGTACGTCTATGTAGACTTCATAGAATGATAATTGCACCCTCTAATACGACACCTAAAATATTTATTTATTTTATTTTTTTATTCCCCAAATATTGATCACCCCAAATCGCGGCACCCCTTTTCTTTGTTGGCATGTCGTGAATGAGTTTATCTAGATTCTATATTGTGATCATTTGGTTATACAAGTTCATACAATAGCTAACAGTGTTTATTAAAATGTTGTACCAGTTGGTTGGTTTCTAAACCTAATGTGAATGACTAATATATATTCGGTAAATTGGCCGCGTGTTTTCACTTTACGATTAAAAATATTACTCTTCAATAAATTTTTCGACAAATAGTATTTATAGATAAAATAGAAAGTAAATTTGAATGTGGCATTCATTAGCAAAAGGTTAACTGTATAGTAAACAAAGCGAAAGAAAATCTCGGATAAATTGTGATTTTTTTTGTTCGAAGTGAAAATTGAAGTATTTTAAAGAAAACATTGGTGAATTGCTATTGGTAAATAATTTAAAAGTTCCATCTTTCCCAAAAAAAGTTCGTCCAATGTCTGTTCTAGTTGCTGATTACTTTGACAAATATTCACCAATACCATTGATAAAATGTATATTTATTTGATATCAAATGTGTCATATTTACGCCGATAAATAATCATCAATTGTTCTAGATCTAGTTAGGTACAATACAAGTCATTAACCCTATCTAATAATAGGTCTGATCGTTCATTGTCATAGGAAAGGAGTTAAATTTGGTAAGTTTTAAATTGTTTTCGCTGCACAAGGACAATCCATTGAAAGATATGATTTGAAATGGGGATTATAAGTGAACGCGAAACTCTGTTAATATCATGGAATACGGAACTAAAATTAATTTAATAGGACTATTTATTCTAAACTGTTTCTGATCGTTAAATTGGGCGCCACTCTAAATGATACCTATGTCAAAACGTGAGCATAAAATTCTTGCCATGGACAACCAGAAGTAACAAATTACAGCCAATTGAGTAATAGAAGCCCAACGAAGTTCTCTTGAAACTCCAACTTCGTTTATGTGAACTTATGGTAATAAAATTGTATTATCAATGAACACGAGTCGCAATTGTTTGCATGGTGGTCTTCTAGGCTTATATTAACGCGGACAACAAGAAATTACAAATTAGTGTCAACAAGTAAAAAAGCGTTAAGTTCCGGACCAAACTTTGGATACCCTCCACCATAGAATACTGACAATTTTTTGAAATAGGAAACATACATATAACGATAATTCTTCCAATCGATTGTTGTAAACCAAATACAAAATTCAGCAATTTCAATGGGGGTTTTCCTAAAATCTCAAAACCCTAAAATGTTGACATATATTATTAACGCATGGTACGGTGAAACATGTGTATAAAATCCTGAAAATACTCCAATTTAAAGGGCAATATTATATATGAGGCATACTAAAGCGGGACCAATATTGACAACATTGTGTAGGAACTAGCAACTACTTGGTGTTTTCGTTATATAAGGGGTTAGGCCTAATTAAGGGCCGATGTAACTCAAGTTCCATATTTTAGTTTTCAATCCCAATACCGTCCATCACGCAAAATATTAAATAGGTAGGTTGTTTCATATAGGACCTGGTCCTAAATGCGGGTCGATACAGTTCATTCTCAAACCTCACTTTTAGTTTTTATGTCGATATCCTCCGAGAGAAAAATATGGCTAAATCGTTTTAAAATTCCATACTATGTGGGGAATGAACTGAAAATTTCGTCTACCAAATAACCCCCTACTATGGTGGAATACAGCTATATGGGATAACACCAACAAATCAGCTAACTATTTTAAAATAAAAAAAGGGGGTTATAAGGGGACTACCCATAAAAAAGGGTGAATATTAATAATTTTTGGTAGGGAGATTTGTTACCATATACGACTACAAAATACCGAATTACAGCGAATTCGGTTGAAAACCGTGCTCAAAAACCCCAAAACACCGAAAATTGGGGGGTACCCTTATATGGGGGGCTACCCGAAAAAATGGACCTATATTTTTAATTTTTAGTGGAGAGATTTGCTACGCAATAAGAACTCAAAGTACCAAATTTCAGCGAATCCAGTTGAAAAACGGGCTCAAGAACCCCAAAATACCGAAAATTGGGGGTACTCTTATATGAGGGCTACCCGAAAAAATGGACCTATATTTATAATTTTTTGTGGAGAGTTTTGATACCCAATAAGAACTCAACGTACTAAATTACAGCCAATTCGGTGAAAAAATCCGGTCAATACCCCCCAAAAACTGAAAATTGGGAGGTACCGTTATATGGGGGCTGCTAGCAAAAGTGGACCTATATTTATAATTTTTGGTGGAGAAATTTGGTATCCAAAAAGAACCCATTTTACCAAATTTAAGCGAATTCGGTTGAAAACGCGCTCAAGAACCCCGAAATACTGAAAATTTGGGAGATATGCCTAAACGTGGACCGATATAGCCAATCTTCGAACTTGGCCTGCCTGCAGACAAAAGACGACTCTATGCAAAATTTTGGCGCTCTATCTCAATTCGTTTAGACGCTAGACTGATTACAACTGACAGACGGACATGGTTAGCTCGTCATAGAACTTTACGCTGATCAAGAATATTTATACCTTATAGGGTCGGAAATGATTATTTCGATGCGTTACAAACGGTAAAACCTTCAAAATTTCTTCAATCGGGCGCCACACTTAAATGTGGCAAACGAGAACAAAACTAGGTTAGGTTGAAAAGGGGATGGATAATACCACCACATATCCAACATGAGAAGGACTTACATATACGCCAATTGAGGCCTGTTGTGCGCTCTAGAAATGCGGAGAAAGATAGAATTAGGGAAAGTTTAGATTAAAATATTTTGGGTTTGATCACCCTATGAATCTAGGAATTCCGTGTTTTTGATCGGCTAGTCCGTAAAAAGTGTTATTTCCCAAAAAATGCTTCCGAAGCATTTACATTCCTGGACAATGGCGCAGAAAATGTTCCAAACGTTCTGCATATGCTGCTACCTTCGCATCAAATCTTGAGTAGATGTGCCTTCAGGCTGAAATGTCCCGTCAGAATAACCGGGTCTCATTCGCCCATTTCCTCATTTCTTGGCGTGTTACCCTAAAGGGTTTGGCAGTATTCACATATATTGTGGGTAGTGCAGTAGCACTTCTAGCTAGTTGATTTGCTCGTTGCCTATGATTCCTTGGTGACTCGGTACCCATATAATTCGTACATGTCCTTGTTGTGAGAAACCATTAATGGTATTTATACATTCAGTACAGTTTTGGTTTTAACTGTCGGGTTGTTTTAACTGATATTATAGGTTGTTTGCTATCCGTAATAATTATAACCTTCACCTCACTGTGGTACAGGGTATTATGTATTTGTGCATATGTTTGTAACAGACAAAAGGAAACGAGATAGACACATGGTTCCATTTGAGAATATGTATAGAATCACTTTCTAAGTCGATTTATGCATATCCGTCCGTCTGTCTGTCTGTGCATGTTAAATTGTAAATTTGTATGAAATTTGGCATAGGTCACTTATTCGGCCCAAGGACGAACCCTATTGAAATTGGGAAAAATCGGTTCAGATTTAGATATAGCTCCCATATATATTTTCGTCTGATTTTATATAGATGGTGCATCAAAGTCCTTATATATCTTTCGATTTGCACGAAATTTGGCACAGCATAATAAATTAGGTCTAGAATGAAGTGTGTAAAATTTCATAAAAATCAGTTCAAATTTGGATATACCTCCCATATATATTTTCGTCCGATTTAATATAAAATGTGCACCAAAGTCTCTATATATCTTTCGATTTGCACGAAATTTGGCACATCGTAATGAATTAAGTCTGCAAGAAGCAACTCTATGTCTGACCAAAATTTGTAGGTTGCAAAAAGACCTGTTTAATTTCATATTATTGGTCCTTCAAAAATGCGACGTCTGTTAGCCTTCCATCTGTTGAATATATCCAAAGTGGTGAAGGGTATCATATAGTCGGTCCCGTCCGACTTTACTACTTTCCTTACTGGTTTTTATTGTATTTTGTCCTTGGTTTGAACTTAACCAGTACCAAGGTGGATAGGTACACTAAAATAACGTACTGTACCGGTACACAAACACTAAAAATATTTTTAGTGTTACTGTTCCGGAGCACAACAAAAATCGTAGCGTACCAACTGCGGTACACTAAAAAATCGTAGTGTACCGACAGCGGTACACTAAAAATCGTAGTGTACCGGCAGTGGTACACTAAAAAATCGTAGTGTACCGACTGCGGTACATTAAAAATCGTTGTGTTCCACTGGTCGGAACACTAAAATTTTTAGTGTACCACTGGTCGGAACACTAAAAATGTTAGTGTTCCACTGGTCGGAACACTAATAATCGTGTTGTTCCACTGGTCGGAACAATACAAATCGTAGCGTTCCACTTACTTTAACTGTACTGGTAGTGTACCATACACGTCTGTTTTGTTTTTGAGGTAAAATGAGATCAAATAATAAAAAAAATAAAAATTATTATAACTTTATTTGCAATTACAAAATGTAGGTATTTTGGCCAGTTTTTGTCACAAAATTATACAGCTTTGGATAAAATTTTCATTAATTTACAGAACGAACACGACTTTTCCCATAAAATTAGGAGATCTCCTTGTAAAATGTTAGTATGAAATTTTTTTCTTAAAAAAATTATACCTGCATCTATGATTCTTACTTTTAGGAAATTTTAGCAAAAATATTCAAAATTTGGTGATTGGCACACAATCAACATAATTATTACCTGCTTGTTCATGAAAAGAAGTGTACAAGTTACGCGGATATGAAAAAAGTAGTTTTATGATTTTGGGATAAATATTTCAAGACCACATACAGGTACCATATAAAAACCGAATTTCATATTTCCGATCAGCGCAATCGATTATAACCCAACATGCAATTCAATGGAATTTTCAGTTATGAGTTGGCCGTCACTAGACGCCCTTTTTTGTTACAAAATATTTATTATGTTAAACTGTTGATGTTAATATAATATTACTATTTTTTAATAAAATATAAACAAATACAAATATAACCAGTGAGCGGAGCAGTATAGTCGGACGGGGCCGACCATACGATACCCTACACAACTACCACTGAACTCAAATTTTCTACGGATGTGTATTCCGAGCCTGGGCAATATTTCGTGATATTTGCACACTCTTGCCCGATTAGAGGTAAACAGCACCTCTTCCACACACTGACATATTTTCCGAATATTACGAGTATTCAGTACAGTTATTGTCCAGATTCCCTTCACCGTGGGTTGTGTTGTTGTAGATCGACTCGAAAATAACACAAAAAAATTAAGTTTTCGGTCCACTTCATTCCAAAATTATTATCTGATCATCACCGAAAATTAAAGGCGTTGTCCTTGACCATAACTGGAACCTCATGAAACATTTCAAAGCGATCAGCGCTATGTTCGGCTCTCTAGAGTGATAATGGGTTACTAAATAACATACAAATACGGAGATACCTGTAAATATTTAGGTGTAACTCCCACATCAGAGCACATGCGACAATATAATTGGTCTTAATTTAAAGGTCAACCACTCCTCTTGGATATAATATCAATTTTTCGGGTCTATGTCCTTCAGGGGTAAATATATACGCTATAGAATTCAAATTTTGTCATTTTTCACACAAAAGTCAGGGTCCATTTGACCCGCTAAATATTGACCGATCTTTATCAAAACAGGCATGCTTATTCTTTGGCCCGACCCCCTTCTCCATGCAAAATTTCACGATGTTCGGGTCATTATTGCGGCCTGTGGAGCGACCAAAAAAACCGACAAAAATTTAGTATTTGGTCCATTTCATCCCCTAAATATTAACCGATCTTTCCCAAAAACAATAGGGGTCTTCATTGGCTAGAACCCAACCTACGTGCAAAATTTCGTGAAGATTGGTCCATAACTGTGGCCTGTATCGTGTTTACAAATTATAATGGACAGACGGACGGACGGACACACATGTCTAGATCGACTCAGCTAGTCGAGATATGACGATCGGTATACTTAAAGGTGGGTCTAGGACCAATATTTCGCGGCGTTACAAACTTTTGGGGCTGCACAAAGCTATAATACCCTGACAACATAGTTGTGTAGGGTATAAAAAGATATTGTATTTATTAAATATATTGAAAAGCAATAAAAATATAAATTTTATTCATACAAAAATAAAAGATAAATGCATCATTTTGTTTTCCGACAAATGGAACACTATAATTTTAAGTGTTCCGCCAAGTGGATCACTACGATTTTTAGTGTTCCGCCAAATGGAACACTACGATTTTTAGTGTTCCGACCGCGGTACGCTACAATTTTTTAGTGTTCCGACCGCGGTACACTACGATTTTTTAGTGTTCCGACCGCGGTACACTACGATTTTTAGTGCTCCGACCGCGGTACACTACGATTTTTAGTGCTCCGACAACGGTACACTACGAATTTCGTTGTGCTCCGGAACAGTAACACTAAAATATTTTTTAATGTTTGTGTACCGGAACACTAACGCTAAAATTTTTTTAGTGTTTGTGTTCCTGGTACGGTACACTACGATAGTGTACCGTTTTTTTGCGAACACTGGTTATAGCTTGAAACTCCGCCTGTAGGATCGTGCTGTAATCTGTAAGACGAAGAGATTTCGCTACCCGATTCTTCGATAAAAAGTCCCAGTCCAGATTTTCCTCCTAGTCGAGAGCAACATTTACCAGGCGGCATCTGTTAGAATTGATCCAGTGCATCATCTTCGGATTGAAACCCCATTTAGAGCTTACGGCTCTTCTACAGAAAGACCAGCATCAATGGGCCTTGTCAGTCATTTGCTGTATATTGTCTTTCCATTTATGTTTCTTTTCTACAATTACTCTCAGATTCTTAACTTTGTTTTATATGGCTATCGTTTTGTTTTGGAAGATGGGCTCTTCATACTGACTTATTTTTGTAGGCGATCTGTATAATAGACTGGTTCAAATCCTTCATCGGTTATGGTAGTTACCCACAGGAGCGGTGACCTACGTTGTCTCTGATTGTTATGTAATGAATGATTGTCTATGATTGCCCGGTCAACTTGAGAATTATCTAAGGATTGTAAAAGCGTATTAGTTCTGACATTGTTGAAGGCTCCTTCAATGTCAATGCATATCTTCTTAGCTAAGGTACCCTCAATATATAGACAAACCTTATAGAAATTGAAAAAAACGGTTCAGATTAAGATATAGCTCCGGTATATAGTTTCGCAGATTTACATATAGCTCCCATATATATGTTTGTCCGATTTTAGGTAAATGGTACACCAAGGTCCCATATATCCTTCGATTTGCACGAAATTTACCACTGATCTCCCCTTTACATACGCATATACTGAACTAAAATAAGTCAAAATATTGAAATGGATTCTGGAATTTGTTGTAAAATAGAAAACAAAAATATCTGCATTTCCTTTGCAGCGAACGCGGTTGGACAAATCTGAGAACCTCCAGAAGGGCTTCAAACGGACTCAACACTGGTCCGAACTCAAAGGTGGTCTACTATTCATTAAGTACCTAAACAATTAAATTTAATTGTAAAAATACATCTATAACATAACAGTTACAAAATTTATGACAGCATGCTTTAAACCCTACCTTGAATTTAATGGAAAATGTGAAGTGACATTCAAGATGTTCTTGGAAAGAGATCTTCAAGAGACTTAAATAAATGATTCATCAAAAATCAATAAATAACACCTCAATTGTTTTGAAACACTGTCTCAGTCCACCGAGTCATTATTTTTTAATAAACAAATCAAAAAAGAAAAGAAAACTATTTTCTTATCTAATCTTGACACATCATTACGAAGTCTATGGACATTTACTATGTCAGAATTATCTAATATTTAATTTCACTATTACATTTGTTTACAGCTACAGAAAACCTGCTCCACAGTTCCGCATTCGAATAAAAAATAATAAAAACTTGGTAAACATGTCAAATATACGACCCCTACCAGAGGCGCTGCAAAAAATTGCCTGCGAAGAACTTAACGAAGTGCCAGAAAGAATTGATCAAGATTTACGAGATTTTCGTCAATGGATTGAACGACAGCGGCACCTGAAAGCCCGTACAGATGATCAATTTCTCATAAGCTTCCTGCGTGGTTGTAAATATAGTTTGGAAAAGGCCAAAAATAAACTAGATAAATATTATACTCTGAAAAGCAAATACCCCGAATTTTATACAATACAAAATATAGATGATCCGCGAGTTATTGAACTCTATAAAATGGGGTAGGTCCAACAATATTTAAATGAAATATTTATATAAATATATTTGTTTATTTTCTTATAGCATTGGTTTACATTTACCCACACCCTTAAATGAGAATGGTCCCCGCATTCAATATTTCCGCCCGGGTAATTATCCCACCGATAAATATACCTTTACCGATGTTATGGCCATTGCGAATTCATTCCAGGAGTTAAATATGCGTTTTGATGATTATTGTGTGGTAAATGGCTATATTCAGATTTTGGATATGTCCAGCTATACGGCTTCGCATATTCTGCAATTGACACCAAATATTGTTAGGAAAATATTTATATTTGCTGAGGATGCCCTACATCTGCGACAGAGGGCTATTCATATAATTAATACCTCGCCCACAGTTGACAGACTACTGAATATGATAAAATCGCTGATGCCAGTGAAGCAACAGCAGAGGGTGAGTTAAAATTCTATAAATAAATATTATAAGATGTGGTTACGTTCAGTCGGAGCAAACTTTTCATACCCTCCACCATGAGGTGGACATTCAAAATACCTAAATTCGGTCAGGATTCATGTATAATGCAGCAAGAGCCCAGAATTCGCCACTTCGGTGGGAGAATGAGTCCAAGTCCTACAAAATACCGAAAATGGACCGAGAACTTAATGTGTATAAAAAATGGACAAGACAAGGACCTATATTGAAACATTCCTTACCTAAAATGGCGCTGTTCTGCCAATTAACCGCCCCTTCGGGTTCATCATACCCATACTTTACAGACCTATATTGAAAATATTCTGCAGAGATGTTCTTCAACCTTCAATAATCCCGAATTCCAAAAATTGTCATGACATTGGTTGAAAAGATGCAGCTAAAAGTTTTTAAATCCCGAAAAAATCCCCAGATCCTTATAAATACATTGCGAAGAAATACATATTCTTTAATGGGGGTCTTCCAAAAATGTTTCGTGCTTTCTAAATTCTTTATTATCACAGTACCTCCTTGAAGCTCAAATCTAATTGTTTATCTTTCCCTTTGCAGCTCTTTATCCACGGCAGTAATTTGGAATCTCTTTACGAACATATACCCCTGAAATATCTACCCCGCGATCTGGGTGGTGAAAATAGTTCCTTTGATGAAATCAATAAACTGCAATGGGAAGTCTTTCAGGAAAATCGTGAATATTTTATTGAAAACAAAAAATATGGTGTCGATGAAAGTTTGCGGGAATCAAAATCTACCGATTATACACAGCTATTTGGAATTGAAGGATCATTTCGAAAATTGATGGTGGATTAGAAATTTAAAATAGTAAAAAATAAATTGTTATATATTTTTATATATAGAATTATTAGAATAATAAACAAGATAAATACAGCTCTAACGTCGTTTCAACAGAAAGACGGACATACATAATTCGACATAGAATTTCGATCAAGAATATAATGGGGTCTCAGTTAAATATTTCGAGGTGTTGTACCTTGTGGTGGAGGGTATAATTAATATATCTACATACTATGGTGTCCATTCCTTGATTTAGATATCAAATGTGTAGTACGTTTTATGTTTTTTCTTGCACGACTGAACATTAAAGCATACTTTTAGGCGCATACTGTTCATGATACACCAGTGTAGCCATTTCAACGATTTCTATAAATGTTGACGATTATTTAGTCAATTATTGTTAAATTTTGTACGATACGTAAAGTTTAGATTCTGTTCTCATTCGTCATAAGACACCGAGCATCAACAACGTCGTGTCATTGCGGATTTGGTCCTGCTGGAAAATTATATGTATTTCCTTCGAAAAACCGTCACGACTTCCAAAGCTCATTTTTACCAACAAGCAAAATGGCTGTATGCGGACTCCCATAACCCATGTGGTACTTTTGAGAAATCCGACCATTCTCCCCATGTGACTGTTTGGTACGGTTTATGGTACACAGAGGTCATTGGACCTTATAAAATAGTGGTTTGATCCACAATTACAATCAATGTTGCCAATTTAGCACTTTTAGTACTAGATTTAGCACGTTTTAAAGTCGTTTAGCACCAACAAAAAACCAGTAAGGAAAGTAGTAAAGTCGGACGGGGCCGACTATATTATACCCTTCACCACTATAGGTATATTAAACAGAACAATTAACATGAAATTGGATGAACTAAAATATGTGATATTTATCGAAATGTGAAAATCGGACGAAACTATATCTAAATCTGGACCGATTTTCACGAAACTTGGCAGACATCACTCTAGGCTCAATTCAGTATGTTATGCCAAATTTTGTGCAAATCGAAAGATATATAGGGACTTTGGTGCACCATTTACATAAAATCGGACGAAACTATACATGGGAGCTATATCTAAATCTGGACCGATTTTCACGAAACTTGGCAGACATCACTCTAAGCTCAATTCAGTACGTTATGCCAAATTTCGTGCAAATCGAAAGATATTTAGGGACTTTGGTGCACCATTTACATAAAATCGGACGAAAATATATATGGGAGCTATATCTAAATCTGGACCGATTTTCACGAAATTTGGCAGACATCACTCTAAGCTCAATTCAGTACGTTATGCCAAATTTCGTGCAAATCGAAAGATATTTAGGGACTTTGGTGCACCATTTAGATAAAATCGAACGAAAATATATATGGGAGCTATATCTAAATCTGGACCGATTTTCACGAAATTTAGTAGTCATCACTCTAGGCTCAATTCAGTACGTTATGTCAAGTTTCGGGCTAATCGAAATATATATAGGGACTTTGGTGCACCATTTACATAAAATCGGACGAAACTATATATGAGAGTTATATCTAAATCTGGACCGATTTTCACGAAACTTGGCAGACATCACTCTAAGCTCAATTCAGTATGTTATGCCAAATTTCGTGCAAATCGAAAGATATTTAGGGACTTTGGTGGATCATTTACATAAAATCGGACGAAAATATATATGGGAGCTATATCTAAATCTGGACCGATTTTCACGAAACTTGGCAGACATCACTCTAAGCTCAATTCAGTACGTTATGCCAAATTTCGTGCAAATCGAACGATATATAGGGACATTGGTGCACCATTTACCTTAAATCGGACGAAAATATATATGGGAGCTATATCTAAATCTGAACCGAGTTTTCCCAATTTCAATAGGGTTCGTCCTTGGGCCAAATAAGTGAACTGTGCCAAATTTCATCCAACCGTCCGTCCGTCCATGTATTTTTGTGAACAAAGTACAGGTCGCATTTATGAACCGATTTGAATGAAATTTGGTACATGTCACTTATTTGGCCCAAGGACGAACCCTATTGAAATTCGAGAAAATCGGTTCAGATTTAGATACAGCTCCCATATCAGTTTCGTCCGGATTTATGTAAATTGTGCACCAAACTCTCAATGTTGGTCCGATTGAGACAAAATTTTGCACAGAGCATTGAATTGATTTTACCTAAATGGTGCACCAAACACTCAATGTTTGTCCGAATGAAACAAAATTTTCTACAGTGTACTAAATTAGGTCCATATTGAAGTATACGATTTTTTTGAAATTCGCTTCAGATTTATATATAGCTCCCATATATAATTTCATCCTATTTTTGGGGTTCAAATATCTTAGCTTCGCCCGATTCCATTTCAATGGTGCTCTAAAGATTATATGTCTGTTCTATCTACAGGATATTGTACATGTTAGCATCTCTTGAATGTATCCAAAGTGGTGAAGGGTATCATATAGTCGGCCCCGTCCGACTTAATAGTTTAATTGTTCCAGATTTTTTTCAAAAATTTTAGTATCATCCTAAACTGTTAGTGCAACGGGTATACAACTTAGGTCCTGGACAATGGAACCCCACAATATCGAGGGAACTTGTAAAAATACAACTAATGGACAACTACGAAACGGAAAAAATCTCACCAAGAGTGGATCAAAATTGGTCATCGACATCCTATGACTTCACAACGTCTGAGATCTTCCTTCTACGCCAATAACCCAGCGTCGATTCAAGACCTCAAAAATAGAATTTATGAATGATAGGGGAATTTTTTTCTAGTTATTACAAAAAGATTTACAAGTTGAATGTGCCCATCATCTTATAAATGTTCAAACATTTATCATTAACCAGACGAGCTTGTCTAATTCAAACATAAGTTGTATTTAGCATTAACGCCCAATTAGCAATTAAAAATTAGCACATGTTTATAAGTGTTTGTTTTGTTAATAAGTAATTTAACTTATTAACCCATTGTAAACAAAACAAACGTTAAAGTACAACTTTTAAGAATCAGAAAAAAATAAAAAAACGAAGAGTCCTTTGAATTCCATTGCTTCCAATTTTTGGTCATTTTTATAAAAAAATATGCAGGTATTTTTTTTTTATAAAAATTGCCTAAACAAACTTTTTAAAAATTGTAAAGGGTTTTTGTGGTTTAATATTTTGAACGACTGTTCATAATTTAGTTAGCCTCAATCCCAATTATATAATACAAAATTGTTTTGCCTGATCAGAACATTAGTAATTCAAAACAAATAATTATAAAGGTTCATTTACCAAATAGAAATATTAATTAGCGATTGTTTAGATGAAAACAACATTATCTAAAACTTTGATATATTAAACTAGTTCAATCAGGATAATTACAATTGTTCTGTTCTACAACCAGCAAGAATATTCCATTATTCGATTACGATTTTTCTCTTTTAAATAATAAATACCGGTTTTCTAACTACGGGACCAAAAAGATGTTCTAAACACTAGAGATTTCATATTTAAAAAAACATAAATTATTTTGTATTCCAACATAACCTTAATATATGACATGTAACATAATTTGACCGAACTCCAATAGGCATTCATTCGCCTATATTTTCCATTAAAATACCAATTAACACAATTATTTCATACTTGATTTTATTGAATAATTAAAATAGTAATTAAAAAATATACCACTCAAATCGATAGAACTAATTACTAAACATCGCTATCATAATTATTTCGTATATCGATTCAGTTGCATTTAAACATGGAGCCACAAAACAAGTGTGAAATAAAACCTCTTCCAGAGGAATTACAAAAAGTTGCCATTAACGAATTGGGAGAAGTTCCCGAAAGGATACCAGAAGATTTATTCGCCTTCAAGCAATGGATTAAACAGCAGCCACATTTGAAGGCTCGCATGAATGATCAGTTTTTGGTGCAATTTCTTCGTGGCTGCAAATATAGTCTGGAAAAGGCGAAAAAGAAAATTGACATATTCTATTCGATGAAAACAAAATATCCGGAATATTTTAATATGACCGATGTGGATGATCCGCTATTTCGGAAATTACACAATACTGGGTAAGTCAAAGTGCAAATATTAAAATGGATATCAACTTTGAAAAAAAGAAAGGAAAGAAGTAGGAGAACATTTTTCAAAGACGAAAATTAGACACGTTGGTCTTTGTAAAAATGCAGGCCTAGAATCCATGCCATAAGTGCCATTAATTCTGGTAAAAATATTCTTTGAAAATCCACGCTTAGGGAACTATTAATTCTGCAAAAACATAATTTGAAAATCCACGCTCAGGGAGCTATTAATTGTGGTAAAAACATCCTTAAAAAATCCACACTTAGGGAGCCATTAATTATTGAAAAAAAAAATTCTTTAAAAATCTACGCATAGGGAGCCATTAATTATTGAAAAAATATTCTTTAAAAATTTACACTTCGAGAGCCACTAAGGTACTTACTTTATTTTCCAGCTTCTTCATTCCCTTGCCATCACCTCTAAATGGTCATGGTCCACGCATTATCATGTCACGTTTTAAAGCAGATCCAACAGTATTTGCACCCCAACACTTCTTTCAATATTGTGATGGTAGTGTGGAAATGATGCTAATGAATGATCCCTATGCCTGCATATACGGTGTAATACTTGTTATAGATTTTGCCGAAGCCACAGCTAGTCATTTGCTACCGTTTACCATAAATATGGCCAAACAGAATGCAATTTATTATGAGAAAGCATTTCCGGTTCGAGTAAAAACTTTTTGTTTTATAAATCTTTCCAAATATGCCCAACAATTTTTGAATCTCTTGCTGCCACATATGTCGGAGAAATTTCGAAAAAGGGTAAGTAAATTGAAAATAATACTGTAAAATTTTTTTCATTACATTTCTATTTGTTTTAGTTTATATTATGTGGCTCGGAGTGGTCAAAACACATACCTCTGGAATATATGCCAACGGATTATGGTGGTAAAAATGGTTGTTTAGAAGAATTGTGTCGAGAATATGCCAAGGTTTGGGATGAATATCGGCAATATTTCAAAGAGAACGCCAATTATGGTACCGATGAACATTTACGATTGGGTGAAGCTTTTAAATTTGATGCTGACCTGGGTACGGGGGGTACTTTTCGAAAACTCAATGTGGATTAATGTGTAAAAAACTTTATATTTCTTTCTTCAAACATACCTACTAACAAACAATTATCTTCTTTTTTATATTATTACAAAAAATATGTATGTATATACTTTACAAATTATGTTGTTGAGATAATAAACTTCTTATGAATTCTTTTGGGCCAACTTAACAATAACACTCTTAACTTCAGTGTAGTTTTGCAGAGCATATTCACCATTTTCACGACCATGGCCAGACATTTTATAGCCACCGAAAGGCACCTGGGCACACAAGGCATTGTAGGTATTGACCCAAACTGTGCCAGCACGTAGACCTTGCACAATATAGTTAGCCTTATCAATGTCCTTGGTGAAGACAGCAGCTGCCAAACCATAATCCGAGTTATTGGCTCTCTCAATAACTTCATCGAGTTTCTTGAAACGGATAATTTGTTGAACGGGGCCAAAGATTTCTTCACGGGCAATGGTCATATCATCCTTGACATCTGCAAAGACAGTGGGCTCAACAAAGTAGCCGGGCAAACCTTGGGGACGATTACCACCAGCAACCAATTTGGCACCTTGTTTTTTGCCCGTATCAATGAGACCCAAAATCTTTTGCATTTGTTCCTCATTGACTTGGGGTCCCTGTTCAACATTCAAATCGAAGGGATTGCCCACGGTACGTTTCTTGGCACGTTCAGCACTGCGTTCGACAAATTCATCATAGATTTTATCCTCAACAAAGGTACGTGAACCAGCACAACAACATTGACCCATGTTAAAGAATAATCCGAAATGGGAGGTCTCCACAGCATAACTCATATCGGAGTCAGCCAAAACAATGTTGGGACTCTTGCCACCCAATTCCAAGGTGACACGTTTCAAATTGGTATTACCCGAGGCTTGTTGGATCAATTTACCCACCTCAGTGGAGCCGGTAAAGGCCACCTTATCGACATCGGTGTGATTGGCCAAAGCGGCACCGGTATCACCAAAACCAGGCAAAACATTAACAACACCCTCCGGGAAACCAGCCTCTTTCACCAATTGGGCAATATAAAGAGCTGTCAAACTGGTTTGTTCGGCTGGTTTCAGGACAATGGTGTTGCCGGTAGCCAAAGCGGGACCTAATTTCCAGGCCATCATTAAGATGGGGAAATTCCAGGGGATGATTTGAGCGCAAACACCAACAGGTTCGTGACGGGTGTAGGCGAAGAAATCACCGTCCATGGGTATGGTTTTGCCATGGTTTTTATCCGCCCAACCAGCAAAGTAACGTAGATTTTTAATTGCCATTGGCAAGTCGACGTTGTAGGACATGGCAAAGGGTTTGCCATTATCCAGAGTTTCCAAACTCTAAGAATAGAAGGAAATTAATTTAAAACTAATTCTAAAGAAAAATATCTTTAAAAAGACTTACGGCCAAATAGACAATATCACGTTCCAATAGATCAGCCAAACGATTGATTAGCACACCACGTTGTGAGGCATCCATGCGGCGCCAGGGTGAGCCCAATCTGAAAGGTAAACACATCGATTAAAATATTGACTTCATTATGGTTTGTGGACAAACTTACTTAAATGCATTACGGGCTGCTTGAACGGCCAAATTGACATCTTCCTTGCCGGCACATTGTATCTCAGCAATGCTCTTCTCAGTGGAGGGATTGATTGTTTCGAATGTCTTGCCCGATTTACTTTTGTGCCATTCATTGTTTATGAAGAGCTAATATAAACAAATAAATAAAAGGGGAAAGAATAAATAAAATAATAAAAATAATTAGCTGCCCGCACTTTTCATTAAAATTTTCAACACTCTCATCATTGTGGTTCCGTCATTTGTTTTGTTAAGTTTGCATATTATAGAGTAAACAAGCGCATTTTGTATACTCAAATATTTTTTTCTGATAATCGTTTAAACTGCTGCACACTTGTTGTTCATGAACAATATTTGCAAATTATTATCAATAACAGTTTTTATTGATAAGAGGGTAGGGGAATCTGATATAAGCAAACAAAAGATTGTTTAGATTATAAAAAAACTTCAATTTCCGAGAATTCGTCAAAGATGATTCAGCTCTTCTTTACAAAAACTTTTATTAAATCCAGATGCATTTAGTTTTCCAAAGGAAAAATTGAATTCAGCCTGGCTGAATTGCATTTTGCATACAAAAACATGAATTCAGCCTGGCTGAATTGGGTTTCCCGTTCGAAAACATTAATTCAGCTCGGATGAATTAGATTTTCCGTACGAAAATATTAATTCAGCACGGCTGAATAGGATTTTCCTTACGAAAATATTAATTCAGCCCGGCTGAATTGGATTTTCCTTACGAAAATATAATTTCAGCCCAGCTGAATTGGGTTTTCCGTTCGAAACCATTAATTCAGCCCGGCTGAATTGGGTTTTCCGTACGAAAAATTCAAATCGTCCCGGCTGAATTGGTTTTTCTATAGGAAAACTTATTATTAATTCAGCCCGGCTGAATTGGATTTTCCTTACGAAAATATAATTTCAGCTTAGCTGAATTGGTTTTTCCGTTCGAAACCGTTAATTCAGCCCGGCTGAATTGGTTTTTCTATAGGAAAACTTGAATTTATGTCCGTTTGAATAGAGATTTCTTCAAAAATATTTTAATTCTGTCCCGCTGAATTGTTATTTCTATAGAAAAAATTAATTCAGCACAGTTAAGTTGGGGTTTTCTATAGTATAACTTTAATTCAGCCCAGCTGAATTGGGTTTAATACTGAAAAACTGTAATTCCACCTTGCTAAATTGTATTTTCAATGGGATACATGTTATTCTGCCCGGATGAATTGGGTTCTCTATAAGAAAATTGTAGTGCAGCGTGGCTAAAATAAGTTCTAATGCAGTCCAATAGAATTGGTTTTCCTTTAAAAAATAATTCAGTCCAGCTAAATTAAATTTTCAATAATAAAACATTAATCTAGCCTTCCTAGAATTATGAAAATATTTTCTCCCAACTAAAAACAACAAGTTTCCCGTTTTTCTTTGGCATATGTTATAGATTTGTATTCAAAACGTATTTACTTTGAATTGTTCTCAATTATTTGCATAGAAAATTGGGAATTGTTTAACAAAAACAACAACACAGCAGAAGACAACAATGTATTTAACAATACGTCATGACAAACATAAAGATACATAAAAGATAGCTTTATTCAAGGTTAAGGAACGAAATATAAACAACAGTTGCGCTGCTACCATTCGGGAATATGTAGCAGGGGGATCAAACAAAAACACACACACCCATATATTCACATAAAATAATTCCCAATCATGATTGGGATTCAACTTGAATTCCTGTCCTATTATTAATTTTGTTCCACACACACGCCAATTATACAATCCCTCCAGATGAATAGGTTTGGTAATTTTTATTACAATTGTACTTTAATTGGTACAGATGCACACAAAAAATGGAACATTTTGGAAATTAATGGAACATTTTGGAAATTGATAAATAGAAAATAAAAAGGTTTATACCAAAAGTTGGACCTATATTTACCATTTTTTGAATAAAAGTTTCCTACCCAATCGGAAATAACCATTACAACATCTAAAAGGGCCGACCCTTATATGGAGGCGAGTTAAATATTATCTTAATTAGAAACATCAATATGGATGGATCAATGTGGACTGTTGTGTGTTCTAGAAAAGGAAGAAGTCATCTTGGTATTTGATTATCCTAAACATCCAGGAATTCTGTTTCGTTACTGAAGTCCTTGAGTTTTTTTCGATTCACATCCCCTTATTTTAGGAAAGGTGTCATTTCGAAGAATTGGATTCGAAAACTTAAGAAGGCTGGGAAGTGGCTCAGGAAATGTTCTAACGTTTCGTTGCCTTCTCCACACGCTCTACACCAGTTGTTTCCCTCGCATACAATTTTGTATAAGTAGGCCCGCAAGCTGTTATGTCCTTCGAAAACTTAACACAGCGCCATTTTGTAATTTTTTAATCCCCTAGGCGTAAAGCTAAATTTTGATACTCTCTTTACCCATTACGTTCGGTATTCTTCACTTGTTCACAAGGTTCAATGTTTGCATTCATAATGCTGATGAATTCATTGCTTGGGAAATTTCTCTAGGTTTTAGAAGCTACAGCTTGGATGTCAATTAGGCTGTGCATCAGAATGGGTATTTTCGACAATCCTTTGACTCGAGCATATATTGCCATTTGCAGGAAGGCAATGATCTCCGGCGACATTGAGGACATACAAAGTTTACGAACTTTTAAAGTTTTCATAATCGGGAACTCATCCACTTCAAATTTACATGCATAGGTTCCAACGGAACTTAGGTAAGAAAAAAATTATATGGTTTTAATCACGTCTCCAGATTTACTAATAATGAACAACTTTTCTTAAAATCGCTGCTGGACCTTGAGCTCCACTTAACCTATTAAAGGCATACACAAAGAAAATGGTCGGAATTCCTGGGAACAACTCTAGTTTAGTAAAAACGATCAAATTTTTTTGAAATTTTTTCCAGAGGTAGGTATTTTTACCCTAATTATGGGGATATCTTTTTTTCTTGGGGGACGTACCCGGTTATTTGACCCGGAAGTTCGGGTACGGGTACCCGGTTATATCCGGTTTTACGGATCCGGTTAATATAATATCATTTTAAAGGTTATAAAAATACCTTTCCATTGAGTGGTAATATGATAGGGTTATCTCAACCATTTTGGAGATATAGTCAAAAAACTGGGTTTTGGACCCCGATTTTTTTGAAAAACTCCCTAAAAGTCGAACTTGGGTCCATTATAGTACATCTCTAACCCATAATCGAATGGACCACAATTTGCCCTTTCCAAAATGGTGCTATATATGGCTGTATCTGTTGTGGATCAAAATATATGGGCCTTAGAACCCTACAAAAACAAGAAAATTCTGTCATATTACCACTCAATGGAAAGGTATTTTTATAACCTTTAAAATGATACCCATATTATATTAACCGGATCCGTAGAACCGGATATAACCGGGTACCCGTACCCGAACTTCCGGGTCAAATAACCGGGTAACCGGGTACGTCCCCCAAGAAAAAAAGATATCCCCATAATTAGGGTAAAAATACCTACCTCTGGAAAAAATTTCAGAAAAATCTGATCGTTTTTACTAAACTAGAGTTAAGCCAATTCCTGTACTAAAACAGTTAAAAACATACAGTTATGTTTTCTATATTACACATAATAAAAATGTCCGATCTATCCACCTTCGAATTTCACAAACAGTTACCTGTTTGACCAAAAATTGTTCTATTTCGTACTTTTGCAATTTTTGCTCATCCCTATCGGCTATCAACCTCTCGAAAGCAGCTGTTATCTGTTTTTGCTTTTCTTTTTTTTACTGAACTTACGACACTACAACAACAACAAGAAAAATTCACTTTTTTATATTAAAATATTCCATCTGGTTTTTATTTATTATTTTTCAATACATACCCCAGTATAAAGAATATCCGGATTTGTATTCGGCTCTGGCATAGCAGCATAATTTGCCTTAGCACCCAAGCTAGGCAAATTTGCCGATAAAATTCTTCCCGAATTTTTTAGTAAATTTGTTGTTTTTAATAGGCGCAGCATTTTCTCTATTCAAATAATCCGCGAAACCTCTTCGTAGAACAAAGCAGTGCACACGCAACAGACGAATGACTGACCGGCCGGTAAAACAAAATCGCGAAACGTCGTTGTTGAAAACAACTATTCGCACACAACAAAACAAATCGAACGATTGATGATAATAGCATGCGAAAAAAGCTTTTCATTTTATAGTGCCAGTGATGGGACATGGGGATAGTGGGTACAAAAAAATGTACATTTATTAGCAGAAATGAAGGAAATGGGGATATTACGCCATGGAAGATATTTTAGTATTTTTACAAGTTTTCAGACCAAAAAGTTAAATAAAAAGATCCGGATTATATATATCCGGATTATATATATATAATGATAAGCAGTTACTTAACGACGTAGTACAAAAACATGACCAATGCCATAGTATCAACACTATGTCGTTCTGTATTGGCATCAGTGTCGTGTCAGCTGCTGCAGAATTGAACAAAAGCTTTTTATTTTGGGAGAGCACATGAATTTGCCAAGTGTTGCCATATTGGACTATTTGTAATAAATACACACGTATAATAGCGTGGTTTTATTTTTGATTAGTGGATAACATAAATTTGGGCATTATGAGTATAAATATTGAAAATAAATTTTGAGGTAAGACAAGGTTCATGCTAAAGGTTAAGAGTCACTCAATTTCTGAAAGTAAACCAGTAAAAACTCTATGTTGCCTCCACCATAACGTGGACATTCAAAATTTGTTAAAAAGATCGGGGCTCTATAATGGAGAAAAATATTCAAAATTAAGCGGGACATATAGTATGCAAAATCCCCATTCGTACACTCAATTAAAAATGAAAAATTTACAAAGTATTCAATCCAATATGCTAATTTTTAAAAATTTCATACAGATTTATACAAAAATACACGCAAAGAAAAAACATGATTGAGCCAACAATATTCGAAGAGCAAATTGTATGGTAAATATATGGTTGGTTTCTATTTTTATAACCTTCACCACACTGCGGTACAGGGTATTATTTTATTTTTATTTATTTATTCGAATGGAGATAGACCAATGGTTCCTTTTGAGAATATGAATAGAATCTCTTTCTGAGTCGATTTATGCATGTCCGTCTGTCCGTCCGTCCATGTATTTTTGTGAACAGGTACAGGTCGCATTTATCGTCCGATTTGGATGAAATTTTGCACAGGTAACTTATGTGGTCCAAGGACGAACCCTATTTAAATTAGAGAAAATCGGTTCTGATTTACATATAGCTCCAATATATAGTTTCGTCCGATTTAAGGTAAATGGTGCACCAAACTCCCAATATTTGTCCGATTCGTACAAAACTTTGTACAGCGTACTGAATTAGGTCCATATTGATGTACACGACGTTTATCGTCCGATTTTTGGTAAATGGTTCACCAAACTCACAATATTTGTTCGATTCAAACAAAATTTTGCACAGTTTAATGTCCGTGAAGTATTTTTTTTAATTGGTCCAGATTTATATATAGCTGCCATATATAGTTTCGTCCGATGTTTGGTAAATTGTGCACCAAACTTTCAATGCACAATCGATACAAAATTGTACATATCATACTGAATTATGTCCGGTTTGATGTATTTGAAGTTTTGTGGAAATCGCTTGAGATTTAGATAAAGCTCCCATATATATCTTTGCCCGATTTTTTGTAAATTATGCACTAAACACCCAGTATTTGTCCGATTCAAACAAAAATTTGCGCAGCGTACTGAAATAGGTCCGTATTGATGTATCCGAAGTTTTGTGGAAATCGGTTCATTTTTTTTTTTGAAAACGGTTAAGATTTAGATAATTCGCATATATAGTTTCGTCCGATTCTATGTTAATGGTGAACCAAACTCCCAATATTTGTCCGACTGAGACAAAATCTTGCCCAGTTTATTGAGTTAGGTTCAGATAGTAGACGTATATGAAGTGTTGTTGAAATCGGATCAGATTTAGATATAGTTCCCATATATATTTTCGTCCGATTTTATGTAAATGGTGCACCGAAGACCTACGTTTATTCGATTCGCACGAAATTTGGCAGAGTTGAGTTTAGAGTGATGTGTATTAATGTTGCGAAAATCGGTTTAGATTTAGATATATCTCCCATATATATTTTTGTTAGATCTTATGTAAATGGTGCACCGAGGAGCCTATGTCTGTTCCATATACACGAGATAAAATTGTGGACAGCGCACTGTACTGCAGCATACCAAATGGTATGCGCCCTGATTGCTCAAGTATGTCCAGATTTACATATAGCTCCAGATACATTGTTTTGTCTCGATTTCATGCAAATGGTACACCAAAGAATCCGATTGTCATGCAGTTTTTCATAGATTTCACACATCACACATTTAGTTTCGCCTGATTTCATTTCAATTGTCCTCCAAAGATGCTACGTCTGTTCTATCGACAGGATATTGTATATATTAGCATCTCTTGCATGTATCCAAAACGGTGAAGGGTATCATATAGTCGACCCGTCCGACTTTTGAAATTTCGTTATTGTTTTTTTTTTTTGCAATGATATTTTTTTAAATATTAATATTATATAAATATTTGCACCCGCATCGGTACTTCTCAAACTAATCCTGTTGGATCTGCACTCCTGGGCAGATCAGGGTACGGTAACCTTTTTATTCCTTCTTCCATTTTCTTTTCAAGGGAAACCCTTATGGAACATAGTATTCCATTACGTCTACATCGATTATCTCTTCGTATTCTTTCAGCCGATTTCAGCATAGGCAAATTTGTATATATCAAATGTTTTGCATGCACATCTGTTCACTCACCTCGTTATGGCCAAATATTTTCTAATTTACAAAAAAGATGTTGTTTATCGATGGGGGCAGTACCACCCCCACAAAATTGCTGATTTTAAAAATATTACAATTTGATAACAGGGCTATACTTTGACAGGTTTTTTTATAGAACGTGCACAAACGCACACATGTGTTTATACACATATTATAAAATATTGATAAGATTATGCCATATACAAACAGACATACATTATAATAATATTTGTATTATTTTCCGCCAAAAAAAGAAATAACAAATTATTTCTTAGAACGCAATCATATCATTAATTTAATTTACGATATTGCCTGGATACATTAACACATCTAATAAGTTTTTTTACTATATTCCCAAATTTGGTCTGTTCCAGAACCTGCAAGAATGTAAAATTTTTTACTACGATAACATTATTTCCTTTATGATATCGGAAAAAATAGTACAAATTAGTATATTCTTGCAATACGGGGACAGACCCATTGTTTACTATATTCCAAATATTAGTACTATTCAAGCCATCGTTTTATATAATTTTTTTTTACCCTTATCTATGAAGATATATTAAATTATGCGGACTCATTTTAATCCACATTCAATTTACGAAATGACCCCTCCATTCCAAACAAATTATCAAAATCTACAGGTTTACCGGGTCTTAATTGTTCATCGGTACCATATTTAGCATCCTCAGCAAAGTAATCACTATATTCCAAGAATTTCTTATGCCATGTATCGATTATTTCCGGTATAGAACCATTTTCACCACCATATTCTTTGGGTAAATATTTCAAGGGGATTTTTTCGTACATTTTTTCAATATTGGAACCATAGATGACCATCTGAAAAAATTAAGAATCAAATTATAAAATCCCTATAACTTAATTCATCCATTAATCAAACTTACCCTATCCACTTGTTTCTTGGACATCATTGGCTTTAGCATATTGAAAACAGATTCAAATATCGATGGAGCATTAATGGCATGTGAGGCCTTTGGTCTCAAGGGCATAGCCTCCTCTGAATATACAGTCATTTTCTTCATTAAACTTGGTGTAACCTGAAAGAAATGCTCCTTGGTCCAACCCTTCAGATCCATAATGTGTACAAAACCATTAACAATGGCATAATCATCTTCCCACATTAGAATTTCATTACAGGCCTGGGCAACACGCATAATATCGGCAAAGTTATATTTCGAGGGGTCATAGCAGCCATTGCGTATCAATAAAATTCTTGGTCCTGTTTCATTTAATGGGGTGGGCAGTACCAAGCCAATGCTGTAAATATAAAAAAATTAAAACAATTAACGAGAAATTACTTCAATAAAATCTAATAAATCTTACCCCAATTTAATTATTTCCTCAATGTGTGGATTCTTGACATCCCGCAAAGAAAACAGTTCGGGAAACTTCGATCTCAGCATATAATAACGATCAATTTTCGATTTGGCCTTTTCCAAACTAAATTTGCAGCCACGCAAAAATGCCAAAAGGAATTGATCATCGGTACGTGCCCTTAAATGAGGCTGTTGACTAATCCATGTCTTCAAAGCTTCAATATCTGCTGCAACACGCTCGGGATCTTCATGCAGTTCATCAATGGCAATTTTTTGCAAAACTGGTGTCAATGGTCGCACCATGATTCGTTCTCTTTTGTTTTTAATATAATTTTGTTGTGACCCCTGGCTCTTGAGTGGCAAGACTATTCGTACATGTTTTAAATAAGTATACCTACAGTCGTCCACAGTTAATGGACGCTAAAGTTAGTAGCCAATCAAACATAAAGTTGGATATCAATTGATGATAAGGTATTGTGCGATTATATTTCACAAATTTCAAATACTAAAATTTTGAGATAAGATTTGCAAGAACAAATTTGCTGTGTCAGAAGGTGTTTAGGTGGGTATAGAAATACCCTACAACTGTGTATGTAAAAAAAAAAAACTAAAAACTGTGTATGTAAAAAATATCGATATCGGATCGAATGGTATACTTTCCGAAAAACGTCTTTATAAACATCAGTTTAACACTAAATTTAATTGACCACAATCTATGCAATCTCCAGGACAGCCACGCAGAAGATGGTCGATTGTCTCCGTATCCTCGCCATTACAGAGTCTGCAGTAATCAGTAACATTATTGGTCCCATTTAATCGTAAAGGCTCTAATGCTGTCCAGTAATAGCTCCCGTCATTACTCTAATTTCCGTTTTGCTCAGGCCCAACAGTGAATTTGTTATTTTGGCTGACAGATTATTACATTACACCTAGGTTCGTTGTATCAAAATTCATTGGCTTTTTCGTCAAAGAACGTCTAAAAATTCCGATGGCAGATGGGTGGTTTGATTGTGTCAGCGATTGCTAGATCTGTAAATTGTGATCCTCGTCTGGTTTTTCATTACCCATGAAGTCAGTGTCCTAGTGTCCAGCACAGGATCTTGAAGAGTTTTTATGTGAGTACCTGCCAATAGGCCAACTTCACAGTGGCTGAGCCACAGGCGGAAAAGCGCTCACCAATGCACCAGCACCGAAGTACTGTACCAATTGGAGAGCATGCAGAAGGCACACTCTCCCCCTTGGTGAGGGTCGAAACCACTACCCCCGCGAAGCTCCCCAGGGGGCCACACCAACTGTCAGGCTGGATCGACAGATCTAGGGGCACCTGACACCCGCGGTACGGAAAAGCTCCGCTCAGGCTCGAGACCGAAGCCTCTCCCAGTTTGACGCTCGTCCGGGCTGGTATCCCAAAACAACAATAAGCAACGACGATAACCGCAAGTGGCCAGGAAAAACCTGGCCACAAGCAGTGACAAATACACAAATCACAAACAATTAACATGCTGTCCTCACGGACTGCACAAAGGGCTCAAAGGACCGCGGCATCGCACATCACAACACAAACAATGAACAAAACTGCCCTCACGGACAGCCTACACTACATCCATAGGACGAGTGAAGCACATGAAGTGGAAACCACGAACCACCCACGATGCACAGACAACAGCAGGCAGCACGTGCACCACCTACAACCGCCGAACACCGCACCAAGACCAGCACCGCCACCCGGTGCAAGTACCCACGACCACCCGGTGCAACCGACCAACCCAACTACAAGGGGGCTGTGCACGAGGACCACCTCCGCTAACTACTGTTCTTCTCCTAACTGCTTCACGAGCAAAACTACTTAAACGACCAAAGGTCCGATCGTCTTCAAGTGCCCTATTGAAATCCCA
Organism: Musca vetustissima; assembly: GCF_032173495.1. NCBI lineage: Eukaryota > Metazoa > Arthropoda > Insecta > Diptera > Muscidae > Musca > Musca vetustissima. The sequence goes on from NW_026882293.1 coordinate 301,943, forward strand.
CACCGCCCCTCCATTCGATATACCCATACTTGCTAAATCTCTAATGTCATCATAATAACAGCATTCCGTCAGTATATGCTTCCAGTCCTCAGTCATCCCGCACCCACATAAATCCGTCTGGGACAGGCCTCTTTTATGCAGAAAAGCATTGAGAGAGCCATGCCCCGTCAGTAAGAAACCAGTACTTAAGCCGAAGCGAAAGTCTGGCCGGTCCACTACGAACGTTGCGTCACGAATAAATTCGTACGTCAACCTCCCTTTGTCACTGTTCGTCCACCTTGTGTCCAGCACAGTCGATAGTTGAGAGTTAGTGTTTCCAAATCTGCTCAACACTCGATGACATCAGACTTGTTATACAGGATTTTATGGCTTTAAGAGCGTCTTGACTATACACAAATATAGCCACCGGTTCAACGATCTCTGCATCCAGACTTCTTATGAATTCTGCTGCCTTCCAAATCGCGAAGATTTCATCTTGGAAAACACTACTGTTGCTATCCAACTTGTAGGTAAGCTCAAGGTCTAACCTTTCACAGTAGACGCCAGCTCCTGTACCTTCTTCAATCTTGAATCCATCTGTAAAAAAATCCAAAACGGTGGCGAAAAATTACTTCAATAAATATTCTAATATTCATTACAAAAGCAACTGTATCCATACATAATGCATCCTATTACCTATTGATGTTCTCAAAATGTTCAGTACAGATATTTTTCATTCTTTGACTTTCTACTAAGTGTGGAGTATAAGAAATTCTGTAAAAGCAAAACCAGTGGCGAGAAATTACTTCAATCAATATTTTAAAATGCATGTCAAAAGCGACGTTATCCATACCCAATGCATCCGATTATCTATTGTCCTCAAAATGTACATTAGATTTTTATTACAAAACATTCACATTTTTGGATTGGTGTATCTTCTGAAGGTCACTTTGGTATGTATCATATATCCCCTTAAACCAAATACACCACCTTTTCCCCATACCAACTACAATAAAAACGTGCAACAAACATTAGTTTATTTTCTGTTTAATTCACCAAATCTTATCAATAAAATGTCTTTAAAGTTTTTTTGTTTTTATAGTCCACGAAACAACCGAATCGTATACACTATCAATTGATATCCATTATTTGATAGCAAGCTGTGGGTTCACTTTACTATGTTTAGGTTCTTCATAATTTAGTATCAACTAAATTCGACTTGTTAAAAGACCTATACAATGGTGCGACCATTACCGCCCGGTTTGCAAAAAGTTGCAATTGAAGAACTTCACGAAGATCCTGCTCGAGTGCAGGATGATATAGATGCTCTAAAGACATGGATTCAGCAACAACCCCATTTGAGGGCACGTACCGATGATCAATTTCTAGTGGCGTTTCTGCGTGGCTGTAAATACAGTTTGGAAAAGGCCAAATCCAAAATCGACAAATATTATATGTTACGTTCCAAATTTCCGGAATTGTTTTCATTGCGGGATGTCGATGAACCAAAGATACAAGAAATCATTAAATTGGGGTGAGATACTTTCAAATTCTAAATTTTGAAATTTATTTATATTATTTTTTTACAGAATTGGCATTGCCTTACCCACACCACTTAATGAAGATGGCCCCCGCATAATGCTTGTACGCAATGGCTGTTATGATCCGGAAAAATACAACTTTGCCGATATAATGCGTGTCTTCCAGGCCTGGAATGAAATCCTAATGTGGGAAGATGATTATGCCATTGTTAACGGCTTCGTTCACATTGCCGATTTGAAAGACTGGAATAAACAACATTTTTTCCAAATGACACCAAGTTTAATGAAAAAAATGACAGTCTATTCGGAAGAAGCAATACCTTTGCGACCAAAATCCTCGAATTTTATTAATGTACCCTCGATATTTGAATCGCTATTTAATGTGGTCAAACCTATGTTGTCGGAAAAGCAGCTTAAGAGGGTGTGTACCAGAAATTGAGATATTTACGTTTTATTATATATATTTGTATTGCTTTTTTTGGTATAACTTTTCAGATGGTCGTCTATGGTTCAAATTTGGATAAATTTTATGAAAAAATACCTCAGAAATATTTGCCCAAAGAATATGGCGGTGAAAATGGTTCAATTCCCGAAATTATTGCCGAATGGGAACAGAAATTCCAGGCATACAAGGAATATTTTAAAGAGGATGCCAAATATGGTACCGATGAACACCTGAGACCGGGTAAACCTATTGATTTTGATAATCTGTTTGGTATGGAGGGTTCTTTCCGCAAACTTAATGTAGATTAGAAAAAAAATTTTCTTAAAGATTAAGAATAATATGAAGTGTGAAAATAAAATATAAAAAAGGTTTATAAATTGTCGCAACAATTCAATATTAAAATCTGGTTAGTATCCATAAAAGATATATTATGATTTGTGAACCGGAATACAGGTAAAAAAGTGAGAATAAATATCAGTGCAATTTCAAAGTATTGTTATAAGACCTTCGGAATCGATTAAAAATCGATTACGAATAAAAACATGACGAGAAATTACTTCAATACATACTTCACACGACCTACTTCACACGACCGAGAAATTACTTCAATAAATGCAAATCTCTAGGTAAATTAACACGACCTTCTGAATATCAGCGCCATACTTAATAGGATGCCGCCAGTATTGTTATCAGACCTACTAAGACCATTGCGAATCGATACATAATAAAAACGTAACGAGAAATTACTTCAATAAATGTAAATCTCTAAGTAAATTCACGAGGATCTCAACCTACAGATCTAGCAATCGATTGCTCAATCAAACCTGTCATCTTTTTCGGAACTTTGAGGCGTTCTTTGGCGAAAGTGCCAATAAATTTTGGCACAACGAACCTAGGTGCAATGGGTCAAGATCTATCTGGCCAAATTTGTTAACCAAGAGAACAAACTCACTGTTGAACCTGAGCAAACCTGAAATTTGAGTAATGACAGGAGTCTTTAGTGGTAATTGCAATATCAGGGTATTTACCAGCAAATGGGACCATGATGTTACTGATTACTGCAGACTCTGTGCTGACGAGGATACAGTTCTGGCCGTCTGTAGGCCAGAACTGTGTCGCTGTCCAGTTCTGGCCTACAGACCGTTTCTAACCTTCTTTTCAACTATGGAACCTGCTTTAATCTACAGCATAATTTAAAACCTAAAGTGGTTGGGAAAGTGCAACCTTAGCACGTAATATGTTTACTATCCAATTTCTATAGCCATCGAAACTATTCCCACCTTTCTCCTAATACTTCTTGTTAGCTTCTTATCCTTTCTTTCCCCCTTTTCTCCCCTACAGATCTCTCCATAACTTTCATGGATGATCACAATGGGCGGTCTCAGAGTGCTGCAGAAACATTAGTGACTGCACATGCCCAGTCAATACGAATATTGAGAGTAAAATGTTAAGACAATATCACCAGTATTCTAATCGGATCTAAAAAAGGACTTTTTGACTCTAACCCGAATAAACCGATAACGAGAAATTACTTCAATAAATGAAAATCTGCCACATGTCCTTTTGTATATATTTCGGAATATGTTTCCGGATTCATTGCTTGAAAATCTACATCTAGATGGTCCAACTGAATATTGTCTACGAACAGCGGTTTTAAAGTATAGATAATTTAAATGTATTTAGATTGCTTCGAGACCAGAGCACTCGCTCCTGAAAAAATACCCCATAAAGTACTGAATACTAACCTCTATATAATTATTTTTTTTTCAAATCAGTGATACACTGATATCAAAGGTCGGGTCCCCAAAAATTGGGTAAAACACAAAAAAATTGCATGTGTTTATTTTCTAACAACCTTGCAGTATAGTATTTATGTGGCGACCTTTGATAAACTAATCTAATCTGCTCGACAATTTTTGTATTTAACAACAATTTAGAACAATACAAAATGTTTATATACCAAACCATAATATTGTCAGTACTTGTCGTATAGGATAGTCAATTTGCAGTTCGATTAGTTATAACCATGACATTGAATTTGCGACCACTTTCATCAGCCTTGCAACAAAAGGCCATCGAAGAATTAAATGAGAATCCCAATAGAATTGCTGAAGATCTGCAAATGTTTAGAGAATGGATATTGAAACAACCTCATATCCGATCACGTATGGATGATCAATTTTTAATTGCATTCTTACGCGGTTCGAAATATAGTTTGGAAAAGGCTAAAAAGAAATTGGATAGTTACTATACAATACGTACTAATTTTCCGGAACTTTTTGAATCCCTAGTTGATGAACAGAGAGCAAGAGCTATATTGAGAATGTGGTAAGTAGAACAACTCAAAAAATACGAACTCCACTTTTGTTTATATTAAGATATTTAACCCTTTATGGCCCAATGTTGCCCACAGCCAACAAAATGTTCTAGAGCTTATATTTAATACGAGGCAAGTAAATATATATTTTTTGGATTATATATATTAAGAGCTGACTATGGGCGACACATATCAAAAGAAAAAACTAAAAAAAATTAAAATTTTTGGTCAAGTTGTACGCTTTTCAATACATAGATGAGTGCAAAAATATGTACAGTACCAAATTGTGTATACAGTCCAAAATATTTAAATCGCTTTTTATTCAAAATGTACGAATCGTACTCTCTAAATTGATGTTGAGTCTTGTAAAAAAGAACCTACAGAATAATTAAAAGTGATTTTTTGGTCGATATTGCATTTGTTTTTGTTGTTATTGGACTTTTATTTTTCGGAAAGAAGGTACTGTATCTCCCGAATGCAAGGATGTAGCGGCGTAAAAAATGGCTTTAAGCCACTTTCAAAATAAACGACTCCTCTTTATTAAACCCTCTAATAATCATATGCATTCTAAATTATTTCCAGTCTTGGTGCCCATTTACCTATACCCTTGGGTGAGGGTGGACCACGTCTGGTTCTAATGCGTCCTGGACATTATAATCCCGATTTAGCATCGCTATATGAACTTATGAAACTAGATTTGCTATTCAAAGATTTAATCATCCTGGAAGATGATCATGTTGTCGTTGGAGGTTATGTCCATTTAATAGACTTTGCTGGATTTTCCACCAAACATGCTCTACAATTTCAACCGGCTAAAATGAAACATCTTATTTATTATACCGAAGAGGCATTGCCCATACGAACACGCGCTCAACATTTATTCAATACTGGTACGGCTTTTGAAACCATTTTTGGAATGATGAAACCTTTATTGCCCGGGAAAGTTAAGGAAAGGGTAGGTAAGGGATAATAAGTTATAGAATCCTCAATAAATATATTTAAATATGTTTTTAGATAATGGTCCACACCAGCATGGAATCCGTTTACCAACAAGTCCCTCTAAAATATTTCCCCAAAGAGTATGGCGGTGAAAATGGCAGCATTGAAGAGATAGCCGCAATTGGTGAAGATATGCTAATGAGATATCGTGAATATTTGGCCGAACAAAAAGAATATGGTACCGACGAAAAGCTAAGGCCAGGAAATCCTATAAATTTTGATGCCATTTTTGGTGTTGAGGGGTCTTTTCGTAAATTGGAAGTTGATTAGAAGCGAAGAATTTATATTTATGACACTCGATACTAATACTCAAACTTTATGAAAAAAATCTTGCAGAACATAGCCAAATATATTAAGCGGAAGAAAAAAATGTGAAACCAGAAAAAAGTTAAGTGTTTTGGAAACTTCCATCTCTGTTATGAACATATGTTAAATTTTGTTTCGATCTGGCAACTCCTTCATATAGAAACAGGTGTTCAAAAAAGACGCATCCGCAATTTTTTACAATGAAGGCACGCATTTCTAATTTTTCCATTGTAAACAATTGCGGAGGTGTTTTTTTTTTTTGAACGCATATGTGTTCATAACAGAAATGGAAGTTTCCAAAACATACATTTGCTAGTGGACTTGCCACACATGTGCACATAAAATCTATTGTTTTGAAAGTTTTCGTAAAATGTCTCCCAGAAATACATCTTTGTCTATCAAACTAAAGCTCCAGTTAATATCTCAAGCAAAAAAGAAAGAAAAAACAAAGCACCAATGTCCACCGATATTTACCCTTGCTGGGTAATTAACCGGGGTCCACGGATAATTACCCTAGCGAGGTAATTAACCGTGCACTCTTAATTACCTTAATCCAAAGAAGGTCCTTCACAAGTTGAAAGAGTTTTGCTTTAAAAACTATTCAATATGGGACCACTTTTTGTCATAACCCTTATATAAAGCCCGCCCATTTTCTGTATTTTTATTGCCCCAACCTCATTCAAATAGTGAGAAATTACTTCAATATATTTTAAGTAACTTGGAAGATTTCAATCTTTATAAAATAAAATTAATCATGGTTTGAAAATCGGTAAGGAATTCTAAATTAACATTCCATAATTTGGGTATGACCTTGCCTATGTCTTTATATGGCAACTTTTTTAAGGTCCCGCAGAATTTTAAGTATTCTTACAGAGTTTTGATTGTCTTAACCTCATTCAAATAGTGAGAAATTACTTCAATGTATTTTAAGCAACTTGGGAGATTTTAATATTTTCCTAACTAAAAATTAACTTCTTGGTTTGTCGATCTTTAGGAATTCTAAATTAACATTCCTTATTTTGGGTATGATCTTGCCTTTGTTCAATAGTCTTTAAATAGCCATTCTATAAAGATCCCGCACGAGTTTACGTATTTTTATGATACTAGGCTCTTTTTTCAAGTGGCTCTAATTTGGCATTCCAGATTCCTGTTGTTGGGTAAAAATTCCTTTCTTGAAAATACTTAGTATATGTCCAAGTTTTGACATAACCCCCATATAAAGGTGCCGCCTCATTTTAGGTACTTTGATGGCCCTCATTTATCCCCTACGGATGGAAGATCTTCCATGAGTCTTTAACATGCCCTCTCTAGGGTCACTAAAGAAATTTTCCTGCAACTGTTCATCTTTATATAGAAGGCCTTTTCCATAAAGACATTTACCTGTAACTGTTCTCCTAAAAATAGGCTTTATGGAAGAAATTCTTCAGATTCTCTGTAATTAAAAATTTTTCTTTACATAGACATAGTCTTCGCTCGAAAATTAGAAAAAAAGGCGAACATATCATTTTTTTTTTTGAAAATTGCATATTTCCGATTTATCCTAGTCCCTACGATAGCTATATAGGTCTAGAATAAAGTGTAAAATTTTGAGAAACGATTGGATTAACCTCTTTGGTTATGATTTTAACCCATAAACTTGTCGTTCTGAAGTCTATGCAAAATTCCATGTCAATCGAGCATACCATTTCTATGTAGTCGAGCAGAACTATATGTATACCGATTTGAAGCAATTTTACAATTTACAGTAAAGCATACACTCAAAAATTTTATTTGAATCAAACAAACGTTAGATAGGAGCTTTATCTAAATCTTAACCAATTTTTTTTCAAATTCCAGTGTTCATCCTTGGGCCACATATGTGGGCTGTACCACTTTTCACCTCATTTGGGATCATAAATGCGAACTGTAGTTTGTTAACAATCGTATGTCCGACTCAGAAAGTGATTCTATGCATATTCTCAAAAGCAACCATGGGTCTATCCCGTTTCTTTTTGTCTATTACAAAAGTATGCACAAAGACATAATACCCTGTACCACAGTGTGGTGAAGGGTGTAATAAAAAAAATAGATTTTTTGAAACCAAGAATGGAGGGTCCACTTAAATCTATAAAACATACATAATTACAGATCTCGAATTTTCCGCATGAAGTTATTCTACCCAATGAGCAATGCTTAGCCGATACTGCATGAACCGCTCCCTTATTTGCTTCCTTATGAAATTCAAAAAGCCTAAAAATATGCTATCAATTTCACTTAATTATCATATATCTACTAATTTATACATATGTACATTAGTGTGGGTACCTTAAAAATTACTTAACTATTCTAAATCTTCAAATATTTAATCATTTGGTTCGCTTAGAGGCAGGAACATAACGACTTTCATTACTGAAAGCCTAAACATTCTGGATAATGGAAATGACGCTTATGACTACTACCTCAATTTCGATCTGCGTTGCTGTTTTGGTCCTATTCAGAGGTTTCTAAATAAAATAAAGTCCGATCTTATCGGATATACATCATTTTTATACCCTCTTTACAACCATATGGTAGTGTGTATATTAAATTTGTCATTCTATTTGCAACACCTCGAAATATTCATCGGAAAACCCTAAAAAAAATATATGTATTCTTGATCCGCCTGCTGAAACACGATGATGGAGATTGCAATATTTAAGATATAGCTCTGAAAATTTGCACAGACATTGCTATTATTGTCAGGAGGTTTGGTATTACAAATGGGATATATCGATTCAGGTCTTCATGTAGACCCCATATAACGGTAACGCCCAATATTCGATATTTTGGTAGCCCCCATTAAACGGTACTCTTTGGTATTATGACGATTTTGGGCAAGTTCTGTGAAATCTTACTACCAAAAATGATTAATGGTGACCGAATTTGCGGGGTACTAATAATGCAGGATAGTCCCCAATATTCGGTATTCTGCCGATATTGGACACGTTTTTTTCAACCCAATTGGCTGTACTTGGTATTTTGGGTCTCATATAATGATACCCCAATATTCGGTATTTTTTGACACGTTTTTCAACCGAATTGACTGGGTGAGAAGCATATAGGTTCCTTTTGAGAAGCATAGAATCACTTTTTGAGTCGATTTACGCATGTTCGTCCATGTATTCTTATATACAAAGTACAGGTCGCATTTATGATCCGATTTGGATGAAATTTGGCACAACTCACTAATTTGGCCCAAGGACGAACCCCACTGAAATTGGAAAAAATAGGTTCGGATATATATTTTCGTCCGATTTACTATAAATGCTGCACATTTCTTTCGATTTACATGGAATTTGGCACAGAGTACTGATTTGAGTCTAGAATGTTATGTATTAAGTTTCGTGAAAATCGGTTCAGATTTAGATATAGCTCCCACCTATATATTCGTCCAAAAGAATCAAATTTAGGCCAATTTGCACGAAATTGGGCATAGCGTCCTGAATTGATTCTAGAATAATGTGTGTTAAGTTTCGTGAAAATCGGTTCAGGTTTATATACAGCTCTCATATATATTTTCGTCCGATTTTCAGTAAATAGTGCACCAATGAATCAAATTTAGGCCGATTGGCACGAAATTTCGCACAACATACTGAAGTTAGTATAGCTAAACTTGTGCCAAGTTTTATTAAAATCGGTTCAGATTTAGATATAGCTCCTACTTACATTTTTGTCCGATTTTTTGTAAATAGTGTACGAAAGCCCCTACATTTATTTCGATTTGCACGAAATTTGGCATAGCGTCCTGAATTGAGTTTAGAATGATGTGTGTTATGCTTCGTGAAAATCGGTTCAGATTTAGACATAGCTTCCACCTATATATTCGTCCGATTTTCAGTAAATAGTGCACCAAAGAATCAAATTTAGGCCAATTTGCACGAAACTGCGCATAGCGTCCTGAATTGATTCTAGAATGATGTGTGTTAAGTTTCGTGAAAATCGGTTCAGATTTATATACAGCTCCCATATATATATTTTCGTCCGATTTTCAGTAAATAGTGCACCAAAGAATCAAATTTAGGCCGATTGGCACGAAATTTCGCACAACATTAAAATCGGTTCAGATCTAGATATAGCTCCTACATATTTTTTTGTCCGATTTTTTGTAAATAGTGTACGAAAGCCCCAACATTTCTTTCGATTTGCACGAAATTTGGCATAGCGTCCTGAATTGAGTTTAGAATGATGTGTGTTAAGTTTCGTGAAAATCGGTTCAGATTTAGATTTTTAGTAAATAGTTCACCAAAGAATCAAATTTAGGCCAATTTGCACGAAATTGGGCATAGCGTCCTGAATTGAGTTTAGAATGTTATGTGTTAAGTTTCGTGAAAATCGGTTCAGATTTAGATATGGCTCCCATATATATTTTCGTCCGATTTTCAGTAAATAGTGCACACAGGAATCAAATTTAGGCCGATTGGCACGAAATTTTGCACAACGTACTGAAGTTAGTATAGCTTAACGTGTGCCAAGTTTTATTGAAATCGGTACAGATTTAGAAATAGCTCCCATATATATTTTCGTCCGATTTTATGTAAATGGTGCACCAAAGACGCTAAGTTTGGCCGATTGGCACAACGTACAAATATTCAAAGGGATATAAATTTGTCCCATTGTCCTAACCGATTGTTTGTATTTTGTGGTTAGGGATATAAAAAGTTCGACGAACTTTACAAAGGTCTTTAGATGTTTTTCGTTATATTGGAATCTTTTTGATAATCAGGTATAGTTTGCAGGGTTGCTTTTTTTGCTGCAAAAATGAGTTTTCCATCGAATTTAATGTAAATTAATATTTTAAATTCAAATTGGGTAGCAATTTTTCCTACCAAAAAATTTCAGTATTGGTCTATAACAGGCACGGGCAGAGCGTAAAAAATTCTGTTCTCACGCACTTGGCTTTGTGTGTGTGTCAATGGTTTTTCAATTGGTTCAGTTGAATGTGTGTGAGAGAATAATGATACTTACTCTCGCGAGAGTGCAGGCGTGCGGTGGTTCGCCCGACTGTGGTCTATAATATTAGTAGATATTATTCGGTATTTTTGGGATTATGAGTTCGTTTTTATCAGAATTGGCTGTAATTTCTTTTTCATCGGGTGTCAAATCCCCCTAGGTACCGAACGATTGCAAGTATTTTAAATGTCCATCTCATGGTGGAGGGTATAAAATGTTCGACACGTCCGAACTTAACGGCGTTTTTCGTGTTTATTATAAATACTATTAAAAACTTGGGAACCACTAACAGAATCAACATTTTTTTCAGTTTTCCCGCATTGCAAATGGTGTTTAAGGTTCGAGCCCCATAATACCCTGATTACTTTTTTTGTATGATTTTGAATAGTCATTCATACCTTACATTTTTTTATTTGATATAATTCGATATATTTTACACCTTAAAATATCCCCTCTTTTTTTAACAATCATAACACCTGTGTTATTTATTTTATACGACCTTCCGATTCATGAGTTATCAAATCAAACCCAACAAAAAAGACGGAAACGTGTATAAGCAAAATTTTTATCATTTACGTAAATAAAAAAAAAAAACAAAACTGAACTTATCATTCAGACGAAGCACATTTTTCCATATTTATCATATTTCTAGAGATTGTTGTTGGGGTCTTCGTCAGTCCTCATTACTAAATCCCGATGAAGAGGAGGAGTGATAACAAGCGAGACAAAAAATATATATTTTTTTAATAAAACACCTGAAAAGGGTCGAAAAGCATATTACAGAAATGTATATCTTACCAAAGATAATGATGAATTGATGATATCAATTTAGGCATTTTTTTTTGCTCGGGTGTATCCACTCTCCCCCATTGAAAGGGAGGGGACATATTGAATAGGTTTCAGGTGTTTGTGGTGTGAAAATGCACAATGCAAAAAAGCGTTATTTTGTTCTGCTGCTAATCATCATCATTGATAAAAATAAGTGCGGCTAATCAATTATGGTCCTCTACTTTTAGCTGTAGATAAGACGGTCACTAGGCACACTCGAAATTATAACTCTGTTGTTGTTTACAAATCATTCGGAATCTGATTCACTTTTTTTAAATTATACACCAGTGCAAAATATATAGTATCTTATCGAATAATTTTGTTGGTAATTTCACATTAAGACTTGTGATTATTTCTTTGTTTTTTAAAATTAGTTCGAATTAATCATAATTTTATAGATTTGAAGTATATCAATAGGATATTGATTTGTATATTTGCTTGAGGTGAAAATAATGAAGGTGTCAAAATTTTAAATTTTTGTTAGAGATAAAGAAAAAATATCATCTTTAAAATGGCATGTACATTAGAACTATTTGCGGAATTAACCTCCTTTATAAGTATTTTTTTAACATATATACAATAAAATTAACAATTTAATAGTACGTTTACATTTAACGTTTAAATCCCCTAATTTTTTTCATGTCTCATTCATATATTTATTATGCACAATATTTGAGAATATTCAGAGATTTCCAGTGTTCTCTTCTCATATTTAAATTCATATACCAAAATGTACTATTCTGAACTATTTTAATGCATGTATGATTGGTCTGCTGTATCTTGTCTTAGGTCATGGAGATGCCATCTATCGTTGCCTAGGAACAATGCCTCCTTGAATTTTGTGCAGTGTTTGTGGTTCTTTCTTTTTTTTTCCAATTAACTCCTCTCCTCCTTGGCTCACGTCCTATTTGGTAATAGAATGTTCAGAGCCATGTCTCCATATGTAGCTTAAGCTACGAATTTGACTTTATCCATAGATGGTGGTTTGTGTTTTGCAGATTGACTTCGATCTTCTTTAAGAATTTGACCACAACGTTCAGACTTTCTAAGCCTTGTGTATCAGTGAACTCTTCTACTGTGAAGGAGTCACATAGTTGCGAAAAGCATCTTCTTTTGTTATTAAATTTACGAAAATTAAAAAATTTCATGCGCAGCTGTTTGGATTCTGTTGAACGACTCGTGATTTATAGGTTATCCGTATTTAAAAACACACGTGTTAGTTAAGCGAACGCTTAACAACCGCCATTTTGTAAAAATCTATTTTTAAGCCCGTGGGCGTGTAATACTCATTTAAAATTTTTACGTCTTTCTTGTGAGCCGTCCGAGGACGAACTGTGGTTCTTTCTTTCTTCTTACGTGAGAAAAAAAAACAGGTGACTTTCGCTAGCTTGGGGACCCGATTAATAGATCTTCGTTTCTAATTGAAGTCGACGTACAATGTTGCCAATCATAAGAAATATTACTGCATTAAATTTGACAGGTGGCCGTATTACCTTGGCATGATGAGAGTCCTATTAATAAGGTAACCCAAAAAGGGAAAAACATATGTTTGTTCTTAAGTTTAACGTTGCATGTACTATGGCACAATAAAAAGGTAGTCCATTTAGATCAGCTGATGTCTCGTTTAACTGTAAAAGTGCGTTAATTTCTACTTGAATTCGATGTTCAATGTTGCCAACCATGTGAAATATTATAAGGAAAATTTTGACAGATGGTCGAGACAAAAACAAAGGTTTTTATTTTGATTACATGTGTGCAGAGAGAAAACGCTCGGAGATTAAATGAGAAACCGCCATATGAAATGACATACTAAAAGAGAACGCAGAGAATTAACTTATTGATACATGTAAATGAGGTCACCAGTTCCCATGATTGGATAGCATTAGTTTTGATACATCACCTTATTATTGCATCATGGTCTGTACTAGGAGGAGTGGTAAACATATTACAAAATGAAAACTATGTTTATAGCATTTCTTTGGAAGAAATTATGGATGAAACAAACATTTCGTGGTATTTCCTACTAGATTTTGAGAACACATCATCATTGATGTTTTTGCGTTTATACATATACATATGCTAAAAAATGAAATAAATCCAACAAACTGTTGAATACAGTATTCCCCGCTTAATTACCTCCACGCTTAATTACCTTCCACGGTTAATTAATTCGATTTCAGAATACCCAGTTATTTTCAGTACAATCCCTTACAAAATTGCACGTTTAATTACCCCCTTTTAATTACCGATTTCATTTATTTGCCCTTAAATAACCTACCTCAAAGTAACCGTACCTTTAAATCTGTCCCATGTAATTATCCAATGTATTTTTTTAAATCTGGCAACTTCATTTAAAATGGCTTACATTTGCTAGTGCACTTGCCACACACAAAATCCATTGTTTTGAAAGTTTTCGTGAAATGTCTCCCAGAAATACATATTTGTCTATCATCTACATCTTTGTCTATCAAACTAAAGCTCCAGTTAATATCTCAAGCAAAAAAGAAAGAAAAAACAAAACAACAGTGTCCACCGATATTTACCCTTGCTGAGTATTTAACCGGGGTCCACGGATAATTACCCTAGCGAGGTAATTAACCTTGCTCGCTTAATTACCTTCCACGGATAATTACTCAAAAATCTTGAAATTTTCACTGAGGTATTTAAGCGAGGTTTACTGTATATTTATTTTACATTTGACAGAAGAAGCCACTCCTCACAGAGTTGCATTTTTTACCTTGTATTATTGTATCATGATAAGTTATTTCTTTATACATTATACAGTCCCATGCAGCCATATGTTTCCAATTTTTTCATAAATTTGCCTTTGACAGTATTCAGATTTCAAAATTTAAATGAAAATACCTTCCTTCGAAATGTACGCATATCATATATTCAGTGGCAAAAATTGCTAAATAATTTATAGTTATAAATATTTTGAAGTTTCCTGCTTCTAAAACGTATTAATTTTTTTTCTTTAGAAAATATATATTTTTTAATTTATGGAAAATATGACAATCAACATACATAAAATTTTATGGAATTTATTATTTAATATGATAGAAGGGTTGCCATCATCAAATTCTAACAATACCATGCAGGTTTGGTTAAAGTATTATTTAATATTATATTATGTGGGGTAGGTAAGACAAATTACGCTATGTAAAGTTTGGTTAGAAACGGTTACTTGCCACCCAAGGAGATACCGTTCTATGGATGTATACAAAATTATGTGGACCTATATTGATAATTTTTGATATAAAGATTTGACACCACATTCAAATATTGATTTCATGTGTTGAAGGTCATAATAAACTATGGTCAGACCGATTTTAAATTCGTGTTTATTATCTCGAAGGAGCTGCGGATGGCTTTCTCATCTCTTATTAGGGGGATATTCGTCTGGGGAATTACGTCCGAGAGAATGACTTTCCTTGTACACTTTAATCGGTTGAATGATAAGCTGACAGCGGTCGTTGGTACCGTCAAGGTTGTTTTGTGGACTGATGGTGGCTTGTGCATCATATGTGTGTCGTACTATATTCACGGATACGTTGCAAAGTGCTGCTTGGCACCCTCTTACTTGAGGCTTCGATGTTGGGCTATCAAGTACAAGCTTAAGCGTGTTTTGGAGCTGAATGATAATGATAGTTTCATAGGTGCCTGGCATGATGCAATAATAAGTATATGTATCAAAACAAAATCATCTGTTTTTTATTCGACCATCTGTCAAATTTTATAGAGTAATATTTCTCATGGCTGGCAACATTGCACATCGATTTCAAGTAGAAATTATGCATATGTCATCCAGGGAGAGCAGCTGTAATCAGCTGTGTCTCAAGTTTACTGTCAAAATCCAAAATACATTATTGTTAATTGGCTTTCATTGTGAAAACGTACACAAAGTCCCAATTTTTGACATTAGACTTGAGAAAAAATTCCTGAATTTCGCTTGCTGGATGACCTTATTAATATATCTTGGTTCATGGGCCTATTAATAACGTCATCCAGAGAGACCAGCTGCCTCTTAAGTTTGCTGCTAAAATCCATTATTGTGAATTGATTTCCATTATGAAAACGTAACAAAGTCTAAATTTTTGACATTTGACTTGCGAAAAAAACAACTGATTTTCGATTGTTGGTCGACTCTTTAATAGATTTTGGATGGCGTAATAACCGGAGTGTGTTGTTAGAGGTTGGATGTAAAAATTTGTTCGTAATACAACGTTTGTACTGGACCGTCGAGACTTTCGCTTCAACATAAGTAATGATTTTCTACTGACATGACATGGTTTTCTGAATTCACTTTTGTATTAAGGCAGCCTATCCCAGATGGATTTATGTGGGTGTGGGATGACAGAAGACTGTAAACTGGCGGAATTCTGTTACTATAATGACATTAGAGATTTAGTAAGTATGGTAAAAACCATGGCACAATAAATATGTAGTCCATTTAGAACAGCTGATGAGTTGAATAACTGTCATAGTGCGTAATTTCTACATGAATTCGATGTGCAATGTTGCCAACCATGTGAAATATTATATGGAAAAATTTTGACAGATGGTCGAGACAAAAACAAATGTTTTTGTGTTGATACATCAACTTATTATTGCAGCATGGGTAATGGAGGGGGCGGGGTATTGTTGTTGTTTTTATTAGCATTGGGTGAATTGCATCGAACTGATAGAACCTGAGCGGTTGTTTTTCGGACATTGCATGCTAGCTGTCCCAATATCTGTTGATCTATCACAGTAGTTGGTGTGGGACCCACGGATGCTTAACTGGAATGTAGTTTCGACCGTCACAAAGGAGGGAAGTGCGCCTTTTGCCTGCTCTCAGTGTACGGTACACTAATGGGCGTTAATTTATCGGTGGATCGACCACTATACATTGATACCACTACGAGAGAGGTGTTTAGCGGTGATACTAACCTGTTTCAAACATATAATCCGGCGGTAACACGATATTCTCTCGTTAGAGTTTATTTTTTTGTGGAGAAGACCTCGATCGAAGTCTCGAAGAAATATGGATAAATTTAAAATATATAAATAAAAGGAGTTTGAGGAGTACATGTGAAGTATAATCTCGGAAGTACAATATTCATCATCGGAAAATGTAGAAAGGCCGAAAATAAAGGCTAAGTTATCGTGATCTAAAAATACCGATCTATTTGAAATAGATTAATATAAATATGAACATCTGGAATAAATACGATTTTTAATCTCTAGGGTACATTTTTTTCATAAAAATAAAAATGTTCATATTTTATTTCTCTCCATAAATTAAATATGTACTTAAAAGATTTAATCAGGAAATATATGTATGAGTCAATAATCCACTTAAAACCATATGGACAATACACAGTCATAAAACTAAACTTCAGTGCAATTTTTTGTTGTTGTCGCTGCTGTTGTTGTTGTTATTATTATCAAGAAAAGAAAACTAAAACAAAAATAGGTAATACTTCAATAAGATAATGTGGAATTCAACCCAGCAAATGTACTCTGTGAGGAGGCTATTAGATACTGTATAGAATGGTGGGGCAGAAACGGTAGGGCGGGGCGGCAATGGTCGAGGTAGTGTGTGAACATTGATATCTCTAATGTCAGAGACATTTACTGCCCTCCCCCCGAAAACTAAGCACTCTCATATACACATACACAGCTACAATATTGAAGGAATACATTCTTAGAGGTCTGGCATAAACTAAACGATCGTCAGTTGAATATCTGCAACGAAAGGTAAAGTGTGTTTGCTGAAAAAAAAACGTAACTTAGAACGCGTTAGATTTTTTTTGGGGAAATTTTCATATTTTATTTGAAGACAACGCGTGTCAAATATTTATTAAGTGACAAACGAGCAAGCAGCGGAAAATAAAAATTAATCATAAATTAAATTAAGAAAAAATATTTAATAAGTGAACATTATAACAAAGTGCAAAAAAAAACAAAGTATGTGTCATTAAGTGCAAAGTTTTATTTGTTTTGAATTCCAAATAAAACAATTTTAATGTTTTGAAATAAATTTTGGAATGTGTCGGTTTTATGACGACACTGAAATTTCCAAGACCTTGCCTCGGTTTGACCTTAAATTAAAAAATGTTAGAATTCTCACCTTAATTAGAGTAGATTGATGAACCAGACGTCATATATGTAGATGTTGGCAAAGAAATACAGTGAAACGTGATATGTGTGAATAAAAATAAAACAAAAATTGTAACAGTTTCAAGTTTAAAATATTAAAGTCATGAGGAAATAATCGATCTGGCACAGAACTTGAAAAAAAAAATTCCATTAATCTAAATTTTTTTATAAATTTAAAATATATTTTGAATAGTGGGTCAGACCAATATTTTTTAAATCTATAAAACGACATATACATTAGAACTTTTTACCGGGTTAACCTACTTTATGAGGATTTTTTTGACATATATACAAAGGAATAGACAATTGAAACCCAAACGAAATCCGGTTAAACTCAAACGTACTATAAAATTTGAAATACAATAAAACAGCTAAAAGTCATATTATATATATTATATTGGACAAATATTTAGTCCATATGAAATAATTAGCTCCTCTGGTTCGGAAAAGGTATTCATTTCCGTTGAGCAAATTTACCGGAAATTACAACTATTTGGGAATTCTCAAGGCCGTCACGTTTTGTCGCACGGTAAAACCCCTCAGTAATGAATGTCGACGAGACATATAATTTAAAATAATTATTATAATTGTGCATATAGGATACTTATTACTGGAAAAGTACGCAGACAAACTATATAAAAATATAGATAGAAGGCGGAAGAAGGTGGAACTTCATCATCAAAATACACTCAAAGAAACAAGAAGTTAATTAATTAATTTATTTCTGAAGAACGCAATTTGAATATTTTTTTTCAATATTTAATTTTTTATAAAAGAAAAATACGATTTACATTCACAAGTGTGACGTTAAAGATGTAAACCGATTATACCCCCTTTTTACTAATAAATGGTCTGTTCCTGTATTGCAAGAATCTACTACTTTTTACTACGAATTTTCCTTTATGATATCGAAGAAAATTGTAAAATCTAGTAGATCATTGCAGTAAGGGAACTGACCAAAAACCAATTTTCCTTTATGATATCGAAAAAATATTAAAAACTATTGCAGTAAGGCATGACACAATAAATAGGTACTCCATTTAGGTCAGCTGACTATCAGATTAACTGTCAAAGTGAATAGTTTCTACCATGGTACCATAAATAGGTAGTCCATTTAGAGCAGCTGATGTCTTGATTAACTATCAAAGTGCGTAATATCTACTTGAATTCGATGTGCAATGTTGCCAACCATTTGAAATATTATAAGAAAAAAATTGACAAATGATCGAGACAAAAACAACGATTTTTGTTTTGATACATCACCTTATTATTGCGTCATGGTTTCTACCAAGGTCTATTAATAAAGTCATCCATGGAGAACAGCTGGATCATGATGCAATAATAAGGTGATGTATCAAAAGAAAAACCTTTGTTTCTGTCTCGATTATCTGACAAATTTGTCCATATAATACAGCTGCACATCGAATTCAAGTAAAAATTACCCACTTTGACAGTTAATCAAGACATCAGCTGCGCTAAATGGACTACCTATTCATTGTGCCATGAACTGGATAACAGCTGCGTCTCAAGTTTGCTATCCAGATTCATTATTGTGCATTGCTTTTCATTATGAAATCGTAAACAAAGCCCAAAATTTAGACATTAGACTTGCGAAAAACAGCTGAATTTCGATAGCTGGGTGACCTTATTAATAGATCTTGGTTTCTACCATGACACAATAAATAGGTAGTCCATTTGGCGCAGCTGATGACTCGATTAACTGTCAAAATGTGTAATTTTTACTTGAATTCGATGTACAATGTTGCCAACCATATGAAACATTATAAGCACAAATTTGACAGATGGCCAAGACAAAAACAAATGTTTTTGTTTTGATACATCACTTTCTTGCTGCATCAGGGAAAAGAAAACAATATATACCACTCAGAAGACCCAGAAATATCAGATGCAAGATCTATTAATATGGTCAATCACAGAGCGAAAATCAGCTGTTTTCTCTCAAGTCTAATGTCAATAATTTGGTCTTTGTTTACGTTCAAAGCAAATAAATAAGGTCATCGAGGGAGACCATCTGGATATCTGAGTAGAAGATCAAAGTTTTGCAATTAGCAGTGGGTCCGACAAACTTCTATTAACGAAATATGTGTAAAATAACAGAAGAAAATATTCTGACACAATAGAAGGTCTTATATCTACAGAAGAACTATTCAGTACGGACTTACTAGTTATTATTAACAAACCACAAATACATTTTGTTAAACCTCAAAATTTTTCTATTAACAAAGGTCATGTACAATAGAAGATACGTTTTCTATCTGCAAGTTCACCAAAATCAATATTTTTGACAGAGGTTTTCTATTAAAAGACTCCCTTCAGCTCGTCTATATAGACTCCCTTCACGTCGCACGCTGGGTTGAGCGGTAGGCAAAGTGGCGATTAATTCAAAAAATGAACTTTAACTTTAATAGCCGTTTTTGGTACCGAATGAAAGAAGATAAAATTCTACATCACTAATTGCCAAAATAAAAGTTCTTAGTTGTTTACTTTATTTGTAGTGTGTCTTCAAAGTTCAGTAATTATTGTTATTTTTGCGCGCATTGGTTAAAAATGAAAATTTGCATATTTCCAGTAATAATTATTTTAATAAAGACTTCTAAAAGTGAAATTTTAATTATGGAGCCGTCTACTTCAGGTGTTTGAGCATATGAAAAATATTTGTTTGTTTAGATAAATGTTTTGGAAATATAAAAAAAATAATAAGGAAAATGCTCCAAAATTGAGATATTTTTGATGTTTGTATTGGATTTCAACTGAATTATCAGTGAAACATAGTAAAACTGCTTATATTTTCTTAAAATATGAAGTTTAAGCTTATATTCTAGAAAAACTTTTTGCCGCTTTGGTGCATTTTTTGAATTATTAAAGAATTTGTAAAATAACCCAGCTAAATGAAGAATCTCAGGAAACCAGAAATAATGACTTCAAAACACTTTGGGAACACTTTTCCAGTAAATTCAGTCGGGGAAAATACAATAGAAGACGTCTTTAATAGATTTCTTTTAAGTTCAGATCCATTTATTTCGAGCAAGAGGAAGAGTTGTAAAAAGAAAATACTGCAAATGCCTCAGACTGCTTTGGACTTACTTATCCTTACCCAAAAGGAAAATGATAATGGTGACGAAGATGATGAATATTATTTTAACGAATTGTATGATGAAGAAGTAAATTATTATTGTTAAGTAAATTAATTTTATAATTTTTGTGAAGTAAATGATGATTATGAAATTAATAATACTGTTAAAATTAATGAAATGAAGTAAATAAAAAACCGTACAAATATATTTTTTAGTTATTTTTCCTGTAATGGTTGTTTGTTTTATTTTTATACTAAGGTTTTTGTTTATGAATATAGATCAATAAGATATAATAATATTTTCTAATTTATCATTTTTCTTTGAATAGTTATAGCGAAAATTGTGATATAAGACCACTTTTTTCAAAATACAAAAAAGGCCATAAAATATTGAAACCATTTTTTTTATTTTTTTATTTTTTTTCTAATTATGATTTTTTATGTATTTAATAATGTCTATCAATAAAAAATAATAATATTTTAAAATTACTGCTTTCCTGAATTAATCGCCATTTTGCCTACCGATCAACCCACTGTGTATCGTCTCTAAAGATTATCTTCAGACTGTCTATAAATAATTCCTTCAACTCGTCTATAAAGATACCCTTCAAGCTGGTCTATAAAGACATTTTTCATCTCGTATATAAAGATTAACTTCGGCTCGTTTATAAAGACATCATTGAGCTTATCAAAAAAACTTCCTTTAGCTCTTCTACCCCTGCGTAAAGCCTTATTACCCAACTGTGTTTCACCTTAACACCTTCAGATAACCAAAAAAACCCACAGGGCATTTGTTCTACTTTTCCCACAATAAAAGAACTGATAACTTCTGGACTAATCAATTCAAAATGTCAATGCAACCAACGAAAGAACCACTTAGGTGCCTAGCTTGTTGTCAATGACAAAGATAGGTTCTTTGTGTTCATAAAATTAAGTCACCAACAAAAACAAATATACAAAATGATGGCTTCAAAAGTAAATACAAAAAAAAACGATAATCACACACACAACTATGTATGTTAAAAGAATGGGGTCTCCATGGTCTATATAGACATAGAAAATATGATCTAAATAAAAAAAATACGTATTTACAACAACAAAAAGAAAGAAGTCATGGCACAACAACTATAAATATATTGCTATGTGACGCTGGCCACACAAAAAATGGATAATGATAAGATAATAATGATAACTAGGGACAGTAACCATCAAAAAATAATGGATTTTTTATATTCAAATAATTGATATACATTGGTTTACGCGGGGAGGGCAACCCCATGCCCTTAATCCCCCTTAGAAAAATTTCGATCAATCACATTTAACCTTTTTTCCCCCACTTTGATTTTTCTTTTCCAGCCAAAAGCCTTAAATCATGTCAAAAATCCGCCCTTTATCACCAAAGCTGGCTGAAAATGCCCAAAAACAATTAGGTGAAGTACCCGAACGCATTGATGAAGATATTGCTGTGCTGCGTGATTGGATCTCAAAACAACCCCACCTAAAAGCCCGCACAGATGATCAAATGCTGGTAGCATTTTTACGTGGCTGTAAATATAGTTTGGAAAAGGCGAAACAGAAAATCGATAACTTCTATGCGATGCGTAATGTTGTACCTGAAATCTATAAGAATCGTTTTGTTGACGATAAGGCAATAGATATATTAAGACAGGGGTAAGTAAACCAAAACTAGGTCTCTAAATTTTTAATAATTATTTTCCTAATTTTTCAGATGTTTACTACGCCTACCCAAACCCTTAAGCGAAGCTGGACCCCGCATACACATTTCCCGTTATGGCCTGTACGATACAAATAAATATGGCCTGTCGGAGGTGGTTAAAGTTGGCACCATGCTTGGCGAAATACAATTTCGTGAAGATGATCATGCCATGGTAATGGGTTTTGTGGAAATTATTGATCTCAAAGGTGTCGGAGCGGGACACATTTTCCAATTCGATGCTGTACTCATTAAGAAATTAGCGGTTTTGGGTGATAAGGCATGGCCCTATAGGCCACAAGGTTTTCATTTTGTCAATGCACCATCGGGCACCGAGAAACTATTGTCCATTGCCAAGGGGCTGATGAGTGAGAAAATTAAACAGAGGGTGAGTTGTGGATCTAAGCATTTAATTCGACTTTATTTATCTAATTTTTATTTTTCCTTATAGTTCCACATTCATAGTAAATACGAATCATTGTATGACTATATCCCCCAAGAATGCCTGCCCGAAGAATATGGTGGCAGTAATGGTACCATAGCCGATGTCATCAATACCTGGGAAAAGAAATTATTGGAATATAAATCATATTTTGAAGAAGAAGCTCAATATTGTACAAATGAAAAGCTACGAAAAGGCCGACCATTGAATTCGGAATCCTTGTTTGGTATTGAGGGTTCATTTAGAAAATTAGATATAGATTAAGTGAATGATTTTTTTATTTTTGGGGAATTTTTTGGTGGGCAGTAACATAAAGTACAATGTACAATGCTTTTTCAGATGCTTTAGATTTTAGTAGTTTTATTATTTTCAAGACATACTTTGCACGTTTTTAATAATTTTAATAAAAAAAACTTAGAAATATAAAAATATATGTATTATCATTAAATAAGTATCTATTTATATGTTCTAATGTAATTTGGTTTCCTTGCTTCAGTTTCCATACAAAGCGTATTTTTATTTATCAGTTAGACCTTGTTTCTGCATTCGGGCTTGTTTATAAAGATTTCCCTGCTTTTAGATCGTCTATAAAGATTCCCTGCCATCAGACTCATTTTAGCCTTTCTATAAAAACTGCCTTTAGCTCATCTATAAGAACCCTCTTCCCATCTTCTATAAAAAGTCCCTTCAGCCGATCAAAAGAGACTACTTTCAATTCTTCTAAAGAGACTCCCTTCAGCTCGTCTATAAACATTGCATCGTGCTCGAAACAACTCCTTTATAAGGTCTTTCAAAAGCGTATCTACAAAAACTCAACTCAGTCTGCCTAAAATATTCTTTTTAGCTCGTATATAAAGATGCGTCTATTAAGCTTTCCTTCAGCTGGTCCATAAATACTCCATTAAATTCGTCTATAAAAACTCGATTCAGCTTGACTATAAAGGATCCCCTCCGCTGGTATATATAGCCTCTCTTCATCACGTCTACACTCAGTCTGTCAAATAAATTATTTTTAGCTCGTAAATAAAGACTCGTCTATAAAGCCTTTCTTCAGCTAGTCCATAAAGGCTCCATTAAAGTTGTCTTGTCTATAAAGACTCCCTTCAGCTCGTCTATAAAGACTCCCTTCAGCTCGTCTATAAAGACTCCCTTCAGCTCGTCTATAAAGACTCCCTTCAGCTCGTCTATAAAGACTCCCTTCAGCTCGTCTATAAAGACTCCCTTCAGCTCGTCTATAAAGACTCCCTACAGCTCGTCTATAAAGACTCCCTACAGCTCGTCTATAAAGACTCCCTACAGCTCGTCTATAAAGACTCCCTTCAGCTCGTCTATAAAGACTCCCTACAGCTCGTCTATAAAGACTCCCTTCATCTCGTCTAAAAAGACTCCCTTCAGCTCGTCTATAAAGACTCCCTTCAGCTCGTCTATAAAGACTCCCTTCAGCTCGTCTATAAAGACTCCCTTCAGCTCGTCTATAAAGACTCCCTTCAGCTCGTCTATAAAGACTCCCTTCAGCTCGTCTATAAAGACTCCCTTCAGCTCGTCTATAAAGACTCCCTTCAGCTCGTCTATAAAGACTCCCTTCAG
This sequence comes from Musca vetustissima, assembly GCF_032173495.1. NCBI lineage: Eukaryota > Metazoa > Arthropoda > Insecta > Diptera > Muscidae > Musca > Musca vetustissima. The sequence continues at coordinate 326,307 of NW_026882293.1, forward strand.
CTCGTCTATAAAGAAGCTCGTCTATAAGGACGCCCTTCAGCTCGTCTATAAAGACTCCCTTCAGCTCGTCTATAAAGACTCCCTTCAGCTCGTCTATAAAGACTCCATTCAGCTCGTCTATAAAGACTCCCTTCAGCTCTTCTAGAACGACTCCCTTCAACTCGTCTATAAAGACTACCTTCAGCACGTTTGTAATGACTTCTTTACCTTCATCTCGTTCAAAAAGACTCCCTTTAGCTCGTCCATATAGACTCGCCTCAACTCGTCTATACAGAGTCCCTTCAGCTCGTCCATAAAGACTCCCTTCAGCTAAACTTAAACTAAAAATTCGACTGCTACTTTATATAGAAATATATTGTTATAGAATCTGTAGTTTATAAAAAATAAATATGGGAAAATTCGAATATTTTATATTTACGTATATTTGTATGACTTTAAAATGCAATCAAAAGGTTATATGTAGTTATTGTTTAGTTAATATTTGCTTAGGGCAATACAAAGGCACATAAGTCCATACTCCAAAATCAGTGGTCTTATTTTTCTCTCGTTCCTCGTTATATTCTTTCATCATCAACAACTTATACACCAGCAAGTTTATTCACATATTTATGTGCGTTGTCATAAAATGGATTCGATTCTTGACGGACTTTGGACAACCATTCGGAAATTTTTGGGAACTTTTCCGAAACATTATATTTGCAGATTTCTGTAAAACAATTCCACCTGTAATTAGAAATCCAGAATCTATAATGTACATTTAAACTTACTTGTCTGCTCAATTTCACATGCTCCAAACAGATCAGCTGCCGTCATTTTATTACCCGTTAGAAAATCCTTATCCTTTAACCAAATATTTTCCACTAATTTTAAATTGGTTTCCATATCTTTTTGGAGAGCGGTAATTTTTTCAACTGTCGGAACTTCAGCCAAACCCATCAGAGGATACAGGCCAACCTGTAGAAAATATGTTGCACAAGGGAGACGTACACTCAGGTGTTGCCATTCTAAGAATTCATCAATTTGTGCACGTTTTTGCAAATCTTTGCAATACAACTGATCATCAATGTGGCCTTTGTCGGATAGATATCTGAAATTAGGGAAAATTAAAAAAGTAGATGAACTAATTTTTATTTTGGGGAATGAGGTAAAGAACTAACCTTAAAATGGCTATAGATTCACTCAAATGAAAATCAGCATCCACAATGCAGGGTACCTTTTGGAAACGATTGATTTTCTTGAATTGCGCCGAACGATGTTCCACTAAAAATGACAAAACAAATTAAATTAAATCATATATAGTAGGGTTTTCGCGATAAGAGGGATATTGGTAAATTAAAAGAATTGGCAAATTTTGTTATCCCCCCGAGGGTACCTTTTATTATCTATAGACTTTTCAGTTATTATAAAAAACCATCTCCAAGCAGTCATTTAATCTGATTTATAAAGCATTTTCGTCTGTAAAAGCTCACTACAGTTGGTCTATAAAAACTTCCTTTAGTTTGTCTTTGAAGATTTCCTTTAGTTCGTGTATGAAACTTCCCTTCAGTTCGTATATAAATTCTTCGTTCAGGTCGTTAATATAAATACTTCGTTCTGTTCGTATACAACCGCTCACTATATTCAGCTCGTCTCTAAAATTTTTCCTTCAACTCCTTTCACTCATTCAGTTAATTTGTAAAGACTACCTTCAGTTCGTCTATAAAGACTATTTTCATTCAACTAAGCTCAATTATTATGACGACTACCTGCATTTTTTAATTCATTCATCTTTTTCCTAAAGTCTCCATTTAGCAGATCTATAAAGACTTCAAAGCTCGTATATAAAGACTTCTTTCAGTTCGTCTATAAATACTATCTTCTACTCGTATATAAAGACTCCTTTTAGCTCGTCTCAAAATACTCCCTTCAGCTTGATTCCCTGTCTACAGGCTGTCTGTTAAGACTCCCTTTAGTTCATTTTAAAATATTCTCCACAGTTCGTCAATCAAAAAACGGGAATAGTTAGACAAATTCGGTTTTATCAAAGGCCCTGTTATGTCACCCTGTTGCCTACGTCATATTACACGAATCACCATTGCATGTGCAACACTGCACGGTGATCATATGTGCTGCTGACGTGTCAGGATTTGATTGGTTGATGCATTTTTGCAAATTAGCGATCCCTAACCGGCCTGGAAATTACTATCGCTTCATTCTCGAGAGTAGCGGCCGGCGAGATAAGACCGAATACGTAAACGAAAAGAAAAGGAGAAACAGAAAGAAAAATAAAGGAATTTTACCGGTGTTAGAGTGTTGTGTGAAAATAATAAAAAAAAAAAAACGGCTTAACTCTAGTTTAGTAAAAACGATCAGATTTTTCTGAAAATTTTTTCAGAGGTAGGTATTTTTACCCTAATTATGGGGATATCTTTTTTTCTTGGGGGACGTACCCGGTTACCCGGTTATTTGACCCGGAAGTTCGGGTACGGGTACCCGGTTATATCCGGTTCTACGGATCCGGTTAATATAATATGGGTATCATTTTAAAGGTTATAAAAATACCTTTCCATTGAGTGGTAATATGATGGGGTTATCTCAAACCATTTTGGAGATATAGTCAAAAAACTGGGTTTTGGTCCACGATTTTTTTGAAAAACTCCCTAAAAGTCGAACTTGGGCCCATTATAGTACCTCTCTAACCCAAACTCAAATAATAGACCACAATTTGCCCTTTCCAAAATGGTGCGATATGTGGCTGTATCTGTTGTGGATCAAAAGAAATGGGCCTTAGAACCCTACAAAAACAAGAAAATTCTGTCGCGTAGCCGGTGTTGGTATCTGTCCATAGGAGAAAGTCTTAAATCCCCGGCCGAAGGCCGGCTACACAAAAAATATTCTATTTAGAAGGATTTTCTGCCGCGTTAGCCGGTGTTGGCATCCGTCCGTAGGAGAAAGTCTTAAATCCCCGGCCGAAGGCCGGTCATCCAAAAAAATATTCCATTTAACAAGAGATTCTGTCGCGTAGCCGGTGTTGGTAGCTGTCCATAGGAGAAAGTCTTAAATCCCCGGCCGAAGGCCGGCTACACAAAAAAATATTCTATTTAGAAGGATTTTCTGCCGCGTTAGCCGGTGTTGGCATCTGTCCATAGGAGAAAGTCTTAAATCCCCGGCCGAAGGCCGGTCACCCAAAAAAGTATTCCATTTAACAAGAGATTCTGTCGCGTAGCCGGTGTTGGTATCTGTCCATAGGAGAAAGTCTTAAATACCCGGCCGAAGGCCGGCTACACAAAAAAATATTCTATTTAGAAGGAGTTTCTGCCGCGTTAGCCGGTGTTGCGTCTGTCCATAGGAGAAAGTCTTAAATCCCCGGCCGAAGGCCGGTCACCCAAAAAACACCATGCTATTTAAAAGAAGATTCTGTCATGTAGAAAGATTTTCCTTGTTTTATAGGGTTCTAAGGCCCATATCTTTTGATCCACAACAGATACAGCCACATATCGCACCATTTTGGAAAGGGCAAATTGTGGTCTATCATTTGGGTCCTGTTTGGAGAGGGACTATAATGGACCCAAGTTCGACTTTTAGGGAGTCTTTCAAAAAAATCGGGGACCAAAACCCAGTTTTTTGACTATATCCCCAAAATGGTTTGAGATAACCCCATCATATTACCACTCAATGGAAAGGTATTTTTATAACCTTTAAAATGATACCCATATTATATTAACCGGATCCGTAGAACCGGATATAACCGGGTACCCGTACCCGAACTTCCGGGTCAAATAACCGGGTAACCGGGTACGTCCCCCAAGAAAAAAAGATATCCCCATAATTAGGGTAAAAATACCTACCTCTGGAAAAAATTTCAGAAAAATTTGATCGTTTTTACTAAACTAGAGTTGTTCCAAAAAAACACTAATAAAGAGTGAAGAATATACATTCAAATGGATGCACTCTAAAAATAAAAAGTGTGTGTTTTCGTGAATTAATATTGAAATTGTTCAATATTTTTTTTAACTGGTTGGGTTAATTTGTGCAAACCCAACAACAGTGAAAAGCCGCCACCGAGGCGCTGGGACTGTACCAGTGAATTACACGTGATGGTGCACGCGCAGTTGGGTAACGGTACAGTGAGTTTTTTTACTATACAACAAGTTTTGTTCGGGTATCAGTAAACCCACAAACATTCAATAGACAAAAATAGTGCCGCCAAAATTCATTAACCCAGTTCAGACTTAACCAACTCAAAATTCATCAGCCCACCAACTTTTTACAAAAAAACCCAGTGCCATCAAAATCAAATAACCCAATTCATACCGAACAATCTCATAAACCAGTACACACCAACATCCCATAGACAAGCTAGTGCAATCAAAATATAATAATCCCGGTTCAGACCTAAACCTTCCGCAAAACAGTTCACACATCAACCTTTCATCAAAGAAATTGTGCACCGCCACCCAATAAACCAGCTGTACCTCAGTTATCCCATAGCCCAGTACATACACAGCATTACATAGACAAATTCATACATCATCATCAATAGCCTGAAATTCAACCCACATCAACTGCCGTTAGTAATTCAACTACCGTTAGCCCACATTTCGTTTCCTCAACATACCACCCTCAGCCGCGCAGCCTTCTGTTGTTGGATCCATTGAAATTGTAAGTAAACCCGTAGAAGACCTAACAGGAATCAAATTGACTGTAGCCCGGATATTAGATCGAGGTCCTGAATTCTGACTGGCAGCAGTGTCCTCATACCTTTACTATTAATGGAGATATAGTCAAAAAACTGGGTTTTGGTCCACGATTTTTTTGAAAAACTCCCTAAAAGTCGAACTTGGGCCCATTATAGTACCTCTCTAACCCAAACTCAAATAATAGACCACAATTTGCCCTTTCCAAAATGGTGCGATATGTGGCTGTATCTGTTGTGGATCAAAAGAAATGGGCCTTAGAACCCTACAAAAACAAGAAAATTCTGTCGCGTAGCCGGTGTTGGTATCTGTCCATAGGAGAAAGTCTTAAATCCCCGGCCGAAGGCCGGCTACACAAAAAATATTCTATTTAGAAGGATTTTCTGCCGCGTTAGCCGGTGTTGGCATCCGTCCGTAGGAGAAAGTCTTAAATCCCCGGCCGAAGGCCGGTCATCCAAAAAAATATTCCATTTAACAAGAGATTCTGTCGCGTAGCCGGTGTTGGTAGCTGTCCATAGGAGAAAGTCTTAAATCCCCGGCCGAAGGCCGGCTACACAAAAAAATATTCTATTTAGAAGGATTTTCTGCCGCGTTAGCCGGTGTTGGCATCTGTCCATAGGAGAAAGTCTTAAATCCCCGGCCGAAGGCCGGTCACCCAAAAAAGTATTCCATTTAACAAGAGATTCTGTCGCGTAGCCGGTGTTGGTATCTGTCCATAGGAGAAAGTCTTAAATACCCGGCCGAAGGCCGGCTACACAAAAAAATATTCTATTTAGAAGGAGTTTCTGCCGCGTTAGCCGGTGTTGCGTCTGTCCATAGGAGAAAGTCTTAAATCCCCGGCCGAAGGCCGGTCACCCAAAAAACACCATGCTATTTAAAAGAAGATTCTGTCATGTAGAAAGATTTTCCTTGTTTTATAGGGTTCTAAGGCCCATATCTTTTGATCCACAACAGATACAGCCACATATCGCACCATTTTGGAAAGGGCAAATTGTGGTCTATCATTTGGGTCCTGTTTGGAGAGGGACTATAATGGACCCAAGTTCGACTTTTAGGGAGTCTTTCAAAAAAATCGGGGACCAAAACCCAGTTTTTTGACTATATCCCCAAAATGGTTTGAGATAACCCCATCATATTACCACTCAATGGAAAGGTATTTTTATAACCTTTAAAATGATACCCATATTATATTAACCGGATCCGTAGAACCGGATATAACCGGGTACCCGTACCCGAACTTCCGGGTCAAATAACCGGGTAACCGGGTACGTCCCCCAAGAAAAAAAGATATCCCCATAATTAGGGTAAAAATACCTACCTCTGGAAAAAATTTCAGAAAAATTTGATCGTTTTTACTAAACTAGAGTTGTTCCAAAAAAACACTAATAAAGAGTGAAGAATATACATTCAAATGGATGCACTCTAAAAATAAAAAGTGTGTGTTTTCGTGAATTAATATTGAAATTGTTCAATATTTTTTTTAACTGGTTGGGTTAATTTGTGCAAACCCAACAACAGTGAAAAGCCGCCACCGAGGCGCTGGGACTGTACCAGTGAATTACACGTGATGGTGCACGCGCAGTTGGGTAACGGTACAGTGAGTTTTTTTACTATACAACAAGTTTTGTTCGGGTATCAGTAAACCCACAAACATTCAATAGACAAAAATAGTGCCGCCAAAATTCATTAACCCAGTTCAGACTTAACCAACTCAAAATTCATCAGCCCACCAACTTTTTACAAAAAAACCCAGTGCCATCAAAATCAAATAACCCAATTCATACCGAACAATCTCATAAACCAGTACACACCAACATCCCATAGACAAGCTAGTGCAATCAAAATATAATAATCCCGGTTCAGACCTAAACCTTCCGCAAAACAGTTCACACATCAACCTTTCATCAAAGAAATTGTGCACCGCCACCCAATAAACCAGCTGTACCTCAGTTATCCCATAGCCCAGTACATACACAGCATTACATAGACAAATTCATACATCATCATCAATAGCCTGAAATTCAACCCACATCAACTGCCGTTAGTAATTCAACTACCGTTAGCCCACATTTCGTTTCCTCAACATACCACCCTCAGCCGCGCAGCCTTCTGTTGTTGGATCCATTGAAATTGTAAGTAAACCCGTAGAAGACCTAACAGGAATCAAATTGACTGTAGCCCGGATATTAGATCGAGGTCCTGAATTCTGACTGGCAGCAGTGTCCTCATACCTTTACTATTAATGAATTAGTCATAATATATACAGACGTTATTATACCTCTATACATACTTTATTATTATACATTCATTACTATTCATTTATACGTACATGATTATTATTCATTTATACATACAATATTTTGCAGTTTCATTTCATTTTTTTTATAATCATTGTTAACTACGCCTCGGCGATCTCCCCATTTCGAAATTAACCATATTCTGGTATATTTTTTTGATAAATACAGTAGTAGCGACGAAATCCTACATCACATCGAGCTCGATAGGTAAAGGAAATTTATTTCATTTTGAATTTTAAACCATTTTAACCCAAATATCTGGGGAAATCACCTGAGAGTATGTTCCAAATTCAGTCCTGGTATATTTCTTTAGTTTCCTGAAGCATATTTGTAAATCGTTCATTTATATTACATCATCCTAAGGTTTAAGAAAAAACATAATCTTGAGTATTATTGAATCCAATTGTTATCAGATGTAACTACTTTAAGCTTATATGGTATAACCTTTGAATAAACAATAAAAATGTTATCGAATTATGAATTGAAATGAAAGGTTTGAGCCATGAATTAATTGGTAAATAAAGAAAGGTAATGTAAAGGTAATTGGGCAGCCGTAATATAAGTAATGGGGGTCCTCATGACTCAGAGGCCCATTAAGGGGGTTCAAGATAGGAACCCATAGGGAGGGCAAAGGGTACCCAAACTCCACCTAGGGGTACCAGCAACAACAACATCAGCAACCAAATACAATCCAGCAACAACAACAATCAAAAACAATACAACAACATGTTTTAACGGTTTTCTTGTAAAATGATATAATGTTATTTTTGTATGTGCTCAAGTGTACCTCCTCGCCGCTAGAGTTTTAGCCGGAGCCAAATTAGCAAAATACCATTGACACCTTGGTAATAAATAGAGGTCATACTTGTCAGGCATATTACAAAATGGCGCCCAACGTGGGGCAAATTTTAGGTTTTGGATCTAATGTGTCCATACCTAAACTTTTTGCAATAATTTTGTTTTTTTTTTTTTAATCTGATTTTGATTATGAGTCTTGAGGTGTTGTTAAATTACAACACTCAAATGCAGTAAATTAATTCAGATGATCTATATCTCCAAACTCCATCTCGTTGAGAAATATTTTAGTCGTCTTGAAAAGTAGTTTTTATGACATTTTCAATTTGTGACCAAAATATTATTATGAATTCATAACATTTTTATATTGGCAGTTGGTAATATATAGTCATTCACCGTCGATAAATTTATGATTGAGGTGTTATTAGCGATATTACCCAACGGCTTAATTAATATTATATCATTTTCGCAATTCCTTTTGGAAAAATTTTCCGGTTGTTGGAATTTTGGATGTTCTTTTGTTGTTGTTTATTTAATTTTACGACTGACCCAAACCTTTTTACATTCGCCGATTATTGGATGAATATAGTATAACATTATAGATCTTTCGGAAAATAGTTCCTGAAGTGAGAAGACTTTAGAATAGCAATTATATATATAATGTTGATGTTTTTTTTTAATTTTTGATACTCTTTTGGAAAACTGATATATAGAAACATTAATTCTAGTTTTGAGTTCTAGTTTGAGATTTTGTTGAATTGACTTTCGATTTTAATATGGATCCTGCAACGGGAGCATCGAAGAAAACCCGAGGTCCCATCACCCGTTCGAACAGTAAAGCCAGTGATGATGTTCCGGTTGATAATGTCCATACTTCTGATACTGATGATGAGGGTCAGGCCACAGCAATAGGAGGTGCTGAGGAAGCAAGTACTGTAACTCAGCCGTCATTTAGCCCGTTGACACAATTAGGTGGTAGCCTTCAAGAGTCTCGGAAATTGAGTAGTACAGGAGTAGTTGAAGCTTCGATGATAGAATTGTTTCGTAGTGAAATGAAAAATGCAGTAGCAGAGGCAGTCCAAGAGGCGCTGTCACAAACACCGAGTCCTACCGGTAATTCGAAAAGTACTTCACAAGATATCCCATGGCCACACGATTTACCACCACTTAACCCAGAGTCAGATAGAAGACAGGAAGTGCATGCTTTTCAGCCTCAGGATAGACCAACACAAGATTACAACTCTTATAAACCCAAATACCCATATCTTAGTAAATGGGGAGTGAAATTTGATGCAACTCCGAAAACTCCTCAAGTGGAGGATTTCATATTTAGGGTTGAAAGATTGCAAAAGAGCTACGGTTGTTCCAATAGAGAGTTATTGGATGGATTTCACCATTTGCTTGAAGGCCGACCAAATCAATGGTATTGGGCACAAGTACGTCTTCATCCAAATATGAGCTGGACTAATCTCAAATTATCTATTATTCGAGAGTTTCAAAAATATCATTCAAATCTTGACGTTTTAAGACAAATGATGGACCGCAAGCAAGGTCGTGACGAATCGGCAACACAGTATATTGATGCGATAACTAATTTACGTAGCCAGTTGAGAAATTCCCTGCATGATTACGAAGTTATCGACATTATTAAGAACGGTTTAAAGCCAAAGGTGGCACACCTTATCTTTAGTTCCGAATGTTTTTCAGTAGAAGGTCTTCGTAACGAATGTAAGAAGGCTGAAGAATTTTTGGAAAGAGAATCATCCCAAAGGTTCAGGCCAACAGGAAACCCTCGTATGGTCAATGAAATCATTGGGAGTGATGTCGATGAAATTACAGAAGAGATCGACGAATTGAAGATTAGGTCAAGACCTATTGTCGCTTTAAAAACTGATAAATCTCGTTGTTGGAATTGTGGGCATAGTGGTCACGTTTTTAAGCAGTGCGACAGTTCGCAACGATCGCTGTTTTGCTTTAGATGCGGATCTCCTGGAGTTACTGCGCCACAATGCAACAATTGCAAAAAGAATATTCGTTTCTCTGATTCTTCCAAAGCCGAGTCTCGGTCTACACAAACTGTAGACTGACTAGCTACTAAAGATAGTTCCACATTTGTAGATCCACATGATTTAGACCATAATAATTTACCCGGACTTTCCAATTTACCAGCCAGAACCAAACCAGACTTATCTTTACCTTTCCATGTCCGCATGGCAAACTATATGAAGACCCGTAATCGTATTTTTAATTCCGAAATTTCTGTCAAACCCAAGATTTTCGTTTCTCCACGCATCATGAAAGCTCGTGAGCGTTATAATATCAGACGTCAGAGGAGACTGTCTATTTCTTCGGCTAATTTCTGCAATGTTTATTCCAATGATCCTCGACCATTTCGTGAAGTCTTAGTTAACGGCACTCCAGTATTAGCACTCCTTGACAGTGGAGCTTCTGTTACCTGTTTGGGTAAGAATTGTTTGTCTCTGATTGAAAAATTGAATTTGAATGTCATTCCCATTCATAAATGTAGCGTCGGTACAGCAAACGGACAGCGAGTTTCGTGTTCAGGCAAAGTTCAAGTTGAGCTCAAGTACGATGGCCAGACGGAGACCATGGATATCTATTTAATTCCTGGTCTAGAGAATCCAATGTACTGCGGAGTTGATTTTTGGAGGAAATTTAATGTTGCGCCTAAACTTATACACAGTATAGAGATCAAGTCCGATATTCAAGATTCCGATATGCATGTGTTGACGCCAGATCAAGCAGCTATGCTCGAGAAAGCTAAAGAAAGTTTCAAAGACTTTGAACAATTTGGACTCGGGAAAACTGATTTGGAAGAACACATTATAGATACGGGGGACGCCGCCCCCATAAAACAGCGTCACTACCCAGTGTCTCCAGCTGTTGAGGCTTTGATATATTCGGAACTTGATCGCATGTTGAAGTTAGGCGTAATAGAACCCAGTACCAGTCCCTGGAATTCGCCAGTCACGCTCGTACGCCGAGGGGAAAAGAATAGGCTCTGCTTGGACGCGCGAAAGCTGAACGACGTCACGGTTAAAGATGCGTATCCTCTTCCTTTTATAGATGCGTTGCTAGGACGGTTACAGGATACGTATTATATCTCAAGTATTGACTTGAAAGACGCGTTTTGGCAAGTGCCCCTGGCAGCTGACAGCCGTCCGAAGACAGCGTTCACGGTCCCGGGAAGACCACATTATCAATTCACCGTCATGCCGTTTGGATTGTGTAACGCAGCCCAACGGTTATGTCGGTTAATGGATAAAGTGATCTCTCCGGAACTGAAGAACAAAGTTTTCGTGTACCTCGACGATCTTTTGGTTGTATCTCCAGATTTTGAAATCCATATCGATCTGTTGAGGAGGGTAGGCGAGATGTTGTCCAGGGCGAATTTGACCATAAACATTAAGAAGTCGAAATTTTGCCGCCGTCAATTGAGATACTTAGGATATATTGTCGGTGAGGGGAAATTGAAACCCGACCCTTCAAAGATCAATTCAATCACAGACATACCAGTACCGAAGAATACTCGCGAGGTCAGACGTTTCCTAGGAATGGCATCGTGGTTCAGGCGATTCATTCGGAATTACGCAGAAATTACATCTCCAATTACTCGTACCTTGAAGAAGGGTAAGCAATTTTCGTTTGATGAAGATGCTGTTGATGCCTTCAACCAATTAAAGTTAGCTCTTACTACAAGCCCTGTATTAAGCCATCCATTCTTTGACAAGCGATTTTACGTGCAGTGTGACGCGTCCAACCTAGGTGTCGGTGCAGTCTTGTACCAATTAGATGCTGAAGGTTTGGAACGACCCATCGCCTTTCACTCCGCTCAGTTATCCAAGGCTGAACGGAATTATAGCGTAACAGAGCGTGAGTGCTTAGCCGTTATTAGCGCCATCAAGAAGTTCAGGCCTTTTATTGAACTTATGCCGTTCACAGTGGTAACGGATCATAGCGCGCTAAAGTGGTTAATGGGTCAGAAGGACCTCAGTGGTCGATTGGCAAGATGGAGTCTCAAACTCCAAGGGTATAATTTTGATATACAGCACAGGAAAGGTACTCAGAATGTTGTCGCTGACACATTGTCGCGATTGCACATGGATGAGCTAAATATGTTTGTAGATGAGGGGCCCGTAATCGATTTAAATTCTCCTGAATTCAAGAGCGACGAATATTTGAAATTGATTGCGATGGTCAAGGAAAATCAAGACAGTCTTCCAGATTTGAAGATCTGCGATTCATTTGTGTACAAGAAAACTCTTCCATCCGATGGCAATCCAATTCATGAAAACTTCATATGGAAATTATGGATTCCTTCAGGTTTGACGAATGCACTTATTGAAAATGCGCATACTTCTACTGTGAAAAGCCATTGCGGTATTGGTAAGACTATCGCTGCGCTCAGACAATATTTTTATTGGCCAAAAATGGCAAGGCAAATTCAAGAATTTATTAACGCTTGTGTTTTGTGTAAGGAGACGAAAGCTCCAAACAAAGTTCTGAGACCAAAAATGGGGTTTGAAACCGTAACTTGCAGACCATGGCAGAAGATCTTTATAGACTTCATAGGACCTTTTCCGAGATCGAAATCCGGTAACAGTTTTGTTTTCATTGTGCTAGATCACTTAACAAAATTCGTTTTGTTAAAGCCTTTGCCGAAAGCGAATACTAGAAGCGTAATAAAGTTTTTAGAAAGTGAAGTCTTTCATAAGTTTGGGGTTCCCCAAACAGTCCATTCCGACAACGGAAAGCAATTCACTTCTACCGAGTTCACAGATTTCTTAGAGAAATACGGATGCAAACCTATGAGAAATGCCGTGTATTCGCCACAGGCGAATGCATCGGAACGCGTGAACAGAACTATTATCTCGGCAATACGCGCTTATGTATCAGAAGATCAAAAGGATTGGGACCGTTTTCTATCGGCTATAGAATGTTCACTTCGGTCTACAATACACACTTCTACCGGATATTCACCGTATTTTTCATTATTTGGCTCACATATGGTCACGCACGCCAGCTATTACGATATAGTAGATAAACTTGGCGCTTTAGAAGACGGATCGATTGAAGTCGTTCCGAAAAACAATGTATTGGAATTAGTTCGAAGCGCGATAAAGAAAAAACTACATGAATCATATGAGAAATCAGCGGCTCGGTATAATAGAAGATCTCGCGACGTCACGTTTAAACCCGGTCAAGAAATTCTAAGAAGAAACTTCGTGCAAAGTGACGCTTCCCGCCATTTCAATGCTAAACTTTGCCGGAAGTTCGTTAAGTGCCGTGTTGTTCAGAAATTAGGTAATTCCCTTTACGAAATTGAGGATTTACAGGGTAGGAGAATAGGAATCTACCACGCAAAAGACCTCCAACATATGGTACCCTCGAAGTAGACGCCCGGTTAGCTCAGTCGGTAGAACATGAGACTCTTATTCTCAGGGTCGCAGTTCTTCCCCACTCCAAGGTTATGATAGGTCGACTTCCCGAATTAGTTCTCCTCCGACAGGTCTCCGGTAACTCTTCGGGTTTGTTATGTCACCCTGTTGCCTACGTCATATTACACGAATCACCATTGCATGTGCAACACTGCACGGTGATCATATGTGCTGCTGACGTGTCAGGATTTGATTGGTTGATGCATTTTTGCAAATTAGCGATCCCTAACCGGCCTGGAAATTACTATCGCTTCATTCTCGAGAGTAGCGGCCGGCGAGATAAGACCGAATACGTAAACGAAAAGAAAAGGAGAAACAGAAAGAAAAATAAAGGAATTTTACCGGTGTTAGAGTGTTGTGTGAAAATAATAAAAAAAAAAAAACACTAATAAAGAGTGAAGAATATACATTCAAATGGATGCACTCTAAAAATAAAAAGTGTGTGTTTTCGTGAATTAATATTGAAATTGTTCAATATTTTTTTTAACTGGTTGGGTTAATTTGTGCAAACCCAACAACAGTGAAAAGCCGCCACCGAGGCGCTGGGACTGTACCAGTGAATTACACGTGATGGTGCACGCGCAGTTGGGTAACGGTACAGTGAGTTTTTTTACTATACAACAAGTTTTGTTCGGGTATCAGTAAACCCACAAACATTCAATAGACAAAAATAGTGCCGCCAAAATTCATTAACCCAGTTCAGACTTAACCAACTCAAAATTCATCAGCCCACCAACTTTTTACAAAAAAACCCAGTGCCATCAAAATCAAATAACCCAATTCATACCGAACAATCTCATAAACCAGTACACACCAACATCCCATAGACAAGCTAGTGCAATCAAAATATAATAATCCCGGTTCAGACCTAAACCTTCCGCAAAACAGTTCACACATCAACCTTTCATCAAAGAAATTGTGCACCGCCACCCAATAAACCAGCTGTACCTCAGTTATCCCATAGCCCAGTACATACACAGCATTACATAGACAAATTCATACATCATCATCAATAGCCTGAAATTCAACCCACATCAACTGCCGTTAGTAATTCAACTACCGTTAGCCCACATTTCGTTTCCTCAACATACCACCCTCAGCCGCGCAGCCTTCTGTTGTTGGATCCATTGAAATTGTAAGTAAACCCGTAGAAGACCTAACAGGAATCAAATTGACTGTAGCCCGGATATTAGATCGAGGTCCTGAATTCTGACTGGCAGCAGTGTCCTCATACCTTTACTATTAATGAATTAGTCATAATATATACAGACGTTATTATACCTCTATACATACTTTATTATTATACATTCATTACTATTCATTTATACGTACATGATTATTATTCATTTATACATACAATATTTTGCAGTTTCATTTCATTTTTTTTATAATCATTGTTAACTACGCCTCGGCGATCTCCCCATTTCGAAATTAACCATATTCTGGTATATTTTTTTGATAAATACAGTAGTAGCGACGAAATCCTACATCACATCGAGCTCGATAGGTAAAGGAAATTTATTTCATTTTGAATTTTAAACCATTTTAACCCAAATATCTGGGGAAATCACCTGAGAGTATGTTCCAAATTCAGTCCTGGTATATTTCTTTAGTTTCCTGAAGCATATTTGTAAATCGTTCATTTATATTACATCATCCTAAGGTTTAAGAAAAAACATAATCTTGAGTATTATTGAATCCAATTGTTATTAGATGTAACTACTTTAAGCTTATATGGTATAACCTTTGAATAAACAATAAAAATGTTATCGAATTATGAATTGAAATGAAAGGTTTGAGCCATGAATTAATTGGTAAATAAAGAAAGGTAATGTAAAGGTAATTGGGCAGCCGTAATATAAGTAATGGGGGTCCTCATGACTCAGAGGCCCATTAAGGGGGTTCAAGATAGGAACCCATAGGGAGGGCAAAGGGTACCCAAACTCCACCTAGGGGTACCAGCAACAACAACATCAGCAACCAAATACAATCCAGCAACAACAACAATCAAAAACAATACAACAACATGTTTTAACGGTTTTCTTGTAAAATGATATAATGTTATTTTTGTATGTGCTCAAGTGTACCTCCTCGCCGCTAGAGTTTTAGCCGGAGCCAAATTAGCAAAATACCATTGACACCTTGGTAATAAATAGAGGTCATACTTGCCAGCCACATTACAGCCCCAATAACAAAATTTCACATTGCCAATTCAGCCCTGTATTAGAATGTTAAACTATTCTACATTTTTGTTTACAGTCTCAAAAAAATCTATTATACATACTTACATTTTCTAATTGCCACCGGACAATCTTCATATGAAGTTCGGCTCATTTGCAATGCAATCCATAGGGCTCGCGATGGTTGAGACATTAAATCGTAGAAATATTTAATTTTTGTCATTTTATTGCGTCGTATATGAAAATGTTATCAAATATATTAACAAAAATATGTAGAATATCTAATAAAAAATATATTATATTGTTGTTGTTTCTGCTGCTGTTTATGCACACACTCCGTCCGACCCGGCCCAGCTGTTTTTTCTTTTTGTTGTTTGCTAAATAATACCAATCCGATGCGACTGCTTGCTTTTGGTCTTCTGTTTGTGCATAATAGAAGTGTGTGTTTGTTGTACGCCTTCATATCAGTCCAAAGTTCTTTTCTCTCCAAGCTTTTTTTCTGTTGATCATTTTTTGGCTTCTTATGCGGGATGGTTGGGTTCGCATATTCGTATGCAGTCATTCAAGAGAATATCGAAGAAGTTAAACATGAATTGAGAATAGAAATTATCTTCCAGAATGTTGCCACATCGAAGTTCATGGATTTAATTGAATTTGAAGATTATGGTTAGGAACAAAATAATTTTTTTTATCAGCTTGTTGCATTCTGGTTCATGCAGCTTGTAATAATAATTTTTTACCCTAATGATCTGCGCAAATAAATCCCTTATGTAAAGATGCTTTTCATCAAGTCAACTTTTGAATGAATCTTCTTAAATTAGGTTTTCCTTCAGCTCGTTTGCAATAAAATCTTCTCATCAGCGAGCTTATAAAACAAAATTCCATTAGCGTATTTAAAAACACCTCCAATAAAATCGATCCACTCCTCTATAAACTGACTTCTGTTTATAAAGATTCTTTAAATTCAGTTCGTCTACAAAAAAACGTCCCTTTAATTCGTCTAGACAGAGTCACTTCAGATCTTCTATAAGGGCTCTCTTCAGTTCTTCTGAAAACTATTCCTTCTGTTCATCTTTAGACTCCTTTTAGATCGTCTCAAAATACTCCCTTCAGCTCGATTCCCTGCCTTCAGATCGTCTATAAAGACTCCCTTCAGCTCGTCTATAAAGACTCCCTTCAGCTCGTCTATAAAGACTCCCTTCAGCTCGTCTATAAAGACTCCCTTCAGCTCGTCTATAAAGACTCCCTTCAGCTCGTCTATAAAGACTCCATTCAGCTCGTCTATAAAGACTCCCTTCAGCTCGATTCCCTGCCTTCAGATCGTCTATAAAGACTCCCTTCAGCTCGTCTATAAAGACTCCCTTCAGCTCGTCTATAAAGACTCCATTCAGCTCGTCTATAAAGACTCCATTCAGCTCGTCTATAAAGACTCCCTTCAGCTCGTCTATAAAGACTGCCTTCAGTTCGTCTATAAAGACTCCCTTCAGCTCGTCTATAAAGACTACCTTCAGCTCGTCTATAAAGACTACCTTCAGCTCGTCTATAAAGACTACCTTCAGCTCGTCTATAAAGACTACCTTCAGCTCGTCTATAAAGACTCCCTTCAGCTCGTCTATAAAGACTCCCTTCAGCTCGATTACAAAGACTACCTTGCAGCTCGTCTATAAAGACTTCCTTGCAGCTCGATTACAAAGACTACCTTGCAGCTCGTCCAAAAAGACTCCCTTCAACTCGTCCATAAAGACTCCCTTCACCTCGTCTATAAAAGAGCCTCTTTATACAGTGCAACTTCTTTGAAGGCAGAAGTTAACGTAGAAAGTTGACTGCTACTTTATATAGAAATATATCGTTATAGAATTTGCAGTTTATAAATAATCAATATGGGTAAATTCGAATCTTTTATATTTATGTATATTTGTATGACTTTTAAATGCAATAAAAAGGTTATATGTATTTATTTTTTAGTTAATATTTGCTTATGGCTATACAAAGGCAAAGTCCCTAATTCAAAATCAGTTCTCTTGTTCTTCATTATATCCTTTCATTATCGTCAATTTATACGCCAGCAAGTTTATTCACATATTTATGTGCCTTGTCATAAAATGGATTTGATTCATGGCGAACTTTGGCTAACCATTCAGAGATTTTTGGGAAATTTTCCCCCACATTATATTTAGGGATTTCTATAAGAAAAATGTATTTAAAATATAAAATTCTTGTTCAAAAATGTCCTTTCAAACTTACTTATCTGCTCAATTTCACATGCTCCAAACAGATCAGCTGCCGTCATTTTATTACCCGTTAGAAAATCCTTATCCTTTAACCATATATTTTCCACTAATTTTAAATTGGTTTCCATATCTTTTTGGAGAGCGGTCATTTTTTCAACTGTAGGGACTTCAGCCAAACCCATCATAGGATACAGGCCAACCTGTAGAAAATATGTTGCACAAGGGAGACGTACACTCAAGTGTTGCCATTCTAAAAATTCATCAATTTGTGCACGTTTTTGCAAATCTTTGCAATACAACTGATCATCAATGTGGCCTTTGTCGGATAGATATCTGAAATTAGGGAAAAACGAAAAAAGATGAACTATTTTTTATTTGGAGAATAAGGTAAAGAACTAACCTTAAAATGGCTATAGATTCACCCAAATGAAAATCACCATCCACAATGCAGGGTACTTTTTGGAAACGATTGATTTTCTTGAATTGCGCCGAACGATGTTCCACTAAAAATGACAAAACAAATTAAATTAAATCATATATCGTAGGGTTTTCGCGATAAGGGGGATATTGGTAAATTAAAATAATTGGAAAATTTTATTGTTATCCCCCGAGGGTACCTTTTATTATCTATAGACTTTTCAGTTATTATAAAAAACCATTAAATCTCCAAGCAGTCATTTAAGCTGATTTATAAAGCATTTTCGTCTGTAAAAGCTCACTACAGTTGGTCTATAAAAACTTCCTTTAGTTTGTCTTTGAAGATTTCCTTTAGTTCGTGTATGAAACTTCCCTTCAGTTCGTATATAAATTCTTCGTTCAGGTCGTTAATATAAATACTTCCGTTATGTTCGTATACAACCGCTCACTATATTCAGCTCGTCTCTAAAAGTTTCCTTCAACTCCTTTCACTCATTCAGTTAATTTGTAAAGACTACCTTCAGTTCGTCTATAAAGACTATTTTCATTCAACTAAGCTCAATTATTATGACGCCCCTAAAACTCGGCTATAATGACATTCTTCAACTTGTCTATAAAGACTACCTGCATTTTTTAATTCATTCATCTTTTTCCTAAAGTCTCCATTTAGCAGATCTATAAAGACTTCAAAGCTCGTATATAAAGACTTCTTTCAGTTCGTCTATAAATACTATCTTCTATTCGTATATAAAGACTCCTTTTAGCTCGTCTCAAAATACTCCCTTCAGCTTGATTCCCTGTCTGCAGGCTGTCTGTTAAGACTCCCTTTAGTTCATTTTAAAATATTCTCCACAGTTCGTCAATCAAAAAACGGGGATAGTTAGACAAATTCGGTTTTATCAAAGGCCCCAATAACAAAATTTCACATTGCCAATTCAGCCCTGTATTAGAATGGTAAATTATTCTACATTTTTGTTTACAGTCTCAAAAAAATCTATTATACATACTTACATTTTCTAATTGCCACCGGACAATCTTCATATGAAGTTCGGCTCATTTGCAATGCAATCCATAGGGCTCGCGATGGTTGAGACATTAAATCGTAGAAATATTTAATTTTTGTCATTTTATTGCGTCGTATATGAAAATGTTATCAAATATATTAACAAAAATATGTAGAATATTAAATAAAAAATATATTATATTGTTGTTTTTCTGCTGCTGTTAATGCAAACACTCCGTTCGACCCGGCCCAGCTGTTTTTTTTTTTTCTTTTTGTTGTTTGCTAAACAATACCAATCCGATGCGACTGCTTGCTTTTGGTCTACTGTTTGTGCATAATAGAAGTGTGTGTTTTTTGTACGCCTTCATATCAGTCCAAAGTTCTTCTCTCCAAGCTTTTTTTCTGTTGATCTTTTTTTTGGCTTCTTATGCGGGATGGTCGGGTTCGCATATTCGTATGCAGTCATTCAAGAGAATATCGAAGAAGTTAAACATGAATTGAGAATAGAAATTATCTTCCAGAATGTTGCCACATCGAGGTTCATGGATTTAATTGAATTTGAATTTGAATTTATGGTTAGGAACAAAATAATATTTTTTTATCAGCTTTTTGCATTCTGGTTCATGCAGCTTGTAAAAATAATTTTTTACCCTAATGATCTGCGCAAATAAATCCCTTATGTAAAGATGCTTTTCATCAAGTCATCTTTTGAATGAATCTTCTTACCTTCAGCTCGTTCTATAAAACTCCCTTCAAAAGCTCGTCTATAAAGACTCCCTTCAGCTCGTCTTTATAAAGTCTACAAAAAAACTCCCTTCAGCTCGTCTATAAAGACTCCCTTCAGCTCGTCTATAAAGACTCCCTTCAGCTCGTCTATAAAGACTCCCTTCAGCTCGTCTATAAAGACTCCCTTCAGCTCGTCTATAAAGACTCCCTTCAGCTCGTCTATAAAGACTCCCTTCAGCTCGTCTATAAAGACTCCCTTCAGCTCGTCTATAAAGACTCCCTTCAGCTCGTCTATAAAGACTACCTTCAGCTCGTCTATAAAGACTCCCTTCAGCTCGTCTATAAAGACTCCCTTCAGCTCGTGTATAGGTGTATTATTTGATTTTATATTAACAATTTTATTTACATTTAAAAATTCAACAATTTATGATTTGAAGATCCATGTACATTTCCAAATTTTAGTCCTAAATAGTAAGTAACTAATCTCCAAATCAAATGGCAGTTTCATTATAATTTTAATTATCTTTAACTAATGAATTGTTTGCATTAAACGCCGCCAATTTTTCGACATACTTATGACCTTCATCATAGAATGGATTTGATTCTTCACGTACTCTGGCTAACCAATCAGTGATTTTGGGAAATTTCTTAGTGACATCGTAATTGCAGATTTCTAGAAAAGGAAAACAGTTCTTATTAGAATATTGGAATTATTAAATAATATTGAAATAAAAAATAATATTGAATAAAATATCTAATTGAATAAAAACCGCAAGGTGAAAATTTTTAATACCACCTCAAATTGATGTACGACTCCATAAATTTCTTTACTCACTTGTCTGTTCAATTTCACATGCCCCAAATAGATCAGCCACGGTCAGAGCATTGCCGCTAACAAATTTTCTATCATTCAGCCACATTGTTTCCAAATATTTCAAATGTGTTTCCATTTCTTTACGAAATTTGGCAGCTTCTTCTGCAGTTGGTTTTTCAGCCATACCTCTCATGGGATATAACCATAGGCGGGCAAAATAGAAGGCACAACCATAACGTATAGACAAATGTTGCCATTCCAAAAATTCATCGACACGTGCACGTTCCTTAATATCCTTTGGGTAGAGTTTTTCACAGAATAAACCCTTATCGGATAAATATCTGAAAATGGAAAAGGAGATTAAAATAAGTGCTTTTTTAATATTGAAAGATAGGGGTTACTGATGTTTGCTTTAGATTTAAAAAATAGTTCAAATCTCTTATAAAAATACACAGAAATCACCTCAATCGCTACAAAACAATTTGTGGATCGTAAATATTTCCAATTTATTTTCTAACTGAGGATAATTTCTTCACAAATCGGCAAAATGCTATCTGTAAAATTAGCAGAGTGCCTTTCCATTAGTTCCATTTATTAATTTCATAAATATTTACCTTAAAATCGCCACCGATTCACTCAAATGAAAATCACCATCCACAATACATGGTACCTTTTGGAAGCGATTAATTTTCTTAAATGCCTCGGTCCGTTGTTCCACTGTAATAGAGATAACAGATTTTGTTGTATTTTGTTTTATATTGATAATGTTTTTTGCTAGTAGTATTATTAACCTACTTACTTACATTTTCTAAGTGCTACCGGACAATCTTCATAGGGTATTTTACCCATTTGCAGGGCAATCCATAGGGCTCGCGATGGTTGCGATAGCAAATCATAGAAATATTTTACTTTAGACATGTTTTAAGATTAATTATTTCTAATTTTAATTTGGAAATCCGTTCAGATTTGCTTCGACAGTGCTATTTGGCAGATCACCTGCAATTCCCACTTCTTGTTAGCGGCGACTAAAGTTCAATTGGATTTTGGTTTTGTTTCGGCTGGGGTATGTGCTCTTAATACTTTCCCTCTCTCTATCTCTGAAGAATGTAGATGCCATTTTGGGACTTTTTCGACCAAAAATATTAAAATATTTTTTATATATAAATACGATGTTAATTGAATTTTTATTTTTTCTAATTTCGTAACTATGGTTTTAAAGGTTCCACCACTATTAGAAAAAAAAACAAAGTCTATCATTATCTTTTTGATTATTTTTAGAATATGTTTCTTAATTGTGTTCCAAAACTTTTTAAACTACCAATTTGGCAACTAAAATACTTGTTTATGTCTCTCTAGAAAATATGTTCGGCACCGGTGACCGGCACCAAAAATCAAAAGCTTTTATATTAATAATAAAAAAAAGCTTATATTAAGTGTTGCTAACTATACGGCAGGGCAAAAATTGTGCTATTTTAGAAACATACATATTAAATGGTCTTATCGAAACCATGACACAATTAAAAGGCATTCCATTCGATTCCATTCCATCGATTGAACAGCCAGTTGCGCTAAAGTGCGATATTTCTACTCGAATTCCATGGCACAATAAATAGGTAATCCATTTAGCGCAGCTGATGACTCGATTAACTGTCAGATGGTCGAATAAAAAACAGATGTTTTTTTATCGCCTTATTATTGCATCATAATCTGAACCAAGGCCTAATAATAGGGCCATCCAAAGAGACCAGCTGGATATTAACTGCCCCTCATGTTTCCTGTCAAAATCCCCTATTGTGAATTAACTTCAATTATAAAACGTAAACAACGCCCAAATTTTTGACATTAGGCCTGAGAAATAACAGCTGACTTTAGCTAGCTGGGTGACCTTATTAATAGATCTTGGTCGGAAATAAGGCCTTTAATAAGGTCATTCAGGGAGACCAACTGGATATCAGCTGCCTCTCAAGTTTCCTGTCAACATCCCTTATTGTGAATCAATTTCCATTATAGAAACGTAAACAAGGTCCCAATTTTTGAAATTAGACTTGAGAAAAATCATCTGAGTTTCGCTTACTGGCTGACCTTATTAATAAATCTTAGTCGGAACCATGGCACAGTAAATAGGTAGTCTTAGCGCGGCTGATGTATCGATTGTCAAAGTGCGTAATTTCTACTTGAATTCGATGTGCAATGTTGTCAACCATGTGAAATATAGATAAAATCAACGATTTTAGTTTTGATACATCACATTATTATTGCATCGTGGTCGGAACTATAGGATTTACCAAAATGGACTTTAAAAGGCATTTAATGCCTTCCTCAGATCGTTCAAGAAATTTTCGAAATAAGGAAGTAGAGGTTTTTCTGAATATCAGACAGGAGGTCTACTGAAAAAAATAAGACTATCCAGATGTAGATTAAAAGGTTTTCCGAAAAAAATCCGATATGGTCTTAATATAGAAGACATTTTCATGGTCTGATGAATTTAGCAGAGGTCTTTTGAAGAGAACAGAAGACCACTCAACTTTTTTATGGATAGAGGCCTGCAGAATTGATCCGAAGGTCTTAACAGATCTTCTACAAATTCAAGGTTGTGCAGAGATTTTCTGGAAGACATTTAAGAAGATTTTCAATGGTGGAAGAGAGTTCTAAATTTCTTCAAGATTAAAGGACTAGCAGTTGTCTTCTACAGACGGAAAATCCTCCATATACCTTAAATAGGTCTTCTGAAGAGAATATAAGACCAAATTGCAGATCAAAAAGTTTTCCGAAAAAAATTCCGATATGATCTTAATATAGAAGACATTTTCATGGTCTGATGAATTTAACAGAGAACTTAAAGGGGTATTTTGAAGAGAACAGAAGACCACTCAATTTTTTTTGTGGATAGAGGCCTACAGAATTGATCCGAAGGTCTTAACAGATCTTCTACAGATTCAAGGTTCTGCAGAGATTTTCTGGAAGACATTTAACAAGTTTTTCAATGATGGAAGAGAGTTCTAAATTTCTTCAAGATTAAAGGACTAGCAGTTGTCTTCTACAAACGGAAAATCCTCCATATACCTTAAATAGGTCTTCTGAAGAGAATAAAAGACCAGATTGTAGATCAAAAGGTTTTTCGAAAAAAATTCCGAAATGATCTTAATATAGAAGACATTTTCATGGTCTGATGAATTTAACAGAGATCTTAAAGAGGTCTTTTGAAGAGAACAGAAGACCACTAAATTTTTTATGGATGGAGGCCTGCAGAATTGATCCGAAGGTCTTAACAGATCTTCTACAGATACAAGGTTCTGCAGAGATTTTCTGGAAGACATTTAACAAGTTTTTCAATGATGGAAAAGAGTTCTAAATTTCTTCAAGATTAAAGGACTAGCAGTTGTCTTCTACAGACGGAAAATCCTCCATATACCTTAAATAGGACTTCTAAAGAGAATAGAAGACCTCCCAGATTTTTTATGGATAGGAGACTTTCAAATGCTATCTGAAGGTCTTAACATGTCTTCTACAGACACAGGGTTTTTCAGAGTTTTTCTGAGTAGAGGGACTACTAGAGATCTCCTACAGAAGGAAAGTCCTTCAGAGATCTTAAAGAGGTCTTCAGAGAAGAATAAAATAACAATCAGATTTCTTAAAGAAAAAGTTTTTCAATTATTGTCGGAAGATAGATAAATGATGTATTCTTCTAATGATCCTTTAAAGTTCAGGGTGCAACAGAAAGCCTTGAAGGAGTCTTCAGAAGATTATATGTCCTTGAATTCTTCTGGGTTTATAGATATATAATACATTAAGGAAGTCATCTGAGGATGGAAGACTTTCCAGAGGCATTCTAAAAATAATGGCATTATTAAAAAAACTTTAAAGTGTTGTTCCATTTAGCGCAGCTGACTATACGATTTACTGTCAAAGTGCGTAGTTTATACTTGAATTCGATGTGTAATGTTGCCAACTATGTGAAATGTTACTAGAAAAAAATTAACGACCAATAAATAAGGTCGTTCAGGGAGACCAGCTGGATATCAGCTGCCTCTCAAGTTTGCTGTCTAAATCCATTATTGTGAATTTACTTCCATTATGAAAAAGTAAACAAAAGCCAAATCGACATTCTATATAAATACAAATAAAAAATAGTGAAGAAAATGTAAAATTAGCCAGCAAGATGTAAAGCAGATGGAGATAGTGGTATTCCGTCAGTGTTTAGCAACTGAGAGGTTAGGTATACCAAAACCAATAAAAATTCTCAAATCTCTATCATGACTCATCAATAGTTTTGTATTATGATCCCCTGGCACGAGGCCTATTAATAAGGTCATACAGTTTTCTATCAAATCCGTTATTGTGAATTGACTTCAATTTTGAAAACTTTGAATAACGTTCAAATTTTTGACATTAGACTTTCGCTTGCTGGGTGCATTTAAAAAATAGATTTTTGTTATTTCATAAAAAACATAGTTTAGACCAAGGCACAATAAATAGGTAGTCCATTTAGCGCAGCTAATGACTCGATTAACTGTCAAAGTGTCTAATTTCTACTTGAATTCAATGTGCAGTGTAGCCAACCATGTGAAATATTATAAAGAAAATTTTGACAGATGGTTGAGACAAAAAGAAAGGTTTTTGTTTTGATACATCATCATGGTTTAGACAAACTTTCGAAACTTTTTCCATCTGCAAAAAAATTAACTTATTTACTTTCTAGCCCGCTTATCATTCGGTAAACAAATTTCAATACAAACAAACGCCCCAATTTAAACATATCATAATCATTCTTGTTTGTTTTATCAAAATCGTTTTTTTAACATTTTTATTACAAATAAAATAAATTATCGATAAAAAAACCCACAAAAACACCTCGATCAATTATACAACAAAAAATGGAACACACACACCCACTAATCGATATCCAATTTACGGAATGAACCACTGGTACTACCACCAAACAAATCATTAATTCCATTTTCGCCTTGACGCAATTTTTTATCCACACCATACTGGTCATCCTCATCGAAATAGGATTTATAGGTCATCAAAAGTTTTTCATAATTCTTTTCGGATTCATCAAAACTGCTATTGGTGCCACCATATTCAGCGGGTAAATACTCCTTGCCAATGGCTTGTTGTAAAGATTCCAAATTTGGGTGGATGTTGAGCTGGAAAATAAAACAAATTTTTAATAATTTATCTCCAATAATTGATATTTCTCTCTATCCTCCTCCCTCTCCCACTTACCAATTCCTTTTGCTTCATCACATTGCGTATGATGCCCAAAATAAGCTGCGCTTCCTTGGAGGCATTAACAATATGTGTACCCAACAAATTTGTTGGTATACCATATTCCAGTACCGATGACATTTGCCGGAACAAATTCGCTTCAAATTGTTTCAATATTCCAAATGGTATCTTCGAGAAATCCATAATCTCAATAACACCAGCAATATTCCAATTATCATCGCTATTCGTTTCGATTTCACAACGCATTATATGAAAGCGGAAAATATCCTGCACGGTGTGTAGGGCAGGATTAATATTACCCATACGCATAACGTGTATACGTGGTCCACCGGGTCCTTTGGGCTTCGGCAGAGTACAGAAAATCCTAAACGATAAAAAGAGGAAGAACAAATAAGTTATAGGTTAGGTATGGATGGAATATATGTAGATGATCCTTAGGTGCATGGACCTTTCCTAGATTAACTTCGTGGGGACTTGACAATATATTAAAACTATTAGAACACCTGGAAGGTCTTCTTTAATATTCCGAATACTTTTAAGGGATCTTCTGAACATTCCAAAGATCTTTTGAAGATAGAAAACACCCATAGACAGAATTTCGTTTGCAGATCTTTCTAATAAAGAATACATTTTAAAGATCTTCTATAGACAGACAATCTAACCTTACCAGAAAGGTAACGGAAAGACAGAATAGGTCTTCTACAGACTGAAGGATCTCTAGATATTGTCTGGAGAATATTTCTGAAGACGGAAGAAGATCTTCAACAAACAAAAATTCATACCCAAATATTGAAGAGTTCTTCGGAAGGGAATATAATACCCCTCTAAAAATTCAAGACCATTCTGAGGCGGTCTATAGTCAGACGATTCTAAAGTGGTATTCAAAAGGTAGAAAACCTTGAATACATCTCGAAAGATAGAATAGGTCTTCTACAGACAGAATGATGTGATCTCTATAAGCATTCTGTAAATTGAATTTCTTTGACAATATCCTCCCAAGATCTTGAAGAGTTGTTCCGAAGAGCTTATTTAGGAAAAATGTCTTCCTGAAAGAAATGACAGAGGTATCTGAAGACAGACGGCTTTGCAAAGGTCTTCAAGCGATAGAAAACGTCGTCGGAGTCTTCAGAACATGGACGACCTTTTACAGGTATTTTAAGATTTTCTCCAGACCAAGGTTCTTCAGAGGTTTTCTGGAGATTAAAGTCTCTTAAGTAGTCTTTTTAAGACCAATTATTGTGAATTAACTTCCATTATGAAAATGTAAACAAAGTGCAAATTTTGTGACATTAGACTTGAGAAAAATCAGCTGACTTTCGCTTGCTGGCTGACCTTATTAATAGATCTTGGTCGAAACCAAGGCCTATTAATGAGGGCATTTACGGAGACCAGCTGCCTCTCACGTTTACTGTCAAAATCGATTATTGTGAATTGACTCCCATTATGAAAAAGTAAACAAAGTCCACATTTTTGACATTTGACCTGCGGAAAAACAGCTGACTTTTGCTATTTAGGTGGCCTTATCACATTGTGTGAAATCATGATACCGGACAGAGACTCATGGAACAGCGGAACACTAGCTCATATGCCTCCGGGGAATTGTTGTTACACGGATGGCTCCCGGCTAGCGGGAAAGACGGGACTGGGACTCTTTATTGAAGAACCGGGGACTGAAATCTCACTTCGCCTGCCGGATCACAACACGATCCTACAGGCGGAGGTTCAAGCTATAACGGAGTGTCTAAGATGGTTAAGCTCTAACTCTGGGCACAATAACATAAACATCATGACAGATAGTAAACATGCTATTAAAGCAATAACATCCAAGACAGTTACATCTAAAACCGTATTGGAATGTATAAAAACAATAAATAACTTCTCACGACACGGTCTTGTACGTATAATATGGGTACCGGGTCACTCAGGAGTTATAGGAAACGAGATAGCCAACCAACTCGCCAGACGTGCTACAGACCTAATCAACATAGATGTGAACAGTGCTAAACCTTTCAGCGCTTCACGTCTAGAAATGAGGTCATGGGCGGAAGAGGCGCACAAAACACTCTGGAATAACGAGAGGACTGGAAAAAACACAAAAATCTTATGGGGAGACCCAAATGAGGATAAGACTAAGCAAATACTTACGCTAAACAAGAAAGAACTAAGCAGACTGATAGGCATTCTTACAGGACACCTTAACCTGCAGTCACATTTACACAAGATTGGGTGTTCGGGAAGCAGCAGGTGCAGAGCGTGTGGGGAAGACAACGAAACGTTGGAACATTTCCTATGCCACTGCCCAGCTTTTGCATTCATCCGAACCCAATTCTTGAAAAACGATACTATTCCTGAACTAAATGACCTAAGGGGGTGTAAATGGAAAATACTAAAGGACTTCTGTAAAAACACAGAATTCCTAGAAGAATAGGGAGACCAAACAAAACTATAAGAATAATTCAAATCTAAATACTTTTCCTTCCTAGAGCGCACAACAGGCCTCCTATGGCTTAAGAGTATGTCCCATAATGGACATGTGGTGGTTCTTTGAAACCACCCCTCTTTTCAAACTAACTAACTAACTAGGTGGCCTTATTAATAGATCTTTGTCGGAACCAAGGCCTATTAATAAGGTCATTCAGTGAGACCAGCTGGATATCAGCTGCCTCTCGCGTTTGCTCTCAAAATCCATTATTGTGAATTTACTCCCATTAAAAAAATAAACGTAATTAACGTCCAATTTCGTTGACATTAGACTTGAGAAATTTCTGCATAGAAAACCTCGACGGATTCCTCAAATGATAGACGACCCTTAACAGGCATTTTGAGGTATTCTAGTGACACAAGGCCCTCCAGAGGTTTTCTGGAGATTAAAGTCCCTTAAGTAGTCTTTTTAAGTTATATTTTTGAAGATAGAATACTACTACAGGTCTTCTACAGATGAAAAGTCCCCCCCCCCCCCCCGAGAACCTATAGAGGCCTTCTGAAAGGAAATGAAGACCATTCACAACGTTTCTAAGGAAGAAAATATCGTGATCTGAAGATAAAATATAATATAAAATAAAGTATGGAAGACAAAAAATTTGCCAGGAAATCAATAGGAAACATCGAAAGAATATTCAAAAGATAGAAGACCCTTCTTGCCTCGAAAGGTTTTCAGTAGATATAATTTTTAGAAGATCTTATGCAAATCTTCCGAAGACATACAAACCGGCAATAACCTTTGAAGGTATTTCTGAATGTATAACAACTTTCAGAGAACTTATGTGTCAATTGTAGGTCATCTGCAGATAGAATAATGAGGTCTTCTGAAGGACTGAAGTCCATAAAGACGCCTCATCAAAATAGAGAACATCCAAGAACAAAATAATTTCCAGAGATCTTCGGAAACTAGAAGACATTTAAGAGGTTTTCTACAAAGACATTCAAGGGATCTTCTGAAGATATAATACCTTCTTCAGATTTTCTAGAAGCCTTTAAGAAGTTATCTACAGATAGAATACAGAGGTCTTCTGATGACTGAAGTTCATTTTAGAAACTTTCTAGGGGTCTAGAATTTCGCGAAAAAAGAACACTATCGAAGGTCTTCTAAAGCTAAATGACAGTCCAGGATCTTACGAATATACAAGGTTTTCTAACGTCTCCTGAGATAGAGAGCTTCAAGAATACTTAGCATGATAAAGGAACTTCCTGAGAACTTCTTCGGAATATAAAAGACACGTAAGAGGTGTTCATTAACCAGAAACCCTCCCAGACGTTTTCTACAACAAAAAGAGCCTTCTGAAGGTATAAGCCTTTCTATAGGCTTTCCAGAAATCTTACGAAATTCGAAGATTTCCTAAAGCTATTCTAGTCCATCCGAGAAAAAAGATCATCTAAAATGTTTTCAAGAAGTTAAAGGACTTTCTACAAAAGACGTCCAATAAGACTTCTGAAGATATAAAACCTTCTGGAGGCCTTCTGCACATTATCCATTATCAAGTTCGATGACCTTCTAGAGATCTTCTAGTCCTTTCGAGAAAAGAGAATACCATCCAAGGTCATCTAAAGATAGGAGACGATAAGATGTCTTCTCAAGAGAACTTCTGAAGGAAGTGGACCTTTCAGAGGCTTTCTGAGAATAGAACAAGAAATCATCTGAAGAAGGAAAACATACCAAAAACATTCCCTAGAAAATAAATGATCATCGGGATGTCATCTTTAATAAGGACGACTCCCGGAGAAGAAGTGGTCCCCTGAAGACCATCGAGAAGACAGACATAAACTAAAGATAGAAGTCTCTTAAGAGTTCTCCGGAAAATAGAAGAGCTTGCGGAGGTAATTGGAAGAAGGAAAACTTTCCAGAGACCTTCAGAAGATAGGTTTTCGAAAACTTTCCAGAGACCTTCAGAAGATAAATCATATTGTGGATGACTTCCATAGGATTTCGAAAACTGATGTGTCTTTCTGTTTTCTTCAGAGCTCGTCAGAAGACTCGAATCAAATTTCGGATGTCATCCAATGAACTTCAAAAGACAGAAGAGTTTTTTTCAGAAAAACTAAAAATCTTCCCAGCCTTTCATTGGTCTTCAAAGCTCTTCAGAAAATAACTGGTCTTCACAAAAACCCGAAGCCCTTCGAGGGATTATTTACAGAGAGGGCTTTCAAGATCCTCTGAAGGTAGAAAGTCTTTCAGTTTTCTTCAGAGCTCGCCAGAAGACGAATGACGTTCCGGATGTCTTCCAAAGGGCTTCGAGAAACAGAAGAGGTTTTCAAACAAACAAACTGAGAACTTTCCTAGCCTTTTAGTGCCTCTTTAGAAGATAACTGATCTTCACAAAACCCCGAAGACATTCGAGAGACCACTTACGGAGAGAGGGCTTTCAAGATCATCTGATGGAAGCCTTTCAGTTTTATTCTGAGCTTACAAGAAGTTGAATGATATTCCGGATGTCTTCCAAAGGAATCGAAAAACAGAAGAGGTTTTTCAAAACAAAAACTGAAATCATTCTATTCGACAAGAGATAGTCTGGAGATACAAAACATTCAAGAGGTCTTCTATAGACGGAGCAATTTTAAGATTTCTTTTATAAACCGAATACATTTGAAAACAAAAAAACTTCCACAATAGCTGTTTTATAGACGGGTATAGGCAGAGGACTTTTTCAAGGCTCTCCTATATAAAAGGATTTTTAATGATTAAAAACTATTTCCCAAAAATACGTTGGGAAGTTCTTCAGTCCAAAAACATCATAGAGAGGGAAAATATCTTCAATCAGAATAGTTTTCTGATATTTTCTATTGGGTATCCTTGCTTGAGTACTTACTAAGGTATCTTACAGTTGAACCCTTCCATATCCTTGCTTGAGTACTTACTAAGGTCTCTTACAGTAGAATCCTTCCTTTTTGTTTTGCCTGACTACAAAAACGATTTACGTTCCGAAAAAAATATTTCCCAATCACTGATCATTTTTCTTAATTATTTTTTTTTTCGGGTCATTCACATTTCCATCATCACTCAAATAAATGCCCCCAAAATCCCACTCATCTACACAACGGTACATCCCTTCCCTCCCCCATAAATCATAACATGCTTACTCACCCCGATCTGGCAATATCGATAATCTTATCATCAATATGTCTGGATTTCAACAGATCTTTAGCCGATGATTTGTAGGTATAAAAATAGTCGATACGTTTCTTGGCACTCTCCAGGCTATATTTACAAAATCTTAAAAATGCAATTAAAAATTGATCATCGGTGCGGGCCTTCAAGTGGGGTTCCTTTTTTATCCATTCACGCAGGGCTTCCAAATCGGCAGGAATCCGTGATTTCACTTCATTTAATTCCGTGCGGGCAATTTCTTCAAGTTCAGGATTTAGGGGTCTTAGTTGAGCCATTTCGATTTTTTGTATTTTATTTATTAATTTTTAAATTCTCTGTGAGGTTGCGGAGCCCACCGAAAACTTTTTCGCCTCTGTGCAAATCCGAATTATAACTGTTTTTACTTCGATATTTTTGAAGCTAAAAAGCGGTGTTTTTTCGCCGGTATGGGAAGATAGAGGCATTTATTCTATACTGCCTTTTTTTCTTTGTCATACATTCTCTGATACATATCCGACACATGTATATATCATATGCAGACATACAAACAAACATTCGTTTCTTTAACGCTATTTAAATTGATAAGATATTGTCGCGGGCCGATTAATTATTGTATCGAAACAAACAAATAATAAAATATTCGTTTATGTTTATCGTGAATAATTTCAGAATACACGAAGAAAAATTAGGGACCCCTGAAAAAAATATATGTATAGACCCCTGAAAAAATATTCTTTTAATCTCCATGGCTTGTATAGACTTCGAAAAATATTCTTTTAATCTCCATGGCTTGTATAGACTTCGAAAAATATTCTTTTAATCTCCATGGCTTGTATAGACTTCGAAAAATATTCTTTTAATCTCCATGGCTTGTATAGACTCCGAAAAAATACTCTAAAAATCCACGCCTTTTATAGACCCCGAAAAAAATATTTTTTAATCTCCATGGCTTGTATAGACTCCGAAAAAAATATTCTTTTAATCTCCATGGCTTGTATAGACTCCGAAAAAAATATTCTTTTAATCTCCATGGCTTGTATAGACTCCGAAAAAATACTCTAAAAATCCACGCCTTTTATAGACCCCGAAAAAATATTTTTTAAAAATTCACGCCTTTTATAAACCCAGAAAAAAATCTTCATTAAAAATCCACGCCTTGTATAGACCCCTGAAAAAAAATTCTTTTAAAAATCCACGCCTTGCATAGACCCCTGAAAAAATATTCTTTAAAAATCCACGCCTTGTATAGACCCCTGAAAAAAATATTCTTTAAAAATCCACGCCTTGTATAGACCCCTGAAAAAAATATTCTTTAAAAATCCACGCCTTGTATAGACCCCTGAAAAAAATATTCTTTAAAAATCCACGCCTTGTATAGACCCCTGAAAAAAAATATTCTTTAAAAATCCACGCCTTGTATAGACCCCTGAAAAAAATATTCTTTAAAAATCCACGCCTTGTATAGACCCCTGAAAAAAATATTCTTTAAAAATCCACGCCTTGTATAGACCCCTGGAAAAATATTCTTTTAATCTCCATGGCTTGTATAGACTTCGAAAAAATATTCTTTTAATCTCCATGGCTTGTATAGACTCCGAAAAAATACTCTAAAAATCCACGCCTTGTATAGACCCCGAAAAAAATATTCTTTTAATCTCCATGGCTTGTATAGACTCCGAAAAAAATATTCTTTTAATCTCCATGGCTTGTATAGACTCCGAAAAAATACTCTAAAAATCCACGCCTTTTATAGACCCCGAAAAAATATTTTTTAAAAATTCACGCCTTTTATAGACCCAAAAAAAAATATTTTTTAAAAATTCACGCCTTTTATAGACCCCGAAAAAAATATTCATTAAAAATCCACGCCTTGTATAGACCCGGAAAAAATATTCTTTAAAAAGCCACGCCTTGTATAGACCCCGAAAAAAGTATAGTCCCCAAAAAAATCTGATAGTCCTTCAATTCTTCCCAGACCCCAATTTTTTTCTCCGTGTGTTTATCAGCAGAAATGGTCATATGCACACAAAATTTGCGATTATAACCTGTCATGGTCCAACAAGTGGGGTCCATAAAAAAAAACTTTTCATACTTTGCCTATTTTTGTTGTTGTTGTTGTTGTCGTCTATTCGAATATGTACTAAACATGACAAACTAAATGCGAATTTTTCTTTTATCATTTCACATGAACCCCATCAACAACAAAAACGTATGAATTTCTTCATAAAGGTTGTATATTGATTGTTAGCATTTATGAACGATTACGCTGACATATATACACACACAATTTGTATATATATATATATGTATGTGAATAGCATTACTATGCAAAAAATATATACTAAGTATCCAATATGTTTGGGAATATTGTGTATATTGCGTCAGGTGGTTTTCTTGTGCGAAAAAAAAAAATAAATATCAGACAAAAAATATATATTGCACATTGAAAAAATGGCATGAGTGGCACAGTGGGTTCAAACAAATGCAAATATTCAATACAAATTTACAACTTTATAAATAAAATAAGAGGATAACATAATAGAATATTTTGTGGCACAGTGGGTTCAAACAAATGCAAATATTCAATACAAATTTACAACTTTATAAATAAAATAAGAGGATTACATAATAGAATATTTTGTGGTTCTTCATGAGTACTTAGTAAGGTCTCTTGCAGTAGAATTCTTCCGTATCCTTGCTTTAGTACTTACTAAGGTCTCTTGCAGTAGACTCCTTCCGTATCCTTCCATGAGCACTTAACAAGTTCTCTTGCTGTAAAATCCGTCAGTATCCTTTCTTGAATATTTACTCAGGTCCCTGCACTATAATCCTGTAGTATCCTTGCTTGAGTTCTTTCAAAGGTCTCTTGCAGTAGAATCCTTTCGTATAATTGCTTGAATACATACACCTTGGTCCCTTGGAGTAGAATCTCTTGCAGTAGAAGCCTGTAGTATCCTTGCTTGAGTATTTGCTAAGGTCTCTTACAGTAGTATCCTTCCAAGGATATGTACTTACTAAGTTATTTTGTACAATTGAAATTATTCCTTATCTATGTTTGAGTACTTACTAGGTATCTTTAAGTAGAAGCCTGTAGTATCCTTGCTTGAATATTTACTAAGGTCTCTCACATAGAATCCTTCTATATCCTTGCTTGAGTATTTACTTAGGTATCTTAGAGTAGATTCCTGCACTATTCTTGCTTTAGTACTTACTAAGGATTCTTGCAGTTGAATCTTTATCCTTGCTTGAATACCTTCCGTTTCCGTGCTTAAATGCTTACTTAGGTCCATTGCAATATAATCCTCTGTATTCTTGCCTGATTACTTACTAAGGTCTCTTGCAGTAGAATTCTTGCTTGGGTACTTACTAAGGTATCTTGCAGTACAAGTTTCTTATCGAAAATATCATCACACTCACTCCCCGAAAAAATATTCTTTAAGAAATCCACGCCTAGGTCCCCGAAAAAATATTCTTTAAGAAATCCACGCCTAGGTCCCCGAAAAAATATTCTTTAAGAAATCCACGCCTAGGTCCCCGAAAAAAAATATTCTTTAAGAAATCCACGCCTAGGTCTCCGAAAAAAATATTCTTTTAGAAATCCACGCCTAGGTCCCCGAAAAAAATATTCTTTTAGAAATCCACGCCTAGGTCCCCGAAAAAAATATTCTTTAAGAAATCCACGCCTAGGTCCCCGAAAAAAATATTCTTTTAGAAATCAACGCCTAGGTCCCCGAAAAAAATATTCTTTAAGAAATCCACGCCTAGGTCCCCGAAAAAAATATTCTTTAAGAAATCCACGCCTAGGTCCCCGAAAAAAATATTCTTTAAGAAATCCACGCCTAGGTCCCCGAAAAAAATATTCTTTAAGAAATCCACGCCTAGGTCCCCGAAAAAAATATTCTTTAAGAAATCCACGCCTAGGTCCCCGAAAAAAATATTCTTTAAGAAATCCACGCCTAGGTCCCCGAAAAAAATATTCTTTAAGAAATCCACGCCTAGGTCCCCGAAAAAAATATTCTTTAAGAAATCCACGCCTAGGTCCCCGAAAAAAATATTCTTTAAGAAATCCACGACTAGGTCCCCGAAAAAAATATTCTTTAAGAAATCCACGCCTAGGTCCCCGAAAAAAATATTCTTTAAGAAATCCACGCCTAGGTCCCCGAAAAAAATATTCTTTAAGAAATCCACGCCTAGGTCCCCGAAAAAAAATATTCTTTAAGAAATCCACGCCTAGGTCCCCGAAAAAAATATTCTTTAAGAAATCCACGCCTAGGTCCCCGAAAAAAATATTCTTTAAGAAATCCACGCCTAGGTCCCCGAAAAAAATATTCTTTAAGAAATCCACGCCTAGGTCCCCGAAAAAAATATTCTTTAAGAAATCCACGCCTAGGTCCCCGAAAAAAATATTCTTTAAGAAATCCACGCCTAGGTCCCCGAAAAAAATATTCTTTAAGAAATCCACGCCTAGGTCCCCGAAAAAAATATTCTTTAAGAAATCCACGCCTAGGTCCCCGAAAAAAATATTCTTTAAGAAATCCACGCCTAGGTCCCCGAAAAAAATATTCTTTAAGAAATCCACGCCTAGGTCCCCGAAAAAAATATTCTTTAAGAAATCCTAGGTCCCCGAAAAAATATTCTTTAAGAAATCCTCGCCTAGGTCCCCGAAAAAAATATTCTTTAAGAAATCCACGCCTAGGTCCCCGAAAAAAATATTCTTTAAGAAATCCACGCCTAGGTCCCCGAAACAAATATTCTTTAAGAAATCCACGCCTAGGTCCCCGAAAAAAATATTCTTTAAAAAACCCACGCTTTTTGTAGTTCCCGAAAAAAATATTCTTTAAAAAATATTATTTAAGAAATCCACGCCTTTGTCCCCGAAAAAATATTCTTTATGAAATCCACGCCTTTGTCCCCGAAAAAATATTCTTTAAGAAATCCACGCCTTTGTCCCCGAAAAATATTCTTTAAGAAATCCACGCCTTTGTCCCCGAAAAATATTCTTTAAGAAATTCACGCCTTTGTCCCCGAAAAATATTCTTTAAGAAATCCACGCCTTTGTCCCCGAAAAATATTCTTTAAGAAATCCACGCCTTTGTCCCCGAAAAATATTCTTTAAGAAATCCACGCCTTTGTCCCCGAAAAAATATTCTTTGTCCCCGAAAAAATATTCTTTATGAAATCCACGCCTTTGTCCCCGAAAAAATATTCTTTAAGAAATTCACGCCTATGTCCCCGAAAAAATATTCTTTAAGAAATTCACGCCTATGTCCCCGAAAAAATATTCTTTAAGAAATCCACGCCTTTTGTAGTCCCCGAAAAAATATTCTTTAAAACAATCCACGCCTTTTGTAGTCCCCGAAAAAAAAAATATTCTTTAAGAAATCCATGCCTTTTGTAGTCCCCGAAAAAATATTCTTTAGAAAATCGAGTTCTATGCTCTTAAAATCTGTCAATAAATAGTAAAAATTGACTACTTATTATAATTTACACCAATCTTAATGATAATTGGCGCCCAACTGATTTATGTGTACCAATGATTAAATACCAACCGCTTTGGTATTCACAATAGACCTGTTCAGTAATATTTTTCAATAGACTGATTCCCTATTCTATTCTACTACAATACCAATATTATTAAATAGAAGGAATCGCTGCTATATATATATTTTTTTAATTTTATGACCCAAATGATTATTGGCGCCCAACTGATTCATGTGTACTAATGATCAGTTCTTTTTGCCAGTATACCAATGTTATTACAAGAAGGATACACTACTAATGTTTTTTTAATTTTATTACCCAAATCTGAAGAAATTTGTAGACTAGTGTAATCCGAATTACATATGCAGATTAATTTTCTTATGTTTATTTTCAAAATCCGTCCCATAATGTGTA
This sequence comes from Musca vetustissima, assembly GCF_032173495.1. NCBI lineage: Eukaryota > Metazoa > Arthropoda > Insecta > Diptera > Muscidae > Musca > Musca vetustissima. Next base: position 363,613 of record NW_026882293.1, read on the forward strand.
AGACATCATTCTTAGATTAGTCGGATAGCATTTGTTTTAAAATCAATAAAATTATTTTTTCTTATCAACATTTCATCCACAATCTTTAAATTTGCTTTACAAAGGTCGTCATGTACCCATCACGTACAACATTTACTATCCTCCACCCCCACTACTATTATTACCCACCCTGAAAAAAAACAAAAACGGAACGCTTCAAACTTATCACCAATAATTTTAGCCAACAAACAAATGTTCTGCTAATAATAATGTACCATAGATTAGCCTTGCGAACTTGACTACAACAACAAGAAAAAGCTTATCAAAAAACAATAACAACAACATCCAAAAATATTAATTGCTTTCAATTGACCAGTTCGGATAACAACTATTCTTTGTGTTTAGAAGAAGAAAATAGTCTTAAATTCTGATCGCAACACTTAAGACCTTCGTAACCTGGGCTAAGAAATGACGGCCGATACATTAAAAATACGCCCCCTTAACGATGCCTTGAAAAAAGTGGCCAAAGAAGAGTTGAATGAAGTGGAAAGTCGCATAGCTGAAGATATCGAAGCTCTGAGGACATGGTTGGAGAAGCAGCCCCACATTAAGGCCCGCACAGATGATCAATTTTTGGTGTCGTTTTTAAGAGGATGTAAATATAGTTTGGAAAAGACCAAATCGAAAGTGGATTATTTCTATACGATTAAGACCATGATGCCGGAATTGTTTGCCCGCAATACCATGGATGAGAAATCGATTAATTTGTGTAGATCAGGGTGAGTTTTTGTGGAGGAAGAGAGAGAGTGAGTACTTGAAATAATAACAAATTCTTCCATATTATCTTTTGCAGAACCTATGTCCGTTTACCCAAACCCTTGGGTGAGGGTGGTCCACGCATCCAACTCACAAACTATTCGAAATTTGATCCCAAACTATTTACAATTATGGATTTGTTCCGCTTTCAAAATTTACTTATGGACTGGCAGATCTACAATGATGATAACTGTATTGTCAGTGGCTATATTGAAATTATTGACTTGACCAAATTGAGCCTCTCCTTTTTGACTCAATTCGATCCGATGTTAATTAAGAAATTGGGAGTTTTTACCGAAAAGGCAGCGCCGATGCGTTTCAAGGGTGTCCATTTGGTTAATTGTCCAAAGGAAGCCCAAACCGTTTTGAATTTGGCCCGCAGCATGATGAGTGAAAAGTTACAGAAACGTGTAAGTATTGAAATCGTTACTTCGGAACTTTGAATACCTTAATTGTATGAAAATCTTTCTCAGTTCTATGTCCACAAATCCCTGGAGGATCTTTACAAAATTATACCCAAAGAATATCTGCCCGTTGAATATGGCGGCACAAATGGTACAATTCCCGAATTAATTGAAGAAACCGAAAAGAATCTGTTGGCCCTGAATGAATATTTTGCCGAAGAGGATAAATATGGTGTTGATGAGCGATTGAGAACGGGTAAAAAGGTGGATATGGATTCACTGTTTGGCATTGAGGGTTCATTCCGCAAGTTGGATATTGATTAAAACATTATAAGGAGATTATTTGTAGTTGTAAATTTTGTAAATAAAGAAGAAAACTCTACGAAAAAACATTAAAAAACATCTAAGCATTTTGTACTCCCCAAAAAAATATTCTTTAAAAAATGCAGGCCTTTTGTACTCCCCGAAAAAATATTCTTTAAAAAATGCAGGTCTTTTGTACTCCCCAAAAAAATATTCTTTAAAAAATGCAGGCCTTTTGTACTTCCCGAAAAAATATTCTTTAAAAAATCCAGGCCTTTTTTACTTCCTGGAAAATATTCTTAAACAAATCCTTTTGTACTTCCCGAAAAAATATTCTTTTAAAAATCCACGCCTAAGCTAGGCCTTAAAAAATATTCTTTTAAAAATCCTCGCCTAAGCTAGGCCTTGAAAAATATTCTTTTAAAAATCCACGCCTATGCTAGGCCTTGAAAAAATATTCTTTTAAAAATCCACGCCTATGCTAGGCCTTGAAGAAATATTCTTTAAAAAATCCACGCCTATGCCAAACCTTGAAAAAATATTCTATAAAAAATCCACGCCTATGCTAGGCCTTGAAAAAATATTCTTTTAAAAATCCACGCCTATGCTAGGCTTCGAAAAAATATTCTTTAAAAAATCCACGCCTATGCTAGGCCTTGAAAAAAATATTCTTTTAAAAATCCACGCCTAAGCTAGGCTTCGAAAAAATATTCTTTAAAAAATCCACGCCTATGCTAGGCCTTGAAAAAATATTCTTTAAAAAATCCACGCCTAAGCTAGGCTTTGAATAAATATTCTTTAAAAAATCCACGCCTTAGATAGGCCTTGAAAAAATATTCTTTAAAAAATCCCCACCTTATATAGGCCTTGAAAAGATGATTGAAAAAGTTTGTCAGGAACAATTCCGAGTTCCTTGATCTCCTACTGTGCCATTGATATCTATTCCCCAAATTTCCGATTCATCCCGTTACAATCCCCCTCCATATTTAATTGAATGTAAAATATGTGTGTATTGTCAATATTTTATTAGTCCTTCAAATACATTAAACTCCGCGAAATGTGTCATTATATGGATTGACAGAAGCTCTTGGCATCCCGCCGCCAACCTATCTGTACAACTGATAAAACGTTAATGGAAATGATAACAGGTTGACTGATGATGGAGACAATTTGGTACCAAATAAAGCAATAAACAGATGGTGACTCGTAACAGACCTAATTAAATCAGATTGCTACCAGAATTATTCCAACCTTCGAATAGAGGGGTAATATAATATTGACAACAATAATTCCGAATTTTTACAAAATGTTAAACTTCCGTTGTGCTAATTAATGACAAACCAGCCAGACAAAATGTCGGACGATAGCCAGGTATACCCAAAACAAATTTCTTCAAATTTTCCTGCAAATATAACTTGATTCCTTGCACCCTTAGTTCGATTTCAGCAAATGGGATTTCCCCGAGGATCGCATATGGCTACACATTCCAGAATCGGAGATGATCATAAAAATCTGTACCTTTGTACCGGTTCTGATTTTTGGTTTAATTGGCAATTATATTATCGTACGTTTGATTGTTAAAAATCGGGCCTTGAGAACTCCAACAAATTTAATTATTGCCAATATGGCAGTGGCGGATTTATTAACCCTCTTAATATGTCCCTCGATGTTTCTCATAAATGATTTCTATCAAAATTATTTACTCGGATCGGTTGGCTGTAAATTGGAAGGATTTTTGGAGGGGGCATTTTTAATAACAGCCGTGTTGAACCTTTCTGCGGTGAGCTATGACCGTTTAACGGCCATTGTTTTGCCGAGTGAGGCCCGTTTGACAATGAGAGGAGCCAAAATTGTCATATTCTTTACATGGTTGGCAGGGATTTTGATAGCCTTGCCTTTGGCCATATATCGGACATATAAGGTAAGATCTGGAATTATTAACTTTTTTTTATTTACAAAGTTCCGTTTTTCAGGTTCGTCATTGGAAAAACTTCACGGAGATGTATTGTAAAGAAAATCCCAGTATTTTACCAAAATACTGGTATGTTCTAATAACGGTGATGGTTTGGTTGCCCTTGGCCATAATGCTGATTTGTTATACGGCTATATTTTATAAGGTGAGATGGATTTTTTAAGAATATTTTTTCAGGGACTACAAAAGGCGTGGAGTTTTTTAACGAATATATTTTCGGGGACTACAAAGGCGTGGATTTTTTAAAGAATATTTTTTTCAAGGCCTACCTAAGGCGTGGATTTTTTAAAGAATTTTTTTTCAAGGCGTGTATTTTTTAAAGATTTTTTTCAATGCGTGGATTTTTTAAAGAATTTTTTTTCAAGGCGTGAATTTTTTAAAGAATTTTTTCAAGGCGTGGATTTTTTAAAGAATTTTTTCAAGGCGTGGATTTTTTAAAGAATTTTTTCAAGCATGGATTTTTTAAAGTATTAGAGTTTATTTTAATATGTTTTCAAATTTATCCCCCACAGTTGGATCGTTATGAAAAACGTGTCCTAAATCGTGAACACCCCCTGACAGTATCATACAAAAAAACTGTGGCCCGAACCCTGTTCATAATAACTATCGTATTTGTCGTTCTACGTTTACCCTTTACCATATTGGTTATAATGCGTGACCGTATTATTGCCAATACTGAAAGTATGATAAAAAGTAGCTTTCGTATATTTTGGTATATCTCACAATATCTTATGTTTCTGAATGCTGCTATCAATCCGGTAATTTATGGCTATACTAATGATAATTTTCGAAGGGCCTATGAACAATTGCCGCTGTGTAAATCATGTTGCAGTCCAAAAACGATGCTGCCAAAACCGAAAAATGTAAGTAAAATAAAAAATAGAATTTATTTCGAAATGTTGAATATTTGGTATTAATTAAAATTTAAATAAAAATATAACTTAAAACGTTCGGACTTAAATTTTATATCGTGATAAATTTTTTACGCGGATATTTCGAAAATTTTATTGACCTTTGTATTCTCCTTTTTTCTTTTTTATTTTATTTTTAGACTTTATGGAAATCGGTAAAGATGTGGCTTCGTAAAAATCTATGTTGTTTCAAAACCACCAATGATTTCAACGGCAGTCTGCGGAATCAAAATTTTAACGTAGGCTTCATAAATGATGCTATCGAAGAGGATAAAGTTGTTCAAAATAAGCCTAAAGGTTCTGGAAATTCAACAATTGAAGAACATATATAATTATGTAAAATTTATTATTTTAAAGAAAACAATAAAAATAAATAAAAGGAACCCGGATAATCGATTTTTTTAAAGATTGAAAATATTATTATTTTTTAAATAATATTTTCAAGGCATCTAAGGCTTGGATTTTTTAAAGAATATTTTTTCAAGGCATAACTAAGGCGTGGATTTTTTAAAGAATATTTTTTCAAGGCCTATCTAAGGCTTGGATTTTTTAAAGAATAATTTTTCAAGGCATAACAAAGGCGTGGATTTTTTAAAGAATATTTTTTCAAGGCCTATCTAAGGCTTGGATTTTTTAAAGAATATTTTTTCAAGGCATAACTAAGGCGTGGATTTTTTAAAGAATATGTTTTCAAGGCCTATCTAAGGCGAAGAATTAAAATATAATTCCTAATATATCCCTAATTTCAAAAAAAATTCCCAAGAGTGGCTTGTATTTTTTAAAGAATATTTTTTCAAGGCATAACTAAGGCGTGGATTTTTTAAAGAATATTTTTTTCAAGGCCTATCTAAGGCTCCGATTTTTTAAAGAATATTTTTTCAAGGATAACTAAGGCGAGGGTTTTTTAAAGAATATTTTTTCAAGGCCTATCTAAGGCTTGGATTTTTTAAAGAATATTTTTTGAAGGCATAACTAAGGCGTGGATTTTTTAAAGAATATTTTTTCAAGACCTATCTAAGGCTTGGATTTTTTAAAGAATATTTTTTCAAGGTCTATCTAAGGTTTGGATTTTTTAAAGAATATTTTTTCAATGCATAACTAAGGCGTGGATTTTTTAAAGAATATTTTTTCAAGGCCTATCTAAGGCGAGGAATTAAAATATAATTCCTAATATATCCCTAATTTCAAAAAAATTCCCAAGAGTGGCAACCCTAGAATATTATCCGGCTCTTGTCATACGTTCCCATTATAGTTGTAATTATGTCCCCAACCATTCTCAGTTTTTTATGAATGAACAGTTAGTTGAAATCATTTTTTGGACCCATCACAAGTTCCTATCTATGTTCCTAATTGAAATGATAACGGTTTAATTTGCAATCACATTTCGATACAGTGTTTAAATGTGAAACATTTTTAATAGAATATCAAAAAAATGTCAATAAAAAATATTATAATATTTTTAATAATAAATTTTATTGCGATTGGTGTTGGATTTAATGTAAATTTTTATTATAAAAATGATTTGAATGTCGAAACATTCCATGGAAATATGCAGAAAAGGCAGCTGGAGGATTTTGTGTGGCCAGTGGATGAAGGTAAATGGTGTGTTATTACATTATATTTGATTTTTTTCGGAGATATTTTTTCTATATTTCCTGAGATAGGATACACCAATGTTCCGCTGGAACCCTTGTGTTTTCGTATCAATTTGAAGCGGCTGAAGTGTTGATTAAAAATATTTAATTATTTTGTCGAACAAGTCCATACTAATCTATTACAAAGTAGATTTAGTTGAGTTGGCATCTGTTGGATTTCCACAATAGAAAAATATCTCGTTGTAATCTAGACCCTTAGAACTATATGTGAAAAAAATCCAAACGGACCGCTACAGGACCCTATAGGTTAGGGATGTACGGTTGTTAAATGTCCATTGTAATCATCCTTTTTTACCTGCAAAGAGAAAGAAAAGAAAAAGTAGAAGAGAAAGGAGAAAAGATAGAGAGAGAAGAAGAGCGAAGAAATTGTTATTTTAGCAATGTCCGATTTTTGACAAAGCCTAGGATGTGGTTAGGATCTATTTTAGAAAAGAAGGCTAGATTATCAATTTCATATTTCCCAAACTGTTTATGTCTTCTGCCAATCAGCGATGGACATTTACAGTGGATATGTTCAATTGTTTCTAGTTCTTCTTCGTCCCAACATAGACGACAGTAATCCTCTCCGCTTGAGTCCCACATCGATGTGAGAGATCTATTCTTGCAGTGGCCTGTAATGATTCCCACAATGATGTTGATCTCTCTTTTATTATGTGCCAGCAGCGAAGACGTTCTTTTGCGAGAGAATTCAGGCCAAATAGATTTTGAGATTCTGCAACCAGGTCCCCTCAACCATCTGTTGCCGATTACATCGCAGTAGAACAAAGGGATTTTGCAAATGAAATACCCAATGGGTGGTTTCACAGATCTCTCAATCGGAAGATTGGACGTGAGCCCCCTCGAGCAAACTCGTCGGCTATCTCATTCCCTTCAATGTTACTATGTCCGGGAACCCAACATAAGCTAACTATCATGAACTGCTTTTGAGTTTATAGTACACGACTTCACCGCCTTAAGGGCCGCCATGACTATCGACATATATAGTCACCGGTCCCGTAATGTCGGCAGTAAGTGATTTTACTATCTCGGCCGCTTTCGTGATTGCAAGGATTTCTGCTACAGAAATTGTTAAGTTTATATGAGTTATATGTTTCTAATTCCCTTCAGTAAACGCCTGCACCAGTGCCTTCCTCCATGTTTGACCCGTCTGTAAAGAATGACAGATCTGGAGTAGTAAGGAGCCACTAGTCCAGGATTCCCTACTAGGAAATTCTACTTTGATGTTATTAAAGTCTCTGTGAGAGGGAACATAGTCACTAATATGTCTATTTCCCCTCAAGAGGTCACAACCTAGCGTTATGTTTAGGTTACTAGCGTGGCCATAGTTCAACGGTTTCTAAGCACACCTGGCCGCCTGGAATTTAATCAGAATGTCCAGTGGTCGGAGATTCTGGATTGCATTCAAGGCTGCCTGTTGTGTACTTCTTAACGCTCCGCTTCCTCAGAAAGGGTTAGGGCCACCCCTACCAGTGATGGGAGGCTAGGGATCTTAAGAGCACCAATTTAATTTATGCCCAGTTGAAGAGCACATTAGTAATTGTCAATTACCCCCTCAGCAGATTAGTTTTACCGGTTTCTTTATTTTAAAAAAAACACGGTTTTAGGTTTCGAGAGATGTTAATTTATTTTCAAAATTGAACACTAACTGATATTTTACAATTTTTATCGATGCTTATATATGATTTTTACATGAGAATAATGCTTATCTTAATTTTAATAATTCCGAAGAACTGTTACTATTGTGACCCAGTTCTTTGGAATTGATGATTTTGAATTTTAATTTTATAAAGTGATTGAACTTATAATAAATGCTTATTTGACAATATGAATTATTATTTAGTTTTTGTAAGTTGTATTTTGTAAGTTGACCCAATTATTTGCAGTTAATGATAATTAATTAGTTAAATATTACGGAAGTTCAATTTGTTTTGTTTACGAATGAGTGAAAAGAAAGATTGACAATTAAATAGTAAGGTGGTTCGTTATAATTTATAGAAAAGAAAGATATTAAGGTGGTTCGTTATAAATTATATTATAAACATTGGTGTAGCTATAACACCCCCACCGTTAGATTGAGGCTCCGACGAAATTACAAATTTTTGTTTGGGTTTCATTACAAACAAAATACATATTACTGTTATGGAAATTATAATTATTAAATCAATACTAGAACTTATTAATACAGTTTTTTTACTTTCATATATCATTTCATTAATATCATTTTCATATTTTTCTTGTTTTGTTGAGAGATATTCTAATTCTAAAGTATCAATTGTTGTGTTTTTTAATTCCTTAATTTTAGTTACAATGTTGGGTAGAATAATTTTATCATGTATCTTTATGTGTATATTTGTGTAAGTTTCATTAAATATTTCAATTTGACAGTTTTCAAACTTGATTACAAAATTTCCTTTTTGTTTTACTTTCATTTGATTACAATTATGATTTATATTAGCATAAAAATTCTTAAATACTAAGACACCAGGAATTATTTCCTTTACAATTGTGTCATTTAGAAATTTCATGGGGCATTTAGCCTCTTTAAACATTAAGATATCTATTACACATTTATTGTTAATTTTTATCATATTTTTTAATAATTTGTTTTCAACACTTGGTTCATAAATATTGTTATTGGAATCAACTAGAACTTCTTTTAAGTTGAGTTCTATAGATTTGTTAAAAGTATTAGGAATGGGTTCAAAGTGGATTTTAGAGAAATATTCATTGGATAAAGTAGGTATTTGTAAAATTATTATAAGGTTTTCACTGTGAAAAGCGACTGAAACTTTAATATCCTTATAACAGTCAAAGTCGTTTATAAGATCTAGTTCGGTCTTGGTTAGGACGTTTGTTGGAATTATTCCTACTTTACTTGAAAATATTATTTGTCCTATGTCGTCTATATGGTCTTTAAATAACATAATGTCATTATTAATTTGATAAATTTGTGTCATGTATGTGAATTCGTCTTCTAATGTATTTATTTTATTTTGTATTGTTTTCCTGAAATTATTTAAGTATATTTCTATTTTGTATTGTTGTGTGTTTATATGAGTGGTTATATTTTGTATCTGGGAAGCTATAATATTATTGTATTGTATCAATTTGTCCATTTTATTATTTAAGTTTGAATGTCCAGAAAAAAGATTTTTAAGTTTGTTCTCAATGTCTTTTTCGTCGTCACTGTCCATTGTTCCTGCTACTATTTTTAATCCTTTTCCTAATATATTAACTAATCCACGTTTTGATTTAAAATGAGGATATAGACTGTTTATCTTAGCTTGAAGTAGATCAAAATTTGTATCTATAGTGTTTATTAGTGGTTTATTATCTAGTGTAGTTGTTTTGATAGTGTTGATGTTTTCCATTACATTGTTTAATGTGTATTGGTATGCTGTTAGGTTTACGATGTGTAAGACTGTGTTGTAGTGTGAAATGGGTTTGAATTCTCCAACTTTTATTGGAATATAACCATTATTATTAGTCAAGTCCTGTATATCTATATTCTGTGCCGTTGTAATCGTAATCAATGTCAGTAGTAGAAGCCGGTCCATTGTCTAGAAAAGATAAAAGTTTAAGTTTCAATAGTTGGATTATCTCTGTCTTGGTATCGTTTCTTCGGTTTGACGTGCGTTTTATAGTATTTTAGTTTGGTAGTAGAATGTTCAATATGATTGTCATCTATTTTTGTACTGTCTATTTTTCTGTATTTCCTATGATTTTTTCCTCCTCGTATTTCTTTTATGAAATTTGTTCCGTCTTCTAATGTCACATCTTTTCTGTCTTTATTCAATTTGTTTATATACTTTTCTTTTTTTGAAATTATTTTGTCATATATATCTTTGTAGGAGTCTTCATGGATTTTTCCGTTAATAAAGTCAATGGGTTTATGTCCAGTAGTAGAATGGATTGTATTGTTGTAGAATCCGATGATTCTGATCATTTTCTCTTCAATTGTATCATTACTGGTTCGATCGTCATGTCTTAAAAGTCTTAGATGTTCGTTAATGGTGTTATGTAGTCGTTCAATGTCTGCGTTCGAAGTGTGGTTACTGTTGGATGTATAATGTATGTCAATTTTTTCGTCTTTTAGAAATTGTTGCATTGGTATTGCTTTAAACCCTAGTTCATTGTCAACAACTATTTTATCCATCTTTCCTATTGTATTAATTATTTGTAGTAGTTTTGATTTAAATTCCGTCCAAGTTCTACCTGTAATTTGGTAAGCCATTGCGAATTTAGAGAATTTATCTATAGCTGTCATAAAAAGGCTTTTATTTAAAGAGTAGAAGACATCTATATGTACGATTTCTCGAGGTCTTGTTGGTGTTTCAGTTATTTGGAAGGGTATTTTGGGTGGATTTCGGTCATATTTTTCTATATTACATATTTCACAATTGTTAATAAATTGTGTTATCCTTAACTTTAGTTTTGGATTGTAAATTTTCAGTTTTAATTCTTCGAATACGGCGTTAATGCCTCTATGATTTTTGTCTAAATGTTCATTTTTTATGATTTCGGTAAGTTGTAATTCGTCTTCAACATCTTCTAGTATCGTTGTACATTTTACTATTTTTAAATTAGTCCTGAAAACTTCGTTGTACGTTGTTATGAATATATTAAAGAGTGAGTCGTCAATTATAATTGCGTTAGTTTGTGTAGGGTGGAAATGGTTTTTAAATAATGTTATAGTAGAAGATCTGTCCAAGTCTTTAAAATGGAATATTTTTCTTGTTCTTTCAAATATTTTAAGTGTTTTAATTTTTACTGAACCTGATGTAATTTTCTTTATTACGATTTGATTTTTATAGAAATTTATGGGACATGTGGTTTCAGAGAACATGCTTCCTTCGATTGTATTAATTTCCTTCATTTCAGGAATTATTCTAGATAATGCATCTGCATTTCCATTTTTAGTTCCTTTTTTATATTTGATTTCATAATCGAATTCGGATAGTTTTAGTCTCCAACGTATAAGTTTAGAATTGGGTTCTTTTATGGAAAATAGCCATGTTAAAGGTTTATGATCTGTTTCAATAATGAATTTTCTTCCAAAAAGATAGGGTCGGAAATATTTTGTTGCCCAGACTATGGCTAGTAATTCTTTTTCTATGGTACTATAATTTATTTCATGTTCATTTAAAGTGCGACTTGCATAGCATATTGGTCGATCATTTTGTGAAAGTACTGCCCCTAGTGCATAATTGCTGGCATCTGTTGTCAATGTAAATATTTTATTAAAGTCTGGATAGGCTAATATAGGATCATTAGTAAGAAGTTTTTTGAATGTTTGAAAGCTATGTTGGTATCCAGTGTCAGAAATATTTATTTGTGCATTCTTTTTTAAGAAAGTAGTAATTGGTTTGGCTATTAATGAATAATCTTTTATAAATTTCCTATAATATCCTGTTAGTCCTAAAAATTGTTTAATTTGTTTTGTAGTTTTAGGTATTGGGAAATTTACGACACATTCGATCTTCTTTGGGTTAGGTTTAATACCATTTTGAGTAATAACGTGTCCTAAAAATTCGGTTTCTCTTTTAAAGAATTCTGATTTGTCCAGTTGTACTTTCAAATTAGCTTCTTCTAAGCGTTTGAGGATAAGTCTTATTGAATCTTCATGTTCCTGAAGGGATGTCGAGAATATTATTATGTCATCTAGGTAAACTAGACATATTTTATTTATATAGTCTTTTAGGATGGTATTCATTAATCTTTGAAATGTTGCGGGTGCTGTTTTTAAACCAAATGGCATTCTTAAAAATTCATAATGTCCACCTTCGACTGTAAAAGCCGTCTTATGTACGTCTGCTTCATCGACTTGAATTTGATAGAAACCTTTTGCTAAATCTAAAGTTGTAAAATACATGCATCTTCCTAATTTATCAAGTATGTCGTCGATGTTCGGAATTGGATAACGGTCGTCAATAGTCACTTCGTTTAATTTTCTGTAGTCAACTACTAATCTCCATTTCTTTTTACCACTTGCATCTTCCTTTTTGGGTACGATCCAAATAGGTGCAGAGTAGGGAGAAGAGCTATGGCGTATTATACCATTATCGAGCATTTCTTGTATTTGGTTTTGAACTTCTTCCTTATGAATATATGGGTAACGATAAGATTTTGAATGTATTGGAATATCTGACGTGGTATTTATTTTATGTTTTATTGCATTAGTAAATGTCAAATTAGATTCTGGATGGTAAAAAACATTATTGAATCGTTTTATTATTTTTAATATAGATGATTTTTCTTCGCTATTCATATGAGACATGCGGATTTGTTTTAGTACGGGTTCTGTTTGTTGGAATTCTTCATCCACAATACAGAAGTTTTTAGCATTTACTGTAGTTATAATGTCTTTGTTGAGATGGATTTCATTTAAGCTATCAAATGGTGTTTGTATTTCTAACTTATAATTCTGTACGTTATAAATTCCTTCTTTTAGAATTGTTTGTCCAGAATGATTTCGTTGTTCTGGAAAGTGAAAGAGTCCAAATTTTTCTGGAATTATAAAGTTTACTGTACGAGACCCTTCATATTGCAATGGTATTTCTTTATCGTTTATCATTAATTTGTCATTTGTATAGTCGATTACTGCTCCGAATCGTTTTAGTACATCATTACCAATTATTCCATCATAATAATCATGAAATTTGCATTCAATCAATTGAATTTTTTCGTTTTCATTTCCTAATTCGGTAAATAAAGGAACACTATATATTGTTGTTGTTTTGACTTGATTTTGAAGAGTTTTTAGTATTAAAGATCCAGATTCAATTTTCCATTTTGGGTTACATAGACCGGGATTTATAATCGAATGAGTAGCTCCGGTATCTATAATAAATTTAAGATAGTCTTTTACTATTATATGGGGTAATTGGCCCCGGAGGCTAGTGTAAGAAAATTTTGAGGAATATCGTGTTTATTTTGATCTTGATGTTCTGATATTTCTTGATTGTTAGGATGTATTTGGTAATTTGAATATTGTTGTTCTGCATTTGAGTATATTTGGTTATTTTTATCGAAGTACTGTTCATTATTATAAGTTTGTGCCTGATTTTGAACCATATTTATGTCCATTGGTTCTGGGACAGGTTGTCTGTTTACATGATTGAAATTGGGTTTCCAATTATTTTGAAAATTTGGTTGGGCTGGATTATTGTTTACATATCTATTTTGTTGAAAATAATTGTCCCTTGGTTGATAATTATTACCATTGAAGTTCCTATTGATTTGATTATTGTTCCTATATCCTTGATTTGGTCTTGGTCTGTAATTTTTGTTTCCTTGGAAATTATTATGGTTATTTGAATTGTTTTGTTGGGGTCTGTCATTGTTTTGTGGTGTTTGTGTTTGGTTTCTGTATTCTTGTTTGTGTTTATTGTTGTCTTGTTTATTAAATTGTTTTGGAGTAGTATTAAACACTCCGTTTGATGTAGTGTAATATGCATAACCTGATTGAAATAATATATCCATTGCTATTTCTAATGTATCTGGATTCCTACATGTAATTATAGTTTTCATAGGTTCAGGTAACTTTTCTGAATATGTTTAGGGCTGTCTTCATGTTATTTTTGGCACATTCATTAGTTCCTGGTCCTGTTCCTAATGTTATAATTGTTTTGTTATTGAGACTTCTTAGATGGGTTTTAATGTCATTATAAAAATCAACACTGTTAGTTTTAAAAGTAACACTCTTTAATTTGTCAAATAATTCTTCTAAACTTTGTCTTTCGCCAAAGTTATTCATAAGTATCGATTTTATCTCATTCCAAGATTGCGCTTGGCAATTTATTTCAATTATTTCCCTAGCTTTTCCTTTCAATTTGCTTTTTATTATGTCAGAAAATAAGTATTGAGATGGTTCATCGTATCTTTGGAGAAGAGGATGAACTCTCTCTATTGGGTTAATGAAAGTTTGAAGATCTCGATAGTCTCCGGTAAATTCGGGAAGTGTACCTAAATATTTAAGGGGATCGATAGTGATCGATAGGGGAGTTGAATTGTCGTTAGGCATTTTGTTTTTATAAATTTCTTCTCTGAAGTCTACGTTTTCTATTAATTATCCTGTTTCTAGAACGATTTCTTGTTTGATTATTGACTTCTAGTCTGATATTATCGTTAATGTCAGTTAAATAATCGTCCGTTGATTCAAATCCTGAATCGAGAGTTTGTTCTATATAGTCGATAAATTCTGGTTCTATTTCGTAATCTAAGTCTGAAGGGTAGTCCGAAATTTCAGATTCGCTCATGGATTTTTTGTTTTTAAATAATTCAAGGTGAAAACAAATTAAAAAAGTAAATAATATGTATGGTAGTTCCTTATTATATAGTTATGTTAATTATATTAATAAAAATATATCATATTTTAATCTTACAATGTTTATGGGAATTCACTCGTGCTCGTCCTTTTTATGCGTCCTTTTAGTATACTGCTTCTCTTCTTTATTGAAATCTGCTTCTTTGGAAATCTGCGTCTTTGGAGATCAACGTCTTTGGAAATCTGCGTCTTGGAAAATCTTTTCTTCTTTTGTTTGTTTATTAATTTGTCACTAGGTTTTTTTGTCTATTTTTTTTTTCGAATATCAGCAATTAATATTCTTTTATTTTTTATTTCGCGGAATAATTAAGGATATAACTTTTTAATAATCCTTTTTTTTAATGGATCTATTTTTTAGGTCCTTTGTTCTTTATTCCACGTATATATATTTTTTTTTAATCACGAATTGGAATATTATCGATTAATATTCCTTTTTTTAAATTCGCGAACGAATAAGGATATTATTATTTAATAATCCTTATTTTAAATAGTAGAGGATCTATTTTTTAGGTCCTTTCTGTCTTTGATTCCGCGTGAAACCGTAAACTTTTGTTAAGTATTACGCGGATCCTTTTTACACGACAAGGAATATTATCGATTAATATTCGTCCTTAGTTCGTGGTCACTGATAAGGATATTATTTTCTAGTATCCTTTTTTTAAACTCCGGAGGATCTATTTTTATAGATCCTTTTTATTCCGCGATAAAACGTTGAAACGTAAATACATATCCTTCGTAATGTATTTCGCGGATCCTACCGACTGCGCCAGTTTAGTTTTACCGGTTTCTTTATTTTAAAAAAAACACGGTTTTAGGTTTCGAGAGATGTTAATTTATTTTCAAAATTGAACACTAACTGATATTTTACAATTTTTATCGATGCTTATATATGATTTTTACATGAGAATAATGCTTATCTTAATTTTAATAATTCCGAAGAACTGTTACTATTGTGACCCAGTTCTTTGGAATTGATGATTTTGAATTTTAATTTTATAAAGTGATTGAACTTATAATAAATGCTTATTTGACAATATGAATTATTATTTAGTTTTTTTGTAAGTTGTATTTTGTAAGTTGACCCAATTATTTGCAGTTAATGATAATTAATTAGTTAAATATTACGGAAGTTCAATTTGTTTTGTTTACGAATGAGTGAAAAGAAAGATTGACAATTAAATAGTAAGGTGGTTCGTTATAATTTATAGAAAAGAAAGATATTAAGGTGGTTCGTTATAAATTATATTATAAACATTGGTGTATCTATAACAACAAGCCTCGACTTTGGCAGCAGCAACCGGCACTACCTAACACACGAACAACAATCATTGAAAATTGTTGACACTCTCGAGCTCGAGCAAAAAAGCCTGTTAGCAATAATTTTTGAAAAACTAAGAACAAACAAATGGTCACACACATCCACACGTTCACACGAAAACATTTATATGCCCACAAAGACACGTTAATGTGGTACGATGACGGTAAAAACTCCTTAAAGCGTGAAAACAAGGCAACAAAAATGAAAAACAACAAACGTATACGTATGTATGTATATAAATATGTGTATGTTTGTATATGCTCGTCCTTGTCAAAAAAGAAAGAGATGTGTTTTTCGGGTCGTTAGAAATGACAACACTGGACTTACAGAAACGAAGGGTTGGGTTTGTTAAATTGAGAGGACTTGTTTGGCCTGAAGAAAACTTTGATTTAACACAATATTTATTATAACGATTTATCAATAGCAAAGAAGCGAAATTTGGTAAAAAAACAAGAAATTCTTGGAGCTAAAGCCGGTTTTAAAAATTGAAAACAAAACCCTCAGTCTATAAAGTAGGAAATTTAATGGAAATATAAAAATGGGATTTTTAATATAATTTAATGCACTTTTAATTTCTCGGTAAAAAAATGAATAATAATTTTAACACTTTGCACTGCAGCGAATCCAAGTATTCGATTTATAATTTTTCATTTCGGTTTCTAAAAGTCGAAGAACCTAGAGTTTTTTCGATATAAGGATAATTCGCAGTGTAGACCAAAGTTTTAATATTTAGGCGTTCCGATATATTTAAAGAATTTTGGTTTGTTAGAAGATAATACCCATGTTTAATATAGCCCACACATCAGGGTTCCGCCTCATTACACCACACTGTGGTGCAGGGTATTATGTCTTTGTGCATATGTTTGTAACAGGCAAAAGGAAACGAGATATACGAGAGATATACCCATAGTTCATTTTGAGAATATGCATAGAATCATTTCTGAGTCGATTTAGGTATGTCCGTCCGTTCGTCTGTCCTTCTGTTGGTGTTAAATTGTTAACAAAGTACAGGTCGCATTTATAATCCGAATTACATGAAATTTGGCACAGCTTATTAATTTGACCCAAGGACAAACTTTATAGAAATTGGAAAAAATCGGTTCAGATTTAGATATAGCTCCTATATATATTTTCGTCCGAATGGAAGATTTGCACGAAATTTTGCACAACGTACTGAATTGAGCCTAGATTGATGTCTGCCAAGTTTTGTGGAAATTTTTCCAGGTTTAGATATAGCTTCCGATTTTATGTAAATGGTGCACCAAAGTGCCTATGTATCTTTCGATTTGCACGTAATTTGGCATGGCATACTGAATTGAACCTGGAGTGATGTCTGCCAAGTTTCGTGACTATCGTTTCTGATTTAGATATAGCTCCCAGAGTGATGTCTGCCAAGTTTCGTGAAAATCAGTCCAGATCTACATATAGCTCCTATATATATTTTCGTCGGATTTACACGAAATTTCGTCCGATTTAATTTAAAGAATGTACCAAAGTTCTTATATTGCATAGCGTACTGAATTTAGTCCCGAATGATGTGTGCCAAGTTTCGTTGAGGCACCAAGGAACCAATATATGGCTGATGGGAACAAAACGTAAATTAGTACAACCTAACCCGTAATAAGGTTTGTTGAAATCGGTTCATATCTGGATATAGCTTCCATAAATATTTTCGTCCGATTTTAAGTAAATGGTGCATCAAACTCCTCCTGTTTGTCAGATTGACATAAAATTTTGCACAACCTACAAAATGTAGCATAGAATAACGTAGTTTCGTTTTCTAGAAGTACAGACATAGTCCAACTGATGGCCTCTTGATATTTGTTTGAAGTCGATTTACATACTTTTGACGCATTGTAACAAACGAATGATAAATGTCACACATTTTTGTTCATCCAATTAAATATGAATCACATAGTTCAGTTAATCCAATTTCATATTAACAATCCTGTTCACCACTATGGGAAGTGTATAAAATAGTTGGCCCCTCCCGACTTTACTACTTTCCTTACTGGTTTGGATTGCGTATGTGAGTGTCATTACCCTTTAAATGCACATTTATATGAATAGTCAATAATGTTTGTTTAAATACTGTTTATTTTTTTTTTTAAGTGAAGTTTACACCATTCATTCGAACATAATGCTGGTACGTATAGAAGAAGATAATGATATTTGAATTGAAAATAATACTATTCATTTCTGCGCGATAAATCTCTTAAGCTGTTTTCTAATACATTCTAATGCATGTCAATCTGTGTAGCAGCCTTCAAATTCGTTAACATCTATTCAATAGTCGTTCTTCAATATATTCATTGTCGCCGTTATTGCTGCCGGTGGGATAATACAATGACATTTGTTTATTCCTTGCCGACATCGTTTTCTATTTCCGCCATATTGTCAGTCATCTTTGCGCATTGTGTACATGTGTGTGTATCAACAACTCAGAAGGCATAGAGAACAAAACCCTTGATATTGGATATAAATGGCGGCATAGTAAAACTGTCTCATGTATGTGAAAACACTCTCTACAACAACAATCATTAACAAACGCCTACCATATCCTTAAACGTGGCATACATATAATTAAACCTCACATGTTTACAACGTTGGTTATATTAGGTACATGTATGAAATCGGACGAAAATCGCTCAAGGCACTTCATTCTAGGCTCCCAAGTTCACACAATGAATTTGGTACATTGTGTAAAATTCGGTAGGTATATATGGGGACTATACTTTAATCTGAACCGTCAATAGTGTTGGTTCTTGAGCGAAAAACATGAGCTGTGTCAACATTTGTTTACAATAATTTATTGAAATACGGACAGACATGCATAAATCATAAAGTATAACTATGGGTCTATGCAGGTTACAAACATATGCATAAATACATAATACCCTGTTTCACAGTCCGTTGTTGGTTATGCAGGTCGCAGACCCATTGTTGAACTTTGAAGTGCTAATCATTTTAAAGTAATTCAATAACACAGTAATCAAGATGTTTGATAATCGTGGGTTGAAGTCTTCTAAACACTTAATTATACCCTTCACCACACTGTGGTACAGGGTATTATGTCTTTGTGCATATTTTTGTAACAGACAAAAATAATCGAGATAGACCCATGGTTCCTTTTGAGAATATGCATAGAATCTCTTTCTGAGTCGATTTATGCATGTCCGCATTTATGATCCGATTTAAATGAAATTTGGCACAGGTCACTTAATTGGCCCAAGGACGAACCCTATTGAAATTGGAGAAAATCGCTCCACATTTAGGCATAGCTCCCATATAAGGGTAACCCAAATTTTCGGTATTTTGAGGTTATTGAGCGCGTTTTTTAACTGAATTCGCTGACATTTGGTACTTTGAGCTCTTATTGGGAAGCAAATCTCCCTACCAAAACTTATAAATAAAGATTCATTTTTTCGGATAACCCCCATATAAAGGTACCCCCAATTTTCGTTTTTTTCGGTTTCTTGGGCTCGTTTTTATAACTGAATTCTCTGAAATTTTGTACATATAGGTCCAGTTTTTCTGGTAGTCCCCATATAACGGTACCCCCAAATTTTGGTATTTTGGGGTTCTGATCGTATTTTTCGACCAAACTGACTGTAATTTAGTACATCGAGTACTTATTAGGTAGCAAATCTCTCCACTATAAATTATAAATATAGGTCAATTTTTTCGGTTAGCACTTATATAAGGGTACCCCCCCCCCCATTTTCGGTATTTTGGGGTTCTTGAACCAAATTCTTTTTATGCCCCTCACCACACTGTGGTACAGGGTATTATGTCTTTGTGCATATGTTTGTAACAGGCAAAAGGAAACGAGATAGACACATGGTTCCTTTTGAGAATATGCAAAGAATCACTTTTTAAGTCGATTAATGCATGTCTGTCCGTCCGTCTGTCCTTCCGTCCATGTATTTTTGTTAACAAAGTACAGGTCGCATTTGTGATCCGATTTGGATAAAATTTGGCACAGTTCACTTATTTGGCCCAAGGACGAACCCTATTGAAATTGGGAAAAATCGGTTAAGATTTAGATATAGCTCCCATATATATTATGTAAATGGTACACCAAAGTCCCTATATAATCTTCGATTTGCACGAAATTTGGCATAGGATTCTGAATTAAGCCTAGAACGACGTGTGCCAAGTTTTGCTCCCATATATAGTTTTGATTTTAGGTAAATATGCAAAGTCCCTATATATCCTTCGATTTCCACGAAATTTGGCTCAGCATTCTGAATAAAGCCTAGAACGATGTGTGCCAAGTTTTGTTGGAATCGCTGTAGATTTAGGTATAGCTCCCATATATATTTTCGTCCGATTTTATGTAAATGGTGCACCAAAGTCCCTATATATCCAGAAATTTGGATTTAAAAGTAAATGAAGAACTCAAAATGTGGCCGAAGATGTGACAGGTTTCGATGAAATCGGTTTAGATTTCGATATTTTGCTTTTAATTTATTTACATAATTTTGTCCCATTGTAAGAAGCAACTCTATATCTGACCAAAATTTTGTATAGGTTGCAGAATGACATGTTTAATTTCATATTAATGGTCCTTCAAAAATGCGACGTCTGTTAGGATCCCATCTATTGAAAATACCCAAAGTGGTGAAGAGTATCTTATATTCGGCCCCGTCCGACTTTACTACTTTCCTTACTGGTTTCAGATATGAATATGGACTTATGAGAAATAATTAAAACCAGGTATGTTCAGCCGAGCCAAATGTTTCACACTCTCCATGTGGTATGAATTCAATATTTCTTTAAAAAGTTTGTATAATAGTCTGCTACTACTGTGAAAATTGCACATTTTAATAGCAAAAATTTAGCGAGACCTCTGTATGTATTTACAAGCATACATCTATATTGACAAATTTCTTTACCAAGAACTTGGAATGCCAAATTAGAAAAATGCGGCCAAAACAATGAATATACCTATATTGGTATATTTTAAATATGGGGCTAGTCAAACCAATAATATTCTTTTGTAGCTCACATACATGCCAGCCTCCAAAACTCCGAAATTCGAATAAATCGGTTGAAAATGCGGTTTAAACCCTCAAACTACTGAAGACTTGGCGTGACCTGCATATGAGACTATATAAAACAGGCGATAAATTGCTGCGACGTGCTTCGTCAACCAACAACTTTCGTTGGATCCGTCTTCGAAGATCCACATGATCAATTGATGTTTTGTTTTGGACTCCTGCGTATATATCAGTCGTATTATGAAATACCGCGATTTTTTACGGCCAGGTGAGCCTCTAGTTTCGAGGATATGTTGAAGGAAGGAATGCCTATGTCTCACATGACATTATCACTTCGCCTATGTTTCAACTGCCGTTTTCGGACGTTTTCGATCATCAATTAATAAGCCAGTTTTTCAATTAGGATGGTTCATTTTCCTACAAAGATTTGAGTTCAATATTGCACTCTTTGCATGTTTTTCCCGAAGTATTTCTATTTTTGTGTGTTTTCTTTAAATAAAAAAACTTGGTTGGAAATAGAAAGTGTTCATTATAGATCTATGATTTAAATTTTTTAGGAGATTGAAGACCCTAGGGTCGATTTTCATTGATTTTAAATTTAGCATTTCGGTTTCTAAGAAAACACAAATATTAACTTGCGGAATGCTGACAATACTTTGGTTATTATTCATATGTGCACTAATTTATTATAACTAAATGTCCATACCACTGAAATAAATTAGTAATATCTGCACACAATAACCATTATAAAGTATTAATATTGTCTCTCCATTCATGTTGCCGTAATGAAATTATGGCCAATATAAAACGAAGATAAATTGTCCTTAATTAATTTATTACTGAATGAAAATATTTAGGCTATTATTATCGGTTCTTGCTGTTGTTGAAATATTTATAGAATTATCACAAAAATGGAATATTGAAGAATGCAGGTACTATAGGCATTCAATAAATTAATAGAAATTGCAGTCCAATAAAAGGAGAATGAAACAAAGTAGTTAATAACGTATTTTACTTATATATAAAGATGTGTGTAATGTTACATTTCCTATATCAAATATTGCTTTCCAATGCATTCAAAAGTAATTTCCAACGGTATCAACTTTTCAAATGCATGTGTAGCGTATGTGGAGCGTATGATAACATAACTCATACGTCGTATGTAAACCACAGAGACGTATAAATATCATCAACATCATGTATACGCAATCCTTCAACTTGTATTTTAATTGATCCCCCAACAAAATTATATGAAAGTTTAAATTCAAATTAGAACTCAAACAAAAACATCGATAATTGACGATGTACTTTTAATTGGTTTATTTGAAAAGTTTACATTAAAATCTAATCATATATTTTATGAAATGTAAAACTCAATTATGATCCACACAAAGCAAAACACACATGTGGACGAAAGATTCATCATAGAGATAAAGTCAAAGACATTCATGTCACCATACCAGAGAGCAGAACAAAAAAATTTTTTCCCATTTTTGAGTAATGCCATTTTATGAAATTTGATATTTGCTAAGTTAAGATAGATGAATTTCTCCAGGTATGACAATCTGCTACTGTAATGCTGATGAGGATAATGATGATGACTCTGCTGACATATCACTGGAGTTTGTCAAAGTTTAACACATTTGCACATCAAGTCATGCCAATGAATGAAGGTTAGTAATGATTATGCGGACAAAACCAACTCTACGAGAAAATTTTCCATTTTTCTATTTTTGCCATAAATACATGGAAATATTATCGTGTCATCTATCAGTTATGAACCATCTATCAGTTATATGAATGAACACGTTTATGTTTCATAATAGAAAGGGTCAATCTACTAAAGGTGTAAAATAACGTTAAGTTTATACCATCCATAATGTAGTATGCTTTCCAAATTTCATAAAATTTCATTGCAAATTATGCGGGCAAAATTTGTATACCCACCACCATGCTGTGGTATTATGTCTTTGTGCATTTGTTTGTAACATGCAAAAGGAAACGAGATGGACACATGGTTCCTTTTGAGAATATGCATAGAATTACTTTCTATGTCCATTAATGCATGTCCGTCCGTCAGTCTGTCTGTCCATGATAAATTGTAAACAAAGTACAGGTCGCATTTGTGATCCGAATTGGATAAAATTTGGCATAGGTCACTTATTCGGCCCAAGGACGAACCCTATTGAAAATGGGAAAAATCGGTTAAGATTTAGATATAGCTCCCATATATATATCCGTCCGATTTAAGGTAAATGGTGCACCAAAGTCCCTATATATCTTTCGATTTGCACGAAATTTGGCACAGCGTAATGAATAAGTTCAAGAATGATGTGTGCAAAGTTTCGAGAAAATCGGTTCAGATTTAGATATAGCTGCCATATATAGCTTCCCCCGAATTTGGGTAAATAGTCCACTAAAGTCCCTGGAAATCTTTTGATTTGCACGAATTTTGGAATAGTGTACTGAATTAAGTCTAGAAGGATGTGTGAAAAGTTTTGAGAAAATCGGTTCAGATTTAGACATAGCTCCCATATATAGCTTCGCCGATTTTAGGTAAATAGTCCACTAAAGTCCTTGGAATCTTTTAACTTGCACGAAATTTGCAAGACCCTATATATCTTTCGATTTGCACGAATTGTGGTATAGGGTACTGAATTAAGTCTAGAATGATGTTGCTAAGCTTCGTCAAAAGATCCATAGCTAGGCCGATTGACATAACGTACTGATGTTATATAAATTAGTCTCTGGCAAGTTTCCCTGAAATCGGCTCAGATATAGATTTATAACAAAACGCGTCGTCTGTTAGGATACACATGTAAAATATACCCAAAGTGGTGAATTGTATCATATAGTCGGCCCAGTCCGACTTTACTACTTTCCTTACTGTTTTTTTTTTTAATTTTTCACCGGAAGGTCTTGCTTCTATGCATATATTCTCAAAAGGAACCATGGGTATATCTCGTTTCGTTTTACCTTTTACAAAAATATGCTTAAATACATAAAATGGATATGAACGCTGGCATAAATATTTTATATTTGAGGGGAATTACTTTGATGATGTCGAGATGTTTATTGATGGATAAATAAGCAGTCTAGTTGATTAGACTTTAATGTTTTATTGGTAATCAGACCTCGTAGATTTCACTTTATGACCTCAATTATTATGAGAATTTTATAATCTTCAACAGAAATTAAACAAAAGTCAAATTGCCAAACATTCCCAGAAGACAATTCTCCACTCTGTAACAAAGATAAACTATCTTGGAAAAGTTCATTACAATTTTGGTTATAAATATTTTTATTTCCAAAACTTTTGCTGTAGCCCTCTAGAGAATATTCTCAACATCCTGGTAAAATCTTTGCCGATGAACAAATCACCATGATAAACATGTGGTTTAGTGTTTAATGTTTGTCTTTTTGTCCCCCTTGGTTCGACAAAAAGGAACATGTGCATGTGTGTGTGTGCATCCTCACATATATCATGTATACCATCTGGCTAAAAGAGCGTACTCAGGATTTGATGATGAATAAAAAGAATAACCCATTTTTGATGTAACTATAACAGCGCATTGTGTTTACAAATGTCATTTAATAAAATGCAACAGTAGTTGCTATTTCAAATGTTTGTATGTATGGCTGGGTTTTCATGAGAAAATGATATAATTCTCTCACAATATATGATGATTACTGCTTACTAATGCCATGTGGCTCGGTTTCGGTTTCTTTTCGAAGGAATGGAGCACACCATATTTAAAATGTATGTGCAAAAATACATTTTTGTTGGCTTTAGATGTGCGCATCTATCGAAGCGGCATTATATTCTAATAAGAGTGACACATGTTCGCAAAAGCAAAAGTCAATAGGGTAAAACGCTTAGAATGTTTGCAGATGACTTAAAAACAATGGGTGGCAATGACAGTTTTGGGAAATAAAGATTCCACGCAAACTTTCGAAGAATTCGAGATATTATTATATTTCTTAAAAAAGGAACTCACAGGGTACCAAATATTTAATACCCTAATAAAAAAATAATACCCTAATTAAAAATTTAAAAGTCGGACAGGTCGACTATATGATACTCTTCACCAAATAGATAACCCAAATATACAGTCAGATATATACCGATATAACTTAATTACAACATACGACCTTACCTAATAAATTTTATCAATATATCTTTGGGGACAACTGACTGGAAATCGGACAAAATAAAGTATGTGATTTGTATGGACATTGGCATACCATTTGTATGAAATATATTTACAGCTGCGGTCAAAAAAATGTTATAAAAAAAATACCTCTTTCGATTTTGCATATGGGCTGCAAAATACACCAAGAAAAATATAAAGCGTTTTTCATGAACTTTAGACTTACTTGCAAAAATGTATCGGCCATAACTAATCATTTCTTCAAACTCAGAAGGACGAACGAATACCAATTTCAAGGATCTCTAAACTAATTTGCACAGACAAAACAGGAACATACACAAACATACAAGCACACCGGAAGGTACAAGGATTTTCAAAAATGTACTAGCAACTGAAAATTCTAACCTCGTACATTTGGTATAGTAAAATATCAGGGAAAACCAAAACAAACAAAAATAGTTGATGATAATTATGACACGAAATACCAAAAACAAACAACAGCAACAATCACAAGCAAGGACAGAGAGAAAACACAACAGAAAACAAAAATATTAATTTTCATTTAAATGTACCGACATACCATGTCATTAGGGCCAATATATACAAAACAGTAAAGGATATAAACTTATTAACATATACATACTCACAAACTCAGTCCCTCACTCAATGACTTACACTCTCTGTCGTACATACAACAAACCAAACTGCATTGAATATGCATGCACTGACAAACACGCAGACATATGTACGTGCACACACCTCGTCATGGACATCGACTACAGCAATTACCGAATTGCAATAAGGAAGACTTCCTATGTCGCTTCGTTTGTCTTTCTTCACTACTGCCGTTTTTGTTGCTTTGCGTCTGGACTTTACCTTTGAAGTACTTTCGTCTCATGAATTTTTAAATGATTGCAAACTAGACATCGTTCTCGATAACGACTCTACAAAATTACTTTGCAATGCAGGTGAAATGAAGCGTGTGTCATTGTGGGCTATGTGTAAAAATGTGTGAGTTTTGTATTTGGATAGAATTAGTAGGAGTTTGTAAAAGTGTGTGTTGTCAGGATATTAGGGGATCTACACGTTTAAATGTATTCTTTTTAGTGTAAAATGCTGTTGAGTTCGTTAACATGCATGGGAGAATTTCACAGTGTTAAATTGTCATGAATTTGTTAAACGGAACAAGTGAAACAAGTGAAAAAGCGTTAAGTTCGGCCGGGCCGATCTTTTGATACCCTCCACCATAGATATACTGACAGGTACTAGAAATGAAAATATAGGGAACATACCAAAAAGTGGACCTATACCGACATTTCTAAAAAGGAATTATGTAAACCATTATAAAAAATTCAGTAATTTTTAATGGATAATTATACACTGTGGCTAATCGAAATATTGGTTCTACACCCCATGTTTCTTTGGACTAAATCCGTTTCAAAAAACTTTGTCCCAAAATACCCTTAAATGGGGGCTACCAGAAAAAATGGAGCTATATTTATAATTTTTAGTGGAGAGATTTCCTACGCAATAAGAACTCAATGTTCCAAATTTCAGCGAATTCGGAAAACCTTCAAGAGCCCCAAAAACCGAAAATTGGGGGCTCAAGAAAAGTTCCAAATTTCCAAGAGCCCCAAAATACCGAAAATTGGGGGTACCCTTATATGAAGGCTACACGAAAAAATGGTCCTATATTTATAATTTTTTGTGGAGAGATTTTATACCTAATAAGAACTCAAAGTACTAAATTACAGCCAATTCGGTGAAAACCCCCCCAAAAACTGAAAATTGGGACGTACCGTTCTATGGGAGCTACCAGAAAAAGTGGACCTATATTTATGATTTTTAGTGGAGACATTTGGTATCCAAAAAGAACACATTTTACCAAATTTCAGCGAATTCGGTTGAAAAACGCGCTCAAGAACCCAAAAATACTGAAAATTTGGGGGTACCCTTATATGGGAGCTATGCCTAAACGTGGACCAATATAGCCCGTCTTCGAACTTGACCTGCCTGCAGACAAAATACGACTCTATGCAAAATTTTGGAGTTCTATCTCAATTCGTTTAGACGCTAGAGTGATTATAACAGACAGACGGACATGCCTAGATCGTCATAGAATTTTACGCTGATCAAGAATATATATACTTTATAGGGTCGGAAATGATTATTTCGATGCGTTACAAACGGAAAAACAAAACTAATATACCCTCCATACTATGGTGGAGGGTATAAAAATTATTATAATAATAGCTGTAATATATCAATGGGATCATAAATGAGATCTATTCAGTGTTTATAATAATACAGATGCAGACATTCTCACTGTAGATGTCCCAACGTCCCTTTATCCGGCCGTCAGTTGAAATTGCGTTAGATATGTTTTATTAAAATTTTCGCCTAACTTGTTAACACTTCTACAATGTACAGTATAATTTTTGGTATCATTTTCATCGATGTAGCTATAATTTGACATTTTGGGTTCTTGGTGGGTAATAAACTTAATATCAGCAAATGTTTGATATAGGTTCATGCAGCTCCCACATAAGGTCTTAGCCACATTTTCTATGGAATATTGCTATAAGTACATTCTCAGAGAATAAAATACCACATGACAGAACATTTTCATTATATTTGTTTGCATTTGTTGCTCTGGATGAGATTACGAGGATTTTTTGAAATTAGTACCGTTCTTTTTATACAAAAAATCCCAACTCTGATCAATTGCATTGGAGATTTCTTAAAAAGGTCTCTTACCTTAACCATGCCGGAAATGAGGCCGAAGCTTCTTTTATTACTATTACCTATCTGTCACTTAAAATCAATATATCACGCTTACATCGAAATGCTCGAAATTCTAAGCGAAATGCTCTACTAAAGAATACGTATTTTGGTGTGGTGTTGTTTATTTTCAAACTTATTAAAATGTAATTACTGTGATATTGTTAGTTATTGACACATATGTATACATGTAAATTTTTACCATGCTTCCTTTGTTGAAATCGCTGCGGATTTAGATATAACTCCTATATATATTTTTATTCGATATTATCTAAATGGCGCTCTAAGTAACCAAGGAAATTTTGCCCATGGTGGCTTTGTGAGCCTAAAATTCAGTATATTAAATATATTGTGTTAACTTTTCAAAAATCGCATGAGATTGGCATATAGCACTCATATATATACATATTACACATTATAGGAATAAGAATGTACTCAAACTACGATGTAGGTTTTCCTTTTTTTATGTGTGTGACTCTGTACAGTTCCATGCGTATGCAGCATTTATAAGTCTTCCACAGGTGTGTGTTACTATATACAATTTTGTACATATGTAAATGTTTATTTCTATATGCGTGTGTAAATATTCTTCGCATGCGTCGTACCTAGGTCGTAATCCCTCAAACACACAAACAGCATTTGTAAATATTTGAACTTTGTTTGCATGTCAACATGTGAATCTTGTTGTTTTTTGTGGGATTTGTTTTGTTGTTTTAACAGAAACACATTTAAAAACTACTTCAACAAAAATAACAGTTAACAAAAAATATAATAATAATAATGTTAATAGCATTTAATGGCAACACTTTGGCACACGAATAAACGAACAACGAAAACAAATATATATTTTATTGTGTCAACTGAGGGCATTGCTTAGAGTATGTATTATGTGTGAGTTTTTTTTGTTTAACAATATCTCGAATTTTGTAGGAACAAAGTATACAGAAGAGTTAATATATATTTATTATAATGCGAATATTTATCATCAATAAATAAAAACGTCTGGCCGAGGTGAAACCATCCACCATGTGGTGGACAATCAGCATCCGTAACTATCAGAACCTTTATGTGGGAGCTATGGCTTGTTACGTCTTTGTAAGAAGATTTGGCAACCAATGAGAACCCAAAATATGAAATTAAATTCAATTCGGTTAAAAAACATGCCCAACATCACTAAAATACGAATAATAAAATTCCGTAATATGGGTCCTATAAAGAGATTTGAGTTCATATTGGAAATTTTTGGTAGGTTTTCCTATTTAATGAAAATTAATTATTCGAAATTCCTTTTTTGGGGATTACCGCTCTTTGATTTATTTGGTAAACATATTTATACTATAAAACATTTAGAGTCACAGTTCGAATCTAATTATTTCCAATATATAACAATCATCAACCACCATTCGTTTGTTTGTTCCTTCCGCAAAATAAATATCCGTTAAAAATTGTCTCTGTAAGGGATTTTTAGCTCAAATAAAAATATCAATACTTCAGTATTCACACAAACCTACACATCAATATTTGCTTACACACAATGTGTAACATTTCGACGTTATTCAAAACGCAAACCAAACAATTGTCAGATACGCCGCCACCGCCCAACTATTAAAACTCTCTAACAACGGCAACAATTTTTAAACCGATGGTGGCTAAAGTATGAATTACCAACACTACCGCAAAGCATTCTTGTTTTGATTTTGGTTTTTGGTAACATAAATACCACATTTTCACTATGGAAGTGCGGGCGTGTGTTTGTTGCTGCCAGAGATGGCCTGTCAGAAACAGTGACGTAAATGACATACATTTCCGACGTATAATACATACGTCAGAAACGTCGGAAACCTACCTAAATCCATTAGGTTTTTGACAAAATAGCTATTTCCATTAATCAATTTGTGAATTACGCATGCTTTACTCAAATCGATATAAAATTTCAAAATTTTCTTCTCAAAAAAATTTAGAAATTTTTATCAGTTCTAGTAAGGAATAGTCAGATATATGTAAAAATAATATATATTCTTGAAAATAACTGTATATGCTGATAATATTGATATAAATGACGTTTACTACGTTTATAACATTTTATACAGGTATATGACGTTTTCGACGTTTACACCTTTTTGACAGTCGAAAACCTAAAAATTCGTCACACGGACCATCCCTGGTTGCTGCTGATATTTTGATAGCAGTTGCTGTTGGTATAATCAAAACAATTTGAAATATTTTAGCTATTTTGAAGCTGAAATGTAAACCATCACTAACTATATTACAACATGTGGAGGGAAATTTTAAAATCTAAAATTTAAATGAAACAGTGAACATCTATAAGTTTCTATGAAATATTAATGGACATGAAAAGAGGCATGTTTAAAATAGGACTTTAAAATTTGGCACCACCTGGAATAATTTATGGAAGAACACATAAATTATATATTTTTAATAAGAGTAAAATTCTATACCTACTTTTACATGTCCACCAGTCTGTTGAAATTGCAGACAAAGTGATCGTAATATTTAAGATAAAACTTGTTAATATTATACAGGCATTCCTAATACTCCTACAATGATTATTATTGCAAATTTGATATATCGGCTCGCGTTTTGATATAGCTTTCATATAACGGTACCGCTTAATTTTTGTGTAGAAGTTATTGTGTAGTACCCATGTAAAGAAACGCCATTTTGATGGCTTTAGATTAATTCTTGCATCGCAAAAACTACTTCGACCAAAAATAAGTGCATATCATTTGAAAAAGCGTTAAGTTCGGCCGGGCCGAACTTTGGATACCCTCCACCATAGATATACTGACATGTACTTGAAATGAAAATATAGGGAAAATACATAGACATTTCTTCAAACCGATTATGTAAACCATAATGTAAAATATAAAACAAATTTCAGAATTTTTTAATGGTTAATATACCATCAGCTTTATGGCTAAGGAGGGTGTATACACTTTGACACAGTTAAATGGTTCTAGACCCCATGTTTCTTTGGACCAAATTTGTTTCAGAAAATATTATTTCTTCCAAACTTAGTTCATACTATGGTGGGGGGTATAAAAAGGGGGTTATATGGGGACTACCCCAAAAAGGGGGCGAACATTAAAAATTTTTGGTAGGGAGATTTGTTACCATATACGACTACAAAATACCAAATTGCAGCAAATTCGATTGAAAAACACGCTCAAGAATACCAAAATACCAAAAATTGGGGGCACCCTTATATGGGGGCTATCCGAAAAAATGGACCTATATTTATAATTTTTAGTGGAGAAATTTGCTACCAAATAAGAACTTAAAGTACTAAATTACAGCCTATTCGGTGGAAAAATGCGACCAAAACCCCCAAAATACGGAAATTTGGGGGTACCGCTATATGGGGGCTACCAGAAAAAGTGGACCGATAATTTTTAGTTTAGATATTTGAGACCAAATAAG